>NC_143563.1:56997500-57335833 GCF_054136105.1 Typopeltis vanoorti | reverse complement strand
AAATCCTCTCACTAACTTAATGTCTCTATCATATCACCCCTTTCCTCCTATCCACCAAACTCTGAAATCCACATTTTTTCAACCTCTCTCGATAGCCAGCACTCCAAAGTACTGATATTGTCTTAGTCACTCGCCTCTGGACCCTCTCCAATGTCTCCACAGCATCACACTGAAAACTAGGTGACCAGATCATGGTGTATAAAGCAGTGGTCAGACAACAAGTGTTGTCTGACCACTGCTTTATACAGTGACACAACTACTTCCTTATCCCTACATGCCAGAGTACTTCTTATCATAGCACTATGATGTGGTGCAGCCTTTGCAACACCAGCAATATGCCTTCTAAAATTCAGTCTACTGTCAACCATCAACCCCAAATCTCCACTCATCCACTTCCTGCAGTATGGCACTGTCGATATAATACACAGCACTTCAATATCATTGCATTAATTAATATTAAAATGACAACCCCTGCTCCTTTGTCCAAGTCAAAAGCCTATTCAAATCTTCCTGAAGGGAATTAACATCAGCAGTGCTACTTATAATTCTTCTTAACTTTGCTGCATCATCAGCAAACAACTGAATATCTCCAGTCAGTCTACATGATATATTGTTTACAAACAAATTAAACAACAGGGGCCCAAAAACGGAACCCTGGGGCATGTCACTGGGATGCTCTCCTGGGGCAAAAAGGAGAGCATACCCTCCTTTATGGCAGCAAAAAGGAGGTTTACCTTCCTTTTTTGAGACACTGGTCTATCTTACACAACCTGCTGGTATCATTCAGAGAGCACAATCTCCAGTCCATCTAACCAGCATACTATCTATTCCCATCCTCTCCAGCTTGTGTACCAATTTATCATGTGATAATCTATCAAATGCTTTTGCAGAGTCCAAGAATATCACCATATGATTTTCCCTTATCAAACACACCTGTTACTCTATCATAAAATGCAAGTAAATTGCTAAAACAGGACCTACCCTTTATAAATCTATGCTCACCATAATAAAGAATGCTATGTCCATTAATCCAATCCTGTATTCTACTCCTAACCAATCTCTCCAACACCATGACCACAACTGCAGTTATACAGACTGGTCTGTAATTGGAAACTTCTGTCCTAGAGCCATGATTGTGGAGTGGTACTATTCTTCCTTCTTTTCACTCCTTAGGAACCCTACCCACTGCAAGACTTATTAAATAACCAGGTCAAGGGCATAGCTAACTGTGGTGCACATTCCTTAGGAATATGTGGTGATATGTCATCCATTCCCACAGCTTTATTAACATCTAACCACCCAATCAACACTCTATTCTTTTACACCTCTGATTCTTTTACTTCCAATTCTCCTAATACTTGTCTCCCTTCTATATATTGCACATATTGCACTGCATTATTTACTCCAGTATGATATATGCTGATAAAGTGCTCATTCAGTAACTCCATTATATCCTTTGTATCTGTTATTCTGCTGCCACGAATATCCACCAGCGTCAACCTGTCATAATTATTCTTTCTTTTTCTTACCATATAGTGAAAAAATTCCCTTGAGTTAACCTTGACCTGAGCAATCAATCTCCTCTCATACTGCATGTTTTCTTTTTTTACCATACTCATTACCTCCTAGCCTGTACCTTTTACTCTTTTAGCCTCCTCCTCCTCCTCCTCAGCCTTTTCTTTTCCAGCACAGCTTCCTTGATTTCACTGTTCATCCATTTCAGTCCTGCTCTATTTGCTTTCTTAACCTTTGGTATGCATTGCTTGTGTCAGATACTACTACTACTGCCACCTTGTGAATTTCGACATTCTCAACGTCCTTTTCGCTTAGCTCATCTACCCAGTGTATTACTATTATTATTATTACTATTACTATTATTACGGGCAACTCCAGGGAGTCATTAGACTCATCGAGGGAGGCCCCAAATCATATTCATCACAACTATTTGACATTCATACAGTATCTATCATACCTCGCCTTAAACTCATTCACTGTCAAAGCATCCACCACAGACTCAGGGAGTGCATTCCACTCATTCACTACTCTAAAAGTAAAGAACCCAGCTCTAACACCTTTACTAACCACACTTTTGCCCAGTTTCCATGGATGTCCCCTAGTCCTCCCACAACCAGCCCTGTTCTCAAAAATATCTTCTGAATTAATTTTATAGAAACCCTTCAGTAATTTGAATGTCTCAATCATATCTCCCCTTCTCCGCCTATCAACCAATTTTTGCAACCCACAAATCCTCAACCTGTTCTCATACAGTTCATTCCACAGACCTGCTATCATCTTGGTCACTCGCCTCTGGATCCTCTCCACCTCCTCCCCATCAAGAAGAAACCTAGGTGACCAAATCTGAGCACAGTAGTCTAGGTGGGGTCTTATCAAGGCTCGATACAGAGGAACAATAACCTGCTTGTCTCTGCTTGTCAACGTATTCTTCAGCAACCAAGTGATTTGATGAGCTGTTTTGGTCACTTTTGCAATGTGTCCCCTAAATTTCAATTCCTTATCTACCAACACTCCTAAATCTCGTGCCTCATCAATTTCCTGGAGCACGGTTCCACCAATGCAGTAAACTGCCGCCAATCTTTTCGCCCCAAAATGCATAACCTTACATTTTGCCACGTTAAACTGACATCCATTCTCCTTAGCCCAGACCTCCAATCTATCCAAATCATCCTGCAAAATTTTGACGTCATCTGCATTCACTATTGTCCTACCCAACTTCGCATCATCCGCAAACAAATGAACTGTTCCTCTCAGATCATTTCCTATATCATTTATGAACAAATTAAACAGCAGTGGTCCAAGAACAGATCCTTGTGGCACACCACTAGTCACAGGCCGTCTTGTGGACTCTACTCCCGAGTAAACCACTCTCTGATATCTCTCCATCAACCACCCGCCTATCCATCTCACCAACCCTATGTCCATTCCCATATGCTGCAATTTACTGATTAGAATTCCATGTGGAATCCTGTCAAAGGCCTTGGCAAGGTCCAGTAGAATCACCGTAAACCCATTACCCTTATCCAGTTCAGCCGTCACTGTGTTATAATACGTGAGCAAGTTACTGAGGCATGACCTACCCTTCACAAAACCATGCTATCCCCGATACAGTATCCCATTTTCTTCTATCCAATCTTGTATTTTCCTCTTGACTATTTTCTCTAAGACCTTGACAATGATTCCTGATATGCTAATCGGTCGGTAATTTACAACAGCAGTCTTGGAACCACCTTTATGCAGTGGAACTATTTTCCCCTCTTTCCACCCACTCGGGACTAACCCAGACCCGAGACTCAAATTAAACAAAATGGTCAAGGGTACTGACAATTCTTTAGCTGCTTCTCGTACAACACGAGCTGGTATACCATCCAATCCCACAGATGTATTGACATTGAGGTTATGCAATAGACTACTCACCTCCACTTCATTAACCACAATTCCCGTATAATCTACTGGTTTATTCGTTTCTGCAATGTCACCACCTGGATGATATACTTTTGCAAAGTGCTCACTCAGTAACTCAACTATCTCAACTGATTCAGTTACCTCCCTACCATCGGCATTCTTTAAAATCAATCTGCCATGTACATTTTTCCTTTTACTTGCTACATATCTAAAAAACTGTTTAGGATTCTCTTTAGCCTGCATGGCCAATGTTCTTTCGTAATCCTTTTTTGCTTTTCTTACCACACTCGTCACCCTTCTGGCCTGCGCTTTATACCGTTCATGTGCCTGCCGGTCACCCTTCTCCTTAAATTCCCTCCATAGTTGTTTCTTTTTTTTGCAACTCAAGCTTAATGGTGTTATTCATCCATTTAACCCCTACTTGATTTATTATTCGGACTCTAGGTATACAGTCAGCCATTGCTTCATGCAAGCACTTCTTAACTACCTCCCATGCACTATCAACTTCTAGTCCTTGCAGTTGTACATGCCATGGCACTGAACCAATCAAACTCCTAAGCTTGTCATACTTTCCGAACCGATAATTCCACATGTACCCTGTCTTAAATAAAAATTCTGCACCTTTAGCCACCTCCCAAGTTAAGATCCTATGATCACTCTCACCGATTGGTGGCAATGTGGTCATATTTGTACAGCCAAATCCTCAGATGTAATTACTAGGTCAAGCACTCGCTGACCCCTCGTATTTTCCATTACATGCTGTCGCAGATAGTTATCCCTTAATAACCGCATAAAATCCAGTTCCTTCCTCCCGTGTGTCCTCTCCTCACTCCAATCAATGCGACCATAGTTGAAATCTCCCATAATAATCACCCTCCTTCCACCCATTTCTTCTATTTGCTTGTGCATACTGTCACCACCATCTTTTCCATCACCTGGTCTATAGCAGCACCCAATTGTATATTTAGTTCTGCTAGCCACAATCTCACACCAAATGGCCTCAAATGTGCTCTTTTCTCTATCCTGCAATTCAACTTCTATTCTCCTTGGTTGGAGCTCATCAGCTATCATCAACAATACTCCTCCCCCCATTTTATTCTCTCTGTTATTCCTGAACACACTATACCCATCACATTCAATCCCACTAGTTATATCATCTACAGTCAGCCATGTTTCACTAATACCTATAACCTGTGGTCTGGAAGTGCCAACCATGGCCAAAAACTCTTCCTTCTTGTTCCTAATACTCCTAGTATTAGTGTACATGAATTTAAGACCCCCATTAGCCCCAACCCTACCTTGATGCCTTATATTAACTATCCCACTCAGATTTGTTGTCCTTATTTGCTCTGGCATATTATATTCTTTCTTACATTCAACTGCCTCCATAAGGACTGTATCTCTACCCCCCCCCCTAACAAATCTAGTTTCCCTGAATTTGCACATCCACTACATTCAGCAACACTTTCTCAGGTCTTCTTACACTGTAACCATTCAAATGCAAGCCATCCATCTTATATAGATCCTTTCGCCCATCAAACTCACTCCACACATCCACAAATTCCACACCACTCGTCATA
Organism: Typopeltis vanoorti; assembly: GCF_054136105.1. Classification (NCBI taxonomy): domain Eukaryota; kingdom Metazoa; phylum Arthropoda; class Arachnida; order Uropygi; family Thelyphonidae; genus Typopeltis; species Typopeltis vanoorti. Next base: position 57,330,833 of record NC_143563.1, on the reverse strand, counting down.
CATAACCCACGCATAAAGTCATTTGCAATTATAGCCCTCCTTTTAAACATTTCACTGTCATGCCGTGGCAAAAGACTAATCATTCTAACTCTCTCACTCTTTTCTTTTGCTACCTCAAACAATTCATTCAGGTCTTCTATCATTTCCATTTTATCTCCTTTCAAATCATTCGTACCTGCCACAACAATCATTTCTTTCACCCTTACCTTTTGCTCTCTAATAGACGCAGTTACGTCCTTTATGGTCGCACCAGGTTGGTACGATTTTGTCAAATCCTCTACTAACACACCTCGTACTAACGAGTCTCCATACAGCACTCTATCCTTCATTTTGTTCATGTTCACATTCATACGTCTATTTTTCCTGTCATACCTTTTATTATTGGTTGGTTCATTCAGTCTACTTTTGTTCATGCACTCTAGCTGCTGTTTTGCTCTTTGTATCGCACTATTCAACAACGCGATCTCACTCAATGCATCTATCTCATCTTTTTTGTTCTCTGAGAAACCATTTATACTATCATTCACACTTTCTACATTCACACTCTCACAATTTTCATGTACAACCTTGCTGTTTCTTGTCATATCCCTATTTCCTTCATTCTGAAGGTTGACAAAAATATCACACTCACGATCCGAAATACACTTCAATTCCGCATTCTCCCTACATTTTCTACACACATTCAATCCTTTATTATCTTCTAACCACACTCCGACCGCACTCCGCAAAGCGTACATTTCACAGCTAGTACACTGACTCATTTCTTTTATGCTGCCGTTCTTTGATAACGATGGCGAACCTTCATTACTGGCCGCCATTTTCCTTTGCACAGGTGCCATAGTTATCTGTAACGTGTTTTGTCAAATTATACGTTATAACACACCAAAAATAGACGCACTAAAATACGCAAGGCAAACAAAACAAAACTACACAATATATTAAGTAATTTGTATCGATAACTAAAAATGATACTTATCTTATCTGGAGCTTGCACGAACACTACACATTACGAATTCATCTAGCGGCGACTTCCCGACATAGATTATGTTATAAAACACTTTAGTACACTAACCACGCTAATAAAGCTCCAATAATATACCAAAATTAAACACTTAAGTCCATTAAATTGAATCCAAAACACCAATAAATCAACAAAAAACACAAATCTCTCAGGAGCTCTCCGATAACACGTCCGTTCACCAGCTAGCCTCGACACCCCCAAATTGCACGTTTTCTTTTTTTACCATACTCATTACCTCCTAGCCTGTACCTTTTACTCTTTTAGCCTCCTCCTCCTCAGCCTTTTCTTTTCCAGCACAGCTTCCTTGATTTCACTGTTCATCCATTTCAGTCCTGCTCTATTTGCTTTCTTAACCTTTGGTATGCAGTTATGCATTGCTTGTGTCAGATACTACTACTACTGCCGCCTTGTGAATTTCGACATTCTCAACGTCCTTTTCGCTTAGCTCATCTACCCAGTGTATTGATGCTAACTGACTACAGAACTTCCTATAATCACCCACTTTATACTTCCACATATATCCATTTTTGGCAATGATCTTTTCTTGTTTCACCACTATCCAAACAAGTATTTCATGATCACCCTCTCGCCAACCAGCACAAGTGTCAACATTTCATTAACAAGTACATCTTGTGAAGTTATCACCAAATCCAAAACATTAAAACCTCTAGTCGCTTCAGTCACATACTGCTTAAATATTTATCTCTCAGAAATTCAACAAACTCTCTATTCTTGTTTCCATACACTATCTCTTCCTTCCATTCTATATTCCTGTAATTAAAGTCTCCCATCAGGCTCACCTTCTTTCTACATGCCCAACAAATTTGCCTAAACATTTCATAATCAGTATTCTCTGCATTCCCTGGTCTCTAATCCTATCAGATATACTAGCTTTTTAATTTCAACTTTGCGCCACACAGATTCAAATCTGTGCATTCACTATCAGCTTCTACTTTGTGGGCACAATTCTTTTGCAATCATTAACATCATTCCCTCTCTTCTTTTTCATATTTTTATCCTTTCGGAAAATTATATATCCTTCCATTTCGATCCCCGATGTCACATCTTCCTCACACAATCAAGTTTCACTTATTCCAATAAACATATCAACACTGTTTCAGTTAGAGCAAAAAGAAGACTAAATATCATGAAAAGTATCTCTGGTAGAGAGTGGGGAGCCGATGCTAAAACCTTAAGTCACATACACCTGTATTATCTGACCCATAATGAAATATGCTTCGCCCATCTGGATGCAAACATCACAAACCAGTTTAGACAAGCTTATAAAAATTCAGAAAAATAGCAGAATTCGAATCCAACTTTGTTCCTTTAAAAATTTAGGTTGCAAGAAAATCTTACTAAATCTGTAGAAAAAAGTGCCAACCTTGTTCATCATAGAACAATATGAACTTTTTAAAAAGTGGCACCCAACAAGCAGAATAAAGAAAAAAATCTACAATGCATAAAATCATGGAAAATACAATTCCCTTGGATTGTCCAAATAAAATAGCCAACTACCTAGCATTTCCTCTGAATCAAGACAGGAAAAATATAGTTATTAATTTTGAAATAGAGAAACATGAGAAAAAAAGCCTAGAAAACCCTGAAATCTAGAGGTCATTAGCTCTTTCAAAATAATGAAATATAGACCTGACTCAGTAAAGATCTACACAGATGGCTCCAAAAATCCAAATGGCAATTCTGGGAGCGATTTACTCATCAATGACTCTCAAAATATAGAATATCTCTAAAAACAACCAACATAGGATGCAACTCATACCATGCAGAATTAAGAGCCATTAACAAAGCACTGCAACATTTGATAAACAAAACCCAAAGGAATTTATATTTTTCACAGATTCCTTAGCAGCCATTCAGGCTATTAAGAACTGTTACACTAGCCATCAAAAAACACTTAGAGACTTAGCAAAAAACATAAACTACATAAGGATTCTGAAATAATTTTCCAATGGATTAAAGGGAAACGAAACCACAGATGAAGTAGCATAAATGGCTGCAACATCAAGTGATACCACAGATTTTGATTTTTTTAAAACTACTCAAAAAGAAAACGTAAAAAGAATTATTCTCCAGGACCTGACTCACCATTGGTAATTCAGCAGAAAAACCAGGAGCTACCATCAACTCCAAGTTTAATCACTGTGCCACTACCATGCTCTTTCACCTCAAGAACGGTCACACTAGACCAATCCAGTTTAGCAATGCCAAAAAAGTCTTCCCCATCTGCAAAATCTGTAACATCGAGGAAGCATGACCACTGCATTTACTAATTTGTATGAATATTTCTAAATGTAAACTTTATAACAACCTAGAAAAAGTGCTGTATAAAATACATGAATTTGACCTCTATGATCTTGTGTAATAATAACATAGGATAATCATGATAATAGTAATAAAGTTGTGCTATCCTTCTTCACAAATAGACTCTGATCATTTACTACATTAACTTCTTGACTCTGTGCCTTCTCATAAAAATACCCTTTCTTAATGCCCAACACCAAATCCATTCAAATGCAATCCATCAACTTTAAACCATTCCAACTTTCTTTCAAATTCACCCCACAGATTTACAAATTTGAATCCCCTTTGCCTCACACAACTCAGTCATCTTGCTATTCATTATCTCTGCTCTCCTTAATTCCCTATTGTCATATCTGGACAACACTCTATGACTTTTCCAACAACACTATTATTCTTTACCTGCCGCAGTAACTTCCTGAAGTCCCTATTAACATTCTTTTTTTTCCCCAACTAAGTCTTTTGTGCCCATGACTACCACTAATTTTGATGCCCAATCTTTCCTTTTCTACACCGCATCAGTTATTTGTTTCTTTGTTCCACCAGGATAGCATGTTTTGTGCACTTTATTAGTCATCACACCTCTAATGATTCAGTCCCCCATACAATGATATACGATTGTCCTTTAATTCTTTCGTTATACTACTAACTTCCTCCTTCTCATTCTCATCAGCCAATCTCTTCTTTAGATGTTTAATATCCTATTCCAGATGTTTCATTTCGCTTTTCATTTTCACTAATTTTTGTTTAAGCTCTTCTGCTAGGTCCTGACTCTTGCTCTCATTTTTAATTGCTCTAATCTATCAAGACACTTTTCACATACGTTAATGCTTTCCTTTTTCTTGTTTACCCACAACAGTCTACAAATCTTTCACATTTTTAATCTGTTAATCACCATTGCACAAGGGTGGTGCAGAAACTGTTGTTTCCAACTATTGACCTTCAGTATCTCTGGAGTCCTAACTTCTCCAAAATCCCTTCTCCTTCTCCTTGAAGATTTTGGAGAAGTTGGTTAGGGCTTGCATTCAGAAATGGGTTGACAGAGAATCTATGCTTTGTAATGAACAGCATGGGTTTACTAAGGGAGGGTAATGTTTGAGCAACTTCATCACATTCTATAATAATGCTACCGTTGAGTTAGACAAGGGGGGGATGGATGCACCACACCATGATATTTTTAGATTTTGCTAAGGCTTTTGACAGAATACAGCATGGAAGACTGTTGCATAAATTGGAGAATATGGGATGTGATTATAAAATATTACTGTGGATAACAGGATGGCTAAGCTGTAGATATCAAAAAGTAGTATATGGGAGATGTGCGTCTGTGAGATTTGAGGTAACTAGTGGTGTACCACAAGGATTAATCCTTAGTCCGTTGTTAGTCAATCTATACATTAGTGACATTGAGACGGATTTTATAGGAGACACAGCTGTTTGCTGTTGATACAAAGATAGGCAGGATAATCTGGAAAGTAGCTGATGTGCAATACCTGCAGAATAATTTGAATAGGGTGGAATTGTGGGCATGTGAAAATGGCTGTGAGTTCAATGTTAGTAAAGCTATGCACTTTGGTTTGATTAAATATCCAGTGTCATATTATATTGATGGGATTATTCTAGACGAATCAGGATTCATCTTAGAGCTTTAGTAGACAGAAAGTTGAAGTTCAAGAGCCATATAAAGATTACAAATACAACTCAGAGCATAATGCAATGCTGAAACAAAGTTTGACATGTAAAGATAAGGAAGTCATTTTTCCCCTTTACAAAGCCTCGATAAAGCCTCACTTGGACTGTTATGCACAGGTCTGGTCTCCCATTTTCTATGGTGATTCTGATACAGTGGAGAGAGAGAGAGAGTGAGTGCAAATGACAGTTTTAAAAATGATATCAGGATTATATAATACAGGTTATGAAGACAGATTGAGAATTTGTACCCTGCAGACACTAGAAAAAGAGGGATGATGTGATTGAGACATGAACTTCTGAAACGGTCATATAGGATATCAGTAGATGAAATTTTTCATTTTATGGAGGGTGGGTGAAGGATGAAAGGGCAAAGGTTAAGGTTCAGAATGAATGTTGTCAAGAAGCAGTGAGAGCTTGTTTTTTTCACTCACAAAATGGTGCATGATTGGAAAGAATTGCCATTGGATGTGGTGAGTGCAGGTACTGTGAAGGAATTCAAAAACAGGTGTATGGCAGCTGGTGCTGGTAATATAGCCTCCCTTGATTTCCTGACTCCCTGGAGGTCTCTTAATAGTAATAAGTAAAGCTTTATTTTTATGGAGCATCCTTAGAATGTTTTTTGAGTATAGCTTTTTTAAATTATGTTTATTAGCACTAAAATATTAATGAAATGATCATATTAGTATTATTTGTCTACCTTTGCTGTATTTGAAGTATGATCTTTAGCAAAATGAAGTCAAAATTGTAAATCTAGATGAGGAAGAATGTACGATGAATGCTCGTATATTATATTTTGATAAGTAAAATTGTGTGGTAGAACTTCATTGAAGCCTAAAAAAATTTTTAAAGCCTGAATAAGTGTGAAACGAGGACTAAATGTAAAGACAGCTGGAGTTTGCAATAAGCGATGGTATCAGTAATAAATATGCCTTGAGCTGTATGATGAATACATCATTCATGTAGCGTAACTGAAGTTTAGATTGTTATTTTCGTTAATAAAGTTTAGATCATTATTAAGGTTAGATTGCCTGGGTTTTCAATCTTTGAAATAGACTAACAGTATTGTACTGTACAGTTCATGTTGTATTATAACTAGCATAGAATGTCCAAGATCTTCATGCAGCAGGCTTTTGTTAGACCAAATTTCATATAATTAATTTTTTCATTTAAAAAAAAATGAACTAAAAGAAAGGAAACTTCATATAGAATTACACCTTGTGTCTTATTTATCAATTAGGTTTTTTTTTTTTTGAACATTTTTCAATGACTTTTGGAATGCTCTGATAAAGAAACAAACTGTAGTCAGTAGGCTACAGTTTGTTTCTTTGTGTAGGCCATTTTTGCACACGGCTACTTGGCAATTTACTCTTTTGTGTATGTTATTAGCCCATATTTCTGTTTTCTTTTTTGAAACATGTCCTAATATGCATATTTCTCCCGACTGGCCTGTTTGTCACACATAGCAAATTCCATATGAACAAATATACTTTTATTATTATTATTTTATGGCATCTCTATAGAGTCCAGAGACTCATCGCAGGAGACCCAAATCAACCATCCTATCATACCTCTCCTTGAATCCATTCACCGTCAGGGAACTCGCAACAAATTCTGGTAATTCATTCCACTCTCTACACAAAAAATCTGGTCCACACACCCTTTATTAACTACGCTTCCATGGATGGTCCCTGACTAATTTTTCAATATATGACTATTTGTCATATATTGAAAAATTTCGCCTGCATCAATTTTATAAAACCCCTTTAATATCTTAAAAGTTTCTATCATGTCCCCTCTTTTCCATCTATCTACTAAACTTTATAACCCACAAACCTTCAACCTGTCCTCGTAGGGAGTATTCCACAGACCTACCACCATCTTGTTCACTCATCTCCAAATCTTTTCGACCATAATAAATTTAGTTTAATCCTTTATCCAAGTGTTTGCAAACAAAATTTGTGCCTGAAGTATCTTTAGGACTGAGGCAACTCGTAGTTTTTTGTTTAGGAGTGTCCCTTATTTTAAATAAAGGCTATAATTACTCAAAAAAGGGTATATATATTTTAGGGCATTATGGGTGAGTATAGAAGGCAATTATAGCAGAATAAAAAAGTTGGAAAAATTTTGTACATACCTGTTTTTTTTCTTTTTTCTTTTTTTTTTAATGTTGAGCCCATACACAGGAGGTTGGTTGGTCAACCTATAGTACATTAGTAACGTGTATGGGTAGTGGGTTGGGAAAGGAGGAATTTGTTTACATTTGATTTGAATGACTTTAAATTGTATTCCTTGGGAAACACAGCAGGTGGGAGACTGTTCCACAGTGCAGCAGTTGCAGGGATGAAGGAAGCGAAAAAGAAACTTGTTCTGTTTGTTCCTAGGTGTACTGTGAAGGGATGTGCAGCAGCTGCACGTGTTCCAATGAGCTTAGTACTGAGCGGAGGAATTATTGATGTTATTTCAGATGAGCATTTCCCATGGAAATATTTGCAGAGTATACATACTGCAGCAGAAACCATACGTCTGTGAAAGTGGGGGGAGAGAGTAGGTAAGGGATGGATCACTGATAAGTCTAATAGCTCTCCTCTGTATTGAGTCGAGCATTTTGAGAGAGTTTTTAGGGGCCCCACCCCATATGTGGGAGCAGTATTCAATAGCTGGGCGGATTTGTGATTTGTATAATGTTAATAGCTGTTTGGGGATGAAGTAATGTTTAGCGAAAGAGAAATCGTAGTTTTTTTTGAGGCTGAGGATGTGATGGTTGTGATATGTTTATGCCAGGAGAGGTTTCATGTTGAGGGTGATTCCAAGAAGTGAGATCTCAAACTGTCTGGAAATTTGGGTATCGTCAAAAAGGATACTGGGAAAAAATGGTTCTTTTTTATGGGAAATAGTACAGAACTGGGTTTTATTGGCGTTGAAATTTATGAGGTTATCCGAACTCCATTGTAGAATGGCTTGGAGGTCGGAGTTGAGGGTGGTGGTGGTGGTTGATGTTCTGTAGGTTGAGGTGAGTTGTGCAGGGTAAGGCTTATCAAAATGCAAGCAAGGAGTGTGGTGTGCTGTCGTCTGCAAAACTGTGTATTGGGTTGGAGGGCAATTGCAGTAGGTCATTGATATATAGCAGGAAGAGGGTTGGTGAGAGGACAGAACCTTGTGGGACCCCAGCATTAATTGAATGGTGAGAGGATAGGGAGCTGTCCACCATCACACACAGTGTGCGTCCAGACAGAAAGCTGGCAATCCAACTACAGAAGTTCTGGGTCAGACCGAATGATGATGCACTTGAATAAAGGATTAAACTAAATTTATTATAGTCTAACCAAGTGGAAAATAAACTTCTAACATCTTTCTCTAAATCCAGAGTAATTTAATAATAAGGTGGTACACCTTTTGGAAAATCGTATAAGTAAATATGAACCTCTCCATTGGTGGGAGCCAGACCCAGAAGTGGTGATACTAAGGCAGAAGCAATGGAGAGGTCATATTTACTTATATGAGTTGCCAAAAGGTGTACCACCTTATTATTAAATTACTCTGGATTTAGAGAAAGATGTTGGAAGTTTATTTTTCACTTGGTTAGACTATAATAAATTTAGTTTAATCTTTTATCCAAGTGTTTTGCAAACTTTGTTTGCAAAACACATAAAACTTGGATAAAACAGTTGGTCCACCTCAATTATTATAATTATGGCTATTATAGCCTGTTTTTTGTTTAGGAGTGTCCCTTATTTTAAATAAGGGCTATAATTACTCAAAATAGGGTATATATATTTTAGGGTATTATGGGTGAGTATAGAAGGAAATTATAGCAGAATAAAAAAGGTGGAAAAATTTTGTACATACCTTGTTTTGATACTGGGATGTCTTCCAATTCCATGATCCTGCTGAAGGTTGTTTATAACAAGAGGGGGTGGGGTGGAGGAGGAAGGGAGCGTGGGGGATGGAGGAGGAAGGGACTGTGGGGCGGGGTGTTTTGATATGGGAAAATAAATTTGGAAACCTGAGTTTTGTATTAATAATATATATATAAATATATATATATATTATTGTGGAACGGGGTGCAGACCGTTTCGGTCGACTCACTATCTCGCAACATTTTCGGAATGAGTGTAACCCCCCCCCCCCCCGTTATAAACAACCTTCAGCAGGATCATGGAATTGGAAGACATCCCAGTATCAAAACAAGATATGTACAAAATTTTTCCACCTCTTTTATTCTGCTATAATTGCCTTCTATACTCACCCATAATGCCCTAAAATATATATACCCTTTTTTTGAGTAATTATAGTCAATGTATTTAAAATAAGGGACACTCCTAAACAAAAACAGACTATAATAGCCATAATTATAATAATAGTGTTTAAGTGGGAATTTTCTCAGAAACTATACCTAATAATACTTAATTTTTATGATATATATGGTGCAATGAGGAGGAATGTAGCTAGCGACTTGTATGAATGGACTTCTGTATACACTAAGAGGTAGAAGCTTTTTTTTTTTTTTTTTAAGCAATCAAAACATTTAGGAAGGATAATTTTCCTTCATTTTTAAGTTCTAAAGTGAATTTAATTTTGTTGAAAAGAGTTGATTGATGAAAGAAAATTGGGTATATCAGAAACACTATTTCCAAATAATAAATATGTCTTCTACATATCTCCACCAGAGTTAAAGTTTTGATTTGTAGATATGAAAAAATGTGTTTCAAAGTTTTCCATGAATAAGTCAACACGTGGAAACGGAGGGCCTTCCCATTGCAAGACCAGATAGCTGCTCGTAAATTTTCCCATTCCATCTGAAATAATTTGACTGGAGATAATGCTTAAATAGTTGAGAGAGATCAGGAAGGAACAGATCAACTATAAGTACCATAAGTTTGTCCACAGGAACATTGGTGAACAAGGGTACATGGAACCCGACTGCATTTGATATTTGTTGTTTGCACAGTTATGCTGAAAGTTGTTATATATCAGTTACTGATTTTCATTAGGATTCTGGGTTCTTTTTTATCCTTTTGAGCATATAGATTTAAAATGATGGATATTAAGTTATCAAAATCTCTTTATGTTAAATGTTTAAAAGGCAATTATTATTTAATTGCATGACTCTGTTCTCATCCATGTGCAGTTAAATTCTTTTTGAATCTTCTCTCTTCTTAAATCACTGACAATTTTGTGACATTTTTGGAAACATATTTTGTGGCTTCATTATAAAGATACTATATTGTCTTATGGATCAATTAATTTTGCAAATCTTTAAATAAAGAAAATTTTTTATTTTACTTTTTATTTCTTTTTTATTTTTACTTGCCTAAGCAAATATACATGGCATTTTTTTTGGCTAGCATATTTCATACTTTCTCTATGTGGAATATACTTTGGAAAAACAGTTGGCCTTTTTTATTTTTTGACAGCAAGGAAAAAAATGTTTGAAATTTATATTTTCTTTTGTTTCAGTTTTTAAATATTGTGTATTTTTTAATTTTTTTAAATTAATTTAAATTATTTTTTTAAAATTTTTTATAAAGTAAACTAAAATAGGATATGGATGTAACTGCATTTTTCATTGCATTTCTGGTTTTCACTTATGGTAGAATTTGTTTTTGGCATATCGATATTGCAGAAATTTAGATTTATATCAGGTCATATACCATGTGAAGCTTTTTGTTTCTTTTACTTTTTCATTATGCTATTAAATGTAATATAACTAGTGATTTCACTTCTACTACTAGTTTCAAATTATTATGTTTTGTAGAAAATGGAATAATCCTTTCCCAAAATATGATCAGAGAAGAAGAAAGGCTCCATTCTCACTCTCTTGAAGAAGAAAGAAATTTAATTAAAGAGGTAATTTAATATATTGACTTTAATTTTTTATCACTTTCTTATATAAAAAAAAGGTGGATATGTAGGGAGAAAAAAATATATATTAATCTTGAATATAATTTTATAGCTAGTATCTTTCCAGTGGTCATTATCAGTATAATCACCACATTTCTTGGATAAATGGTATGCAGAATTTTGTACTCATCCAACATAACACTTTCACTGCTGTTTATTAGAAAGAATGGTTTTAGTTGCTGGAGTCACCATGTGGTGCTTTCATTCTCTGTTTCTTAATTTAAGGACTAATTAATATAGTCACCTGTTGGCATAGGCAATAGTTTTATTATCAGCCAGTTTAGTAGTCCAAATAAAATGTAATTCAGTCCCTAGAATTTTGAAAATATTAATGAATGGTGAAAGTGTTATGGTTTTCTATCACAGTTTTCATTGAAATGATCTTTTTTAAAATCTGGTTTCATTAACATGCGCATTAAGCTTTAGGTCTTGGTCTTCCTCATCTTTTGCTTACATTTTATCTTTATTGTCCCATTCTGTTTAAGTGCCCATTTCATTTTAGATTAGATTTATCTTTAAATAATGAATAATAATGTGAGGTTTATTTGTAATATATTAATTTTTAACATGATTCTTCCATCACAATTAATTCTTTCTCTCAGAACATTTTCTATATGTAATCGTCAGTGCTTTGATCAGCTGTTTAATGATTTTTCTGGTAACATGTAAATAAATAAATAAATAAATAAAATTCTGAACAAGAAATCATCGACCAAGCTTTGGTTAAACTTTTAATTTGTGTAATCTTTTTGCCATATATTATCAGTTTCTTTTGGGCTCATATATTGATAGACAATAAATATACTTCAATTCAGATTGCAAGCATCTGAATTGAAGACTACTGTGTGTGTGTGTGTGTGTGTGTGTGTGTGTGTGTGTGTGTGTGTGTGTGTGTGTGTGTGTGTGTGTGTGTGTGTGTCTTTGTGATTCCTGTCCATGAAAGGCTCTTTTCTCCACTTTTAATGCTGTGGATTAACTAAAGGTTAGGTTATCTGGAAAAAACCTTGTATTTACCCTCGCAAGATAGTAGTCTCACTGGGTGGCAATCATCTTCATCTACTACTTAGACTTTCACCAAACATCCATGCCAACATGGATTCAGCTGCACAATTTTTTTAGTGAATCTCACCCATGAAGGGAAGTCAGCTTATAGTACATTAGTATTAGTACTATGGTTGATTAGATCCTGCATTAGAAACCAGACTTAAAATTTTTCAAGCACTTCAGACCTCCACAAGCTGGGCAATGGTCTTGCACCAGGCAATGAAATTCATTTTCCACCAAATAAAAATTTGACAGCAGATATACTATCCATTCAGCCAATCTGGCTAACTTTACTATTCATATTTAATTATGAATAATCAGTTTGGTTTATCTTCAATTAAGTTCCCCCCCCCCCCATCTTTACAAAGCAGTCTTTGCAAAGATTGGTTTCTTATTACAGTTCTCAAAACTGAGTAATGAAATTCTATTCTCAATTTACTTTTCTTGTACTCTAAATCTTACTTTCTGATTAAAAAAATAGCACTTCCAAAACATTTCTAGACTTATTGTAATGCTGAAAAGCATTCTTTACAACTGCTGTTTTTTAATAAAGAGTGTACAAACAAAGTTATTTTTAAAAAGGGTAAACAAAAGCATTAAAGAATGCTTTTGTTTACTGGCAATAGTGTTATCTTGTGAGTTGACTTCAGTTTAAAACAAGGGGTAAACGATATAAATATGTGGATAGTTTTCATCATTTATTTGCTTAATTGCACAATTTAACAACTTCTGAATACTGCTATTCAATCATATGACCCAGAAACTGAGAAGGAAAGAATGCCATCAGCTAATTCATTGTAACACAAAGTAAACTAAGAAAACTAATTTTGTTTACCTCTTTGGCCAAACGGTTAGTGTATCCACTCTCCAACACCCAAGCTCTGGGTTTTAATGCCATTGTGGATGTTTGTGGTTATTTTTAGGTGGGAGATGAATTTCATTGTCTGGTTCCATCTTTGGTCTCTAGAGTAGGGTTTCCTGATTATGTAAGAAAATAAAGAAAAAATACAAAAAATATATAAAATTAATAAAAATAGAAAAAAAAATCCTTATCCCACCCATTATTGGTGTACTATATTGTTAAATCTTGAATGAAAGGTTTAAATTGTCATAAAACATTTCATTCAGGATTTAACTAGAATACAAATAAATTTTCATAAAGAAGTACTTGTATGTAGGTATAAATAAAATTGTAAATAACTATATTATTAACTGTCCTATGTATAACTGAAAGGAATCGGATTTTTGTGAGAATTATATTAGAACAGGAAAGGTTAGATCGAAGTTCACATTGAAGTAATCTGCTTAAAGACATAACACGAGGCAGTTGCGAGGTCCGAGGTGCACGCGAGACATCCACGTGGAGAAGATAGTACCGAGTGCAAGGGGGGCTTAGGTGTCGAGCGGAATCAATGATGTAGGGGGAGAGCAGAAACGTGGGGGTATAAGAAGCTTAGCAGCGTGGGCTCTAGTCTTTTTTTTCTTCATCTCCCTTTGGCTTGCGGGTACAAGTAGAAGTGGCACGAGTGATCAGGAAGGACGATGGTCAGTGGCGGCTAAGCGACCAGGCGGCGGTCCAGTGCAGGCATATCTACAGTACAGCTAGACAGTCAGCGAGAAATGAAGCATCATGTCGAATCACGAGGACCTGTTCAGTTAGAGCAGTCTCACCCACATCGGCAAGAGGGTGATTCGTGAACGTAGTCACTAGAGGATCATATCTGAAGAAAATAGGCCGTAGAATGAGGTAACAAGCCATGCGCTCACAAAGAACTGATCGGGAGAAGATACCTGCACGAACCAGATGGTCGGTAATGTAAAATCTTTCTAGTTCCATTGTATTCTGAACTAAACTGAAGTGCGGAAAGGTGCTGATATATTATGTGATAAGACTTGATAATTAGTAACAGGACTCTAGTACTTAACCTATCAATAAATTACTGTAACTCTAAAAGTGCATAGCAGTAGAGTTTGACATTGAATAGTTGAGGTATGCCATTGTCTGTCAGCCTTAGATGAATGAAATAATCGCTAGCTTAATTGTGTTAGATGAGTAGAAGCAGGACAACTTAAATTTGATATTGTCTCATAATGTGATGAATAGATTGTAGTTCTATTTTGTCTAGTTAATAATTGTTACGTGCAAGTGTAATCAGTTTAATTAAGTGAACATTTGATAAATGTACAATGAGCTAAAGAATGAATAAACATTCATGTTTTCTTTATCTTATAAAGTTGTCTGATCTCTTCACCACTCACTAAAATCAGAACCTGTACAAATTCAAACGCAGGGGGGGGGGAATTGGTTACGACTGCATGTAGAATAAGTTTGTTAAGGATTTGTAATTGGGATTGCTGTTTGCTAGATTCTAGAGAATCATAAAATAGTCTGTGTATTAATTCCAGGACAAGGAGATTTTTCTTGTATAGGAAATAAGATAGCGCAGCGTTATCAAACAAATTTTTCTTAATTTTGAAAGGGAGTTAATTCCAGATTTTGCATTCAAAGAAGCTTGACTCTAGCCCGAGACAGACTCTTTGTCTGCTGAGCTTTGCACTCATAACCAACCAAAGGAATGGCCACTGAAGGGATAGGATTTAGCTAAAGCAGATTATAGTGGTAGAGGGGTCAAGGATATATAAATTGCTGTGTTTGTAGGTACTTCTATTTTTGAACGGAGTTGAGTAAGGATAATGGGAGAGGATTTCTAGCATACCATGAAACACTAAAACATAAGAAAACAATCAGTAATAGCGAAAACTAACAATATGGATTTATAACTTTCATAAGCGAAAGTCACAAAAAAATAAAAGATTGCTAGTTTGTTATCTCATAAATTCTATGAAATAACTAATTTCCTGATGGTATTTACCTCAAGTATCGTACAGGATATTTTGATCACTATCATACTTCTGAATACAGTTAAGTTTACATGATTATTATCTTCCTATTAACTGTTTTCTTTCAAATTTATGTTATTTGGAAGAATAATAGTAAATACTTACCTTTCTGTCTTTTAAGGCACCCCTAATTGTATCAATCCACCTAGATATTGGTCTCCCTCTGAGTCTGTTTCTGTTATCTTTCTATTAAATGCACATTTTGTTAACCTTAACTTCTTAGGTTAGTTACCACTTAGGTTAGTTCTGCTTACATGTTCCTTTCTATCATTTTTAATACAATTTTATTGTTGATTCCATCTGTGCTGTTATAGTCTTCAGTGAACTGTTTTGTTTGACCTCACACATCCATAAACAAAAATTGTATGGAATGACTGGTTGGCAGAGGGATCATTAAATGGTAGGGAGTCTAATGAATAAATTTATAGAATGAGAGAGAAATTATTCAGAACACTAAACAAGCAGTATACAAGACACTATTGAAATTATTTTAACTTATGGATCTGAGCTTTGGGTTGGTAATAATATATTTGATTAAAGACTAAAGATTACAAATTGAGAGTTCTGAATAAAATTAGTGAATAGATGATGTCACTGGTAGAATCATATTCAAAATTCGGATAATTAGGAACTTCATGTTAAAATAGAAAGATGTGTGAGCAGAGCTAATGTAAGATGGTCTAGTCACTTAAAGAAAGAAAAAGTTAGCAAAATAGAGATTCGATCCCGAGATTTCCAAGAAAAAGACTTAGAGGATGACTGTAATCTGTGTTGATTCATTCAATCAGAAGTGCCCTAGAAGAAAGAAATGAGATATGACAGTATTTGGAGTTGTGAGGTGATAGACTAATTTGTAGGAAAATTAATGATAGATGATTGAGATAAGTACTCTCTAGGTATCCTGCACACCTTCAGGATACATATGAGGAAATGAACAATGATGATGTGGCTGGCATTCATTCATTTGGATTTATAAAAAGTTATCTAATTCTCAATTGTTTTTCTGAAATTTTTTTTTATCCTTCAAAATTTCCTTTGTATTTATGAATAATTAGAAATAAGAATCAAGAATTATCTAATACTTGATTTCTATCTTTTCTATCAGTTGCTTTAATTTAAAGAAACTCAAGCAGTTTTGGTTTAGCTAGATCAGGGGGTTCCCAACCTTTTTGTTTCTTAGAGCACATTCTAAAATACCGGTAGGGCGACAGGCACCATCTATTTTTTTCAAGCAAATTTTTTGAATTCTTTTGTTAAATGAATACATACAAAGTTTACATTATAATCAAATGTTTTATTACTTAAAAGTTTGCATTATAAAAAAATGTAAATATATATATGTAAGTTAGTGTGATCTTTGGCATTGCATTTCATTAGCCAGTGCTTCATAATTAGGAGAATATGGTGATATTCCAGTTCTTAAACAATCATCAAGATACTCATCAGTGAGTCATGATCTATATTTTGATTTTATGATATTCATGGTTGAAAACAATGATTCGCAAAGGTATGTGGAACCGAAAAACAATTTTATCTTGTACACTGATCTTTTTAAGAATAGAAACTTTTATCTATCCACTAGATTACAGAAGTTTTCATCTGTTGTATGGGATTTTAGCGTAATGTCATTCTGAAAATCTAAAATTTCTAGCTCCAGTTCTTCAGCATTTACTTGAACAAGCTTTGCAATGCATGCAGCTATTTCCATTATATTTACTTGGCAAGTAAAAGGAATGATAAAAAAGGAGAACATTGGCTCGATGATAGTAAATTCCTGAAATCTCTTTTCAAACTGTTCTTTAAGCACTTGAAGATGTTTAACAAATGGTGACAAGTTAAATTCATTATCGCCTACCATTTTTTCATATTTGGGAAATGAACGGGAGTTCCCATCTGCAGATGCGATATCCACAAATCCAGTTTTGCTTTAAAAGAGTTTACAGAGCCTATCATTTTAGCGACATGTTTATCTTTTGTTTGCAACTCCAAATTTAAAGAATTCAATTTTTCCATGATGTCTGTGAGAAAATATAAATCCAACAGACAGCAATAGTCATTTAGTTCATCAAAATTTTCATTTTTGACATGAATATTTTTTTTTATTTCTTTAATTAAGCTTAAAAATATTGTAACGACTTTACCTTTACTGAGCCAATGTACTTCAGTATACAGGATGAGATTAAGTTCTTTATCTTCAATGTCTTGCAATAGAGCCTTGAAAAGTCTGTGTTGCAAAAGGGCTGCTTGAATGGAGTTGATTATTTTTGTAACAACTTTCATAACATGTCCAAAGGGCAGCATTTTACTGCACAAAGCTTCCTGGTGGATAATACAGTGGTAGGACATAAAGTTTGGAAATGAATGATCTTTCTTGCAGAGTGCAATAAATCCATTGATATTGCCAACCATTGCTTGTGCCCCATCAGTAGTTATCGCAGACAGCTTGTGCAAAGGCATATCTATCAACTTGGCGTATATTTTGAATGTATTATAAATATATCCACCCGTTGTTCATCCTTTCATGGGTAATATTTCCAGTAGATCTTCTTTTACAGTGAAGTTACTAAATACCATTCTCACCATAACTGCTAACTGTGCCGTGTCTGATACATCTGTTGACTCGTCAAAGTGTAAAGAGAACCAGTTACATATTTCCAAGTCACTTTTTAACTGAGTTTGCATGTCCATTGAAATTACATGTATTCTTATTGTGACTGTGTTATTTGGCAATTGTAAATCTTGTATTGCTGACATAATCTCACATTTGTTAGAAAATCCCTCAAATAAAAAATCGGCACCAGTCAAAAATGCTTCTTTTAACAACTCGCCATCTTGGAACGGTTTTTACTTCTTTGTGAGCATGTGAGAAATTTTTAAAGAAGCAATGGTGGCATTTTTTGATGTTACCACATGTCTAGTGAAAACCGACTGTTGGGCAGACAGGTTCGATTTTAGTTGATTTATTTTTTTCTTCTTATTTCAGATTTAAGTGGATAATTCGTATTAAAAGTGGCATGCATTGTCTGGAAGTGACGTTCAACATTATGTTTTTTCAGAATAGCAATGCTACTGCACAACAAACAAACACAATTATCTTTAAAATTAATGAAACTATGTTTCCTCCCAGTCAGTGTTAAAATTATAGGTTCATTGTCTTTTACTTGATTCACTCGTTTTAGGATTAAAAATCAAAATATTTCAAAAATTTAAGTACAAGACACTGTTAAAATTATGTGCATATAACTAGCAACAGATAATGAACAACTTCGAATGCACGTCTACTTTACATTGTATGCGTTTAATACTCATCATGTGTCATTAAAGCATGCGTCATATAGGATGCCATGAATTGTTGCGTGATGTGCACGTAATTATTTCAAACTATACAGTACACGGTTGAATAGCAGCAGGCACACACAAATTGGTTGACGGGCGCCATGATGCCTGCGGGCATAGGGTTGGGAATGCCTGAGCTAGATAATACATCATCATCATCAGATTCCTGCCATGTACCCTCAAGGGGTGTACAGAATATGATAGTACTACATGAAAAATTTACATCATTACTAACTTCCTCTCTACAATTTTCCTCCAAATCAGTCTGTTACTAGTCAAGACTCCAACATTACTAGATCTTATATTTCTATCGTCTAAGGCACTTTGTACCGTATCAATCCACCTATATCTTGGTCTTCCTCTGGATCATTTTCCTGCCAACTTGGCATAGAACGCTTGATTTGCTAATCTTCCCTTGCCCATTCTGTTTACGTGACATACCACCTCAGATTAGCTCTGCTGACGCATTCCTGGATGCTGACAATGTCAAGTTCTTTCCTAATATCCTCATTTTTAATATGATATTGCCATTGATGCCATCTGTTCATGCCCCTAATCTTTCTCAGGACTCTCATATCTGCGGTCTCTAGTCTTTGGTCAAGTGTTTTACTTCTGACCCAGCTCTCAGATCCATAAGTTAAAAATGGTTTGAACACTGTCTTGTATACAGCTAATTTAGTGTGTTCCGACTAATTTCTCTCTTATTCCATATGAATTTATTCAATTGACTTCCTACCATACCAGCTTTGTTGATTCTGTTGTCTATTTCCATATTTAATTTACCATCTTCAGTAAAAATCGTGCTTAAGTAGCTGAAATGTTTTACTTGTTCCACAGGTTCTCCATTCACAGCACAGTTGACGTTTTCAATGATTCTGCCTATTTTCATTGTCTTTGTCTTTTTATTGCTGACCTTCATACCATATTTTTACAACAGTTATTCAATTTAGTCAGAGAATCTTGCAGACTTGTAGTGGATTTATTTAGAAGTATAACATCATCCTTATAAAGCAAAGAGCTGACATTAACATCTCCAATTTTGATATCATGTGTAATACCACATTCCTTCATAATGTGATCCATATAGATAATGAATAACAGAGGGGATAATGTACATCCTTGTCTCACACCAGATTTAACATTAAACCATCTTCGTGTACTTCCTTCAATTCTAACTGCTGATTTACAACTCAAATAAAGACTAGATATTGCTTGATATAATGCCCCATTGACACCATACAACTGTTTCATTTTGAATATGCTTTTCTCTTGGCACCTTGTCATATGCCTTTTCCGGATCTATAAAACTTAAATACAGATCTTTGTTATATTCCCATGATTTCTCCACTGTTTGTCGTAAAGTGAAGATCTGATCCCGACAGCCTCTATTTCACCTGAATCCAGCTTGTTCTTCATCCAGCTTTTCTTCCACAATTCTTTTCAACCATTTCTCAAGTATACTTGCACATATCTTACCAGGAATGCTCAGTAGAGAAATACCTCTGTAATTCTCACATTCAGTTTTATTTCCCTTTTTATATATGAGTACTATGAGAGCTCTACTCCAATCGTCGGGAATTCGTCTCTCTGTCCAGGCTTTCTGAACTATGCAGTGGAGCCACTGTAAAACTTTTATACCACCATACTTCAGCATTTCTGGTCGAATATCATCTACTCCTGCTGCCTTTCCACATTTCAAGCCTTTGATGGCTTTTTCTACTTCAAGTATATGGATATGTATTCCTGACTGAGCTGTCATCACTGTTTTTTTTCATTTAGCAAATTTTCAAAGTAATTACTCCATACTTAAAGGATATCTTTTTCTCTCATTTTCATGTCACCTTTATCATTTCTGACTCCTTTTACAGCACTCTTTCCTCCGTTACTAAGCTTCTTCAACAATCTCCAGAATATTTTGCCAGCTTCTTGATATTTATTTTTTTATGTTCTTGCCAAAGTCCTCCCATGACTTTTGTTTAGCTAGTTTTACACAGTGTTTAGTATTCTTACATTTGTCTCTGTATTCTCTAAGAGCACATGCTGACTTATTTGACAGGAACTTTTGATATGCTTTCTTCTTTTCCTTCACTGCCTCTTTAACTTCCTGTGTCCACCACGGAGTCCTAATTTTTCTATCCTTGCAGACAACTTCACCACATGCCTCTCTAGCTGAATCAGTCAATGTTTACTTCAAGGTTTGGTTCCTGTTCTCAAACTGTTTCATTTTTTCTTCAATAATCTTTGTGTATTTTAGTCTACAGTTCACATCTGAGAGCTGCTCAACTTTTATTCGCTTTAAAACTTTCTTACATGTCATTCTTTTCAATATGAAATTCAATTTTATCTTGCTCAAGACTAAATAGTGATCACTTCCAATTTCAAATCCTCTGTACACTCTGGTGTCCTGCACCAGTGAGAAAACATCACTACCAACAATAACATAGTCAATGAGCCTTTTCTTATTCCTTGCCTCTTCTCTCCATGTGAATTTGTGCACATTTTTATGTTGGAACATGGTGTTAGTAATAACCAGTCCATGTCCTGAGCAGAAATCCAACAGGTATTTGCCATTATTATTAGCTTTGCTCTTTTCTCCAAAATTTCCCAAAACATTTTTGTATGTCTGACAATCACTTCCTACTCTGCTGTTTAGATCCCCAACAATGACCAACTTTTCCTTTTTCATTGTGTCAGTAGCTTTCTCTAGAGCCTCAAAAAATTCCTCCACTTCTACCTTAGTGTAACCTTCTGTGGGACCATAGGCACAAATAAGTGTCATTGTCCAGTTCCCCATTCTGATATTTGCCGAAATCACTCTACTTGACACTGCCTGCCATTCAAGAAGATGACCCTCATATTTTGTGTTAAATACTATGGTTACTCCTTCTTTTCATTGATTGTCATTTCCTGAATATAACATTTTGTATTTATTGCTCAGAAAGATCTCACAAGTTTTTATCTTTTTTGTTTCAGTCACCCCAATTATGTTGATCTGGTACTTATCTGATTCCTCCGCTAGCTCCATTTCTTTGCCATTCAGGCTTCTTATTACTATTATTATTATTACTATTATTACGGGCAACTCCAGGGAGTCATTAGACTCATCGAGGGAGGCCCCAAATCATATTCATCACAACTATTTGACATTCATACAGTATCTATCATACCTCGCCTTAAACTCATTCACTGTCAAAGCATCCACCACAGACTCAGGGAGTGCATTCCACTCATTCACTACTCTAAAAGTAAAGAACCCAGCTCTAACACCTTTACTAACCACACTTTTGCCCAGTTTCCATGGATGTCCCCTAGTCCTCCCACAACCAGCCCTGTTCTCAAAAATATCTTCTGAATTAATTTTATGGAAACCCTTCAGTAATTTGAATGTCTCAATCATATCTCCCCTCCTCCACCTATCAACCAATTTTTGCAACCCCCAAATCCTCAACCTGTTCTCATACGGTTCATTCCACAGACCTGCTATCATCTTGGTCACTCGCCTCTGGATCCTCTCCACCTCCTCCCCATCAAGAAGAAACCTAGGTGACCAAATCTGAGCACAGTAGTCTAGATGGGGTCTTATCAAGGCTCGATACAGAGGAACAATAACCTGCTTGTCTCTGCTTGTCAACGTATTCTTCAGCAACCAAGTGATTTGATGAGCTGTTTTGGTCACTTTTGCAATGTGTCCCCTAAATTTCAATTCCTTATCTACCAACACTCCTAAATCTCGTGCCTCATCAATTTCCTGGAGCACGGTTCCACCAATGCAGTAAACTGCCGCCAATCTTTTCACCCCAAAATGCATAACCTTACATTTTGCCACATTAAACTGACATCCATTCTCCTTAGCCCAGACCTCCAATCTATCCAAATCATCCTGCAAAATTTTGACGTCATCTGCATTCACTATTGCCCTACCCAACTTCGCATCATCCGCAAACAAATGAACTGTTCCTCTCAGATCATTTCCTATATCATTTATGAACAAATTAAACAGCAGTGGTCAAAGAACAGATCCTTGTGGCACACCACTAGTCACAGGCAGTCTTGTGGACTCTACTCCCGAGTAAACCACTCTCTGATATCTCTCCGTCAACCACCCTCCTATCCATCTCACCAACCCTATGTCCATTCCCATATGCTGCAATTTACTGATTAGAATTCCATGTGGAATCCTGTCAAAGGCCTTGGCAAGGTCCAGTAGAATCACCGTAAACCCATTACCCTTATCCAGTTCAGCCGTCACTGTGTTATAATACGTGAGCAAGTTACTGAGGCATGACCTACCCTTCACAAAACCATGCTGTCCCCGATACAGTATCCCATTTTCTTCTATCCAATCTTGTATTTTCCTCTTGACTATTTTCTCTAAGACCTTGACAATGATTCCTGATGTGCTAATCGGTCGGTAATTTACAACAGCAGTCTTGGAACCACCTTTATGCAGTGGAACTATTTTCCCCTCTTTCCACCTGCTCGGGACTAACCCAGACCCGAGACTCAAATTAAACAAAATGGTCAAGGGTACTGACAATTCTTTAGCTGCTTCTCGTACAACACGAGCTGGTATACCATCCAATCCCACAGATGTATTGACATTGAGGTTATGCAATAGACTACTCACCTCCACTTCATTAACCACAATTCCCGTATAATCTACTGGTTTATTCGTTTCTGCAATGTCACCACCTGGATGATATACTTTTGCAAAGTGCTCACTCAGTAACTCAACTATCTCAACTGATTCAGTTACCTCCCTACCATCGGCATTCTTTAAAATCAATCTGCCATGTACATTTTTCCTTTTACTTGCTACATATCTAAAAAACTGTTTAGGATTCTCTTTAGCCTGCATGGCCAATGTTCTTTCGTAATCCTTTTTTGCTTTTCTTACCACACTCGTCACCCTTCTGGCCTGCGCTTTATACCGTTCGTGTGCCTGCCGGTCACCCTTCTCCTTAAATTCCCTCCATAGTTGTTTCTTTTTTTGCAACTCAAGCTTAATGGTGTTATTCATCCATTTAACCCCTACTTGATTTATTATTCGGACTCTAGGTATACAGTCAGCCATTGCTTCATGCAAGCACTTCTTAACTACCTTCCATGCATTATCAACTTCTAGTCCTTGCAGTTGTACATGCCATGGCAGTGAACCAATCAAACTCCTAAGCTTGTCATACTTTCCGAACCGATAATTCCACATGTACCCTGTCTTAATTGAAAATTCTACACCTTTAGCCACCTCCCAAGTTAAGACCCTATGATCACTCTCACCGATTGGTGGCAATGTGGTCATATTTGTTACAGCCAAATCCTCAGATGTAATTACTAGGTCAAGCACTCTCTGACTCCTAGTATATTCCATTACATGCTGTCGCAGATAGTTATCCCTTAATAACCGCATAAAATCCAGTTCCTTCCTCCCGTGTGTCCTCTCCTCACTCCAATCAATGCGACCATAGTTGAAATCTCCCATAATAATCACCCTCCTTCCACCCATTTCTTCTATTTGCTTGTGCATACTGTCACCACCATCTTTTCCGTCACCTGGTCTATAGCAGCACCCAATTGTATATTTAGTTCTGCTAGCCACAATCTCACACCAAATGGCCTCAAATGTGCTCTTTTCTCTATCCTGCAATTCAACTTCTATTCTCCTTGGCTGGAGCTCATCAGCTATCATCAACAATACCCCTCCCCCCATTTTATTCTCTCTGTTATTCCTGAACACACTATACCCATCACATTCAATCCCACTAGTTATATCATCTACAGTCAGCCATGTTTCACTAATACCTATAACCTGTGGTCTGGAAGTGCCAACCATGGCCAAAAACTCTTCCTTCTTGTTCCTAATACTCCTAGTATTAGTGTACATGAATTTAAGATCCCCATTAGCCCCAACCCTACCTTGATGCCTTATATTAACTATCCCACTCAGATTTGTTGTCCTTATTTGCTCTGGCATATTATATTCATTCTTACATTCAACTGCCTCCATAAGGACTGTATCTCTACCCCCCCCCCAACAAATCTAGTTTCCCTGAATTTGCACATCCACTACATTCAGCAACACTTTCTCAAGTCTTCTTACACCGTAACCATTCAAATGCAAGCCATCCATCTTATATAGATCCTTTCGCCCATCAAACTCACTCCACAAATTCCACACCACTCGTCATACATAACCCATGCATAAAGTCATTTGCAATTATAGCCCTCCTTTTAAACATTTCACTGTCATACCGTGGCAAAAGACTAATCATTCTAACTCTCTCACTCTTTTCTTTTGCTACCTCAAACAATTCATTCAGGTCTTCTATCATTTCCATTTTATCTCCTTTCAAATCATTCGTACCTGCCACAACAATCATTTCTTTCACCCTTTCCTTTTGCTCTCTAATAGACGCAGTTACGTCCTTTATGGTCGCACCAGGTTGGTACAATTTTGTCAAATCCTCTACTAACTCACCTCGTACTAACGAGTCTCCATACAGCACTCTATCCTTCATTTTGTTCATGTTGACATTCATACGTCTATTTTTCCTGTCATACCTTTTATTATTGGTTGGTTCATTCAGTCTACTTTTGTTCATGCACTCTAGCTGCTGTTTTGCTCTTTCTATCGCACTATTCAACAACGCGATCTCACTCAATGCATCTATCTCATCTTTTTTGTTCTCTGAGAAACCATTTATACTATCATTCACACTTTCTACATTCACACTCTCACAATTTTCATGTACAACCTTGTCGTTTCTTGTCATATCCCTATTTCCTTCATTCTGAAGGTTGACAAAAATATCACACTCACGATCCGAAATACACTTCAATTCCGCATTCTCCCTACATTTTCTACACACATTCAATCCTTTATTATCATCTAACCACACTTCGACCGCACTCCGCAAAGCGTACATTTCATAGCTAGTACACTGACTCATTTCTTTTATGCTACCGTTCTTTGATAACGATGGCGAACATTCATTACTGGCCGCCATTTTCCTTCGCACAGGTGCCATACTTATCTGTAACGTGTTTTGTCAAATTATTCGTTATAACACACCAAAAATAGACGCACTAAAATACGCAAGGCAAACAAAACAAAACTACACAATATTAAGTAATTTGTATCGATAACTGAAAATGATACTTATCTTATCTGGAGCTTGCACGAACACTACACATTACGAATTCATCTAGCGGCGACTTCCCGACATAGATTATGTTATAAAACACTTTAGTACACTAACCACGCTAATAAAGCTCCAATAATATACCAAAATTAAACACTTAAGTCCATTAAATTGAATCCAAAACACCAATAAATCAACAAAAAACACAAATCTCTCAGGAGCTCTCCGATAGCACGTCCGTTCACCAGCTAGCCTCGACACCGAATCGGTGTTCAGATTTGTTCCAGTAGCTGACTTTTCGCTGTTCGCCCTGGTTCCCTGGCGAAAACAACGGGGTTCTTGTTTAACCAGGCAACACCCCAGCCGGCATGAAATTTTTTCATGTTGTACCATCACTTTGTATTTTGGTTTAACCAATAGGAATACAATTTGGGCGGCTAAATCCCAAATTGCCAGCCCATCCTTGTTCATTCAGTATCCAGGTAGATACCCAACAGGGTGCACCACAAGAAGGTGAGGATTGGACATTAGGTCAGAAGCCCTGGTCGGTTCTGCACATTCCTTTAAAGGCAATGTGGAAGTCTCCTCTCAGTTATACAGCTTTTACTCTTAAGCACCCTCTAGTTAATACATAAAAATCAAATATTAAATTCTCATAAATATTGATAATTATTACCATCAATTCAAATTTTACTGATTTTTATTTGATATTGCTTGCTCTAAGTCTAGACATCCCATACATAATCTTTGTCTCTTACAAGTTTTTTTTTTAATCTCTGAACTTTTGTCTGGACTGACTTGAAATTGTTATATATGTTAGTTTATTCTTTAAAGATTTATTCATTGATCATTTTGTGAATAAATTCACGAAACTGAAGAAATAAGGAAGGGAAGGAAGATCTGTATAACTTTCAAGTACTTTATTTCTCACCATGAGGAACTTTTTTGTTGCATTCTGGTGTTAAAATTTTTAAATACCCATGATTGCCTCTGATTTTAATGTTATGTTCTGTGAGTGATGGATGATAGATGTGGATGAGGCTCATTTAGAGCCCAGCACTATGGTCACAGATGACCCCATCCTGCTTCTGTAGTAATTATGACTCTCTTGATCATTTCTTGTCTTCTTCAACTAGTTTATTGTAAAGTAACCTGATTTTCCAAAAGGAAAAATCCTTACATCTGTACATGACTGGCTAATTTGCCTTACACACCTAAACAACCAACACCCCAGAATCAAATTTACCCTGGAAGAAGAAAGAAACAACCGCCTTCCTTTCATAGACACACTAGTCACCTGCCAACCTGATGGAAGCTTGGTTTTCTCAGTCTATAGAAAACCCTCCCATACAGGTAGATACATTCACCAACAATCCCCCCCCCCCCCCACAACAATATGGAGTCATTAGATACTACAATATGGAGTCAAGATACTACACAACAGGGCTAAACTTATCTGTTCAAATGACAAATGCCCTAACCACAGAACTAAACCATATTCTCAACACTTTCTCAGCCAATGCCCCCCCCCCCAAAAAAAACCTAGAATATATTGAAACCAATACCCCCCCCTCACAACAAGGATTACTCTAAATCCATCACCATACCCTATATCTGAGGCACTTCGGAAAAAATTAAAAAAAAAAACATGACTTAACTTCTTGTTATACATATAAAAAATTGGCATCCCTTATCTGCTCTATTAAAGACCAACCTGCCCCCCCCCCAGACCTACCTGGTGTATACCAGGTCCCTTGCAGGTGCAAGCTACTGTGACCAAACAGGCAGGACAGCTAATATCAGAATTTCTGAACACAAGGACTGCATCCGGTTTCACCAATACAGCCACTCTGGTCTTGCAGACCATGCGCTGGATACTCTCCATAGAATACGGTGGAAGAAAGCCACGATAATACACTATAGTAAATTCAAATACGAAAGGCTTTTCATGGAATCAGCCTGAGCCGTAAGAAACAATCCAAACCTCAACAAATTTGGTTGCATGAGACTGCCCCAAATTTGGGAAACCTACATCAGAAGACCTTCAGCCCAATCGGCCAAGAACACCAACATTGCCAGCTCGGGAGCACCATCAGGACTTTTTGGGGAAAGAATAGCTTCCTGCTTCGTCCTCATTTACTGTTTGTTGTGCCTGCGTGCATGTGTCTTGTTTTTACGTTCCTGTGAAAATGGCAATGTGACGTTAACGAAATGTTGGAAGTGTATTAAAATTTATTTTAATGTATATCCTAGTATACGTTGGTATTTCCTTAAACCATTTAGTAAAAATGCATAACCAACGTCTAAGCCTTTCCACGGGAATTGCCTTATAAAGGTTTCCTGAATGGGATTTAAACCTTTATCTTTTTAACCACTGCATTGCTGTCTCTGACTATACTGCAGAGGCACTGCTAGTGTGCAGTTCAAATATAGATAACAATTAGATAAGAACAACTGACATCATCATCATCAAATTCCTGATATATATACCCTCAAGGGATGTACAGGATATGATAGTACTATACCCTCTGTCCAAAAAGAAACCAAACTTTTCGAAAATAGAAGAAACTAATGGCACCACCTGTTGTATGTTTTTGTTGTCAAAAGCGGCATCCTTCATTAGTGTTGTGTCAACTGTTTATGACATTTGTTTCATTAGAAGCCGAGTTATAGTGCCAAGAGTGACAGTGTGTTCTGACGAACGGTCGGAAAATGAGTTTCAAACAGAGAGCTGTGATTAACTGTTGTATTAAACTTGGTAAAAGGTTTACCGAAATGCATCAAATGCTTCAAAAAGCATACAGTGATGAATGCTTATCCCGTACTTAAGTTTACGAGTGCTTTAAGCGATTTCAAAGTGGTCATGAGACGCTTGAGGATTACGAAAATCCTGGCCATCCAAAAACTGGACTGAGCAAAGTAAACATCCAAAAAGTGTATGATTTCATGAAAGAAAACCCGAAATTGTCTGTGAGATTGATTGAAGATGAATTGGGGATTCCAAAATCAACTGTGCAAAACATTTTAATAGAGAGTTTGGACCTTCGTAAATTAAATTCGCGATTTGTTCCCAAAAGTTCGCTGACGACCAAAAAATGTATCAAATTGAACATTGCAAGGGCCTCATTAAAGCCGCTTGTAAGGACTCAGACTTTCTTGAAATGATCATTACTGGTGACAAAACATAGTGTTTTGAGTATTAGTCCGAAACAAAGCGCCAGAGTGCTGAGCGGAGACCACCAGAAGAGGGGCATCTGAAAAAAAGTCACTTGGAGAAGTCAAAAGTAAAGACAATACTGATTTGTTTCTACGATTCCTAGGGCATTATCCACAAAAAATTTGTTCCGCCTAGCCAAATGATCAATGGTGAGTTTTATCTTGAAGTTTTGAAGCGATTGATGGTGAGAATTCTTCGCGTACTGCATGAATATCATGTTGCAGGCAGCTGGTCACTTTTGCACAATAATGCACCATCTCATTGTTCGAATATTGTGAAACAGCTTTTGAGCAAAAACCAAGTTTGTGTTTTGGTTCACTCGCCTTATTCACCTGATTTAGCACCTTGCAACATCGTTCTCTTCCCTCAACTTCATTTGCCGATGAAAGGAAAGTGATGTGACACCATTGAAAATGTTCAAGTGGCAGTAACTACGACCCTCAACAATATCCCAAAAACCGATATAAAAAACTCATTTAACGAATTAATTGACAGTGCTAAACGCTGTATCGAAACGGATGGAGAGTATATTGATTGAAATAAATGATTTGAATAATTATAATTTATAATTTGGACAGAGGGTGTAGATGAAAAATTTACATCATTACTAACTTCTTATCTTCAATTTTCTTCCAAATCAGTCTGTTACCTGTCAAGACTCTAACATTATCATATCTTATATTTCTGTCTTCTAAGGCACTTTTTACTGTATCAATCCACCTATATCTTGGTCTTCCTCTGGGTCTTTTTCCTGCCAACTTAGCAGAGAAGACTTTTTTGCTAATCTTTCCTCTCCCATTCTGTTTAAGTGACCATACCACCTGAGATTAGCTCTGCTAATGCATTCCTGGATGCTGACAATTCAAGTTCTTTCCTAATATCTTCGTTTTTAATATGATATTGCTATCGATGCCATCTGTTCATGCCCCTAATCTTTCTCAGGACTTTCATATCTGCTGTCTGTAGTCTTTGGTCAAGTGTTTTACTTCTGACCCAGCTTTCAGATCCATAAGTTAAAAATGGTTTGAACACTGTCTTGTACACATCTAATTTAGTGTTTTGGCTAATTTCTTTCTTATTCCATATAAATTTTTTCAATTAACTTCCTACCATACCAGATTTGTCGATTCTGTTGTCTATTTCCATTTTTAATTTACCATCTTCACTAAAAATCACTAAAAAAAGTAATTGAAATGTTTCACTTGTTATAGAGGTTCTCCATTCACAATGCAGTTTACATTTTCAGTGCTTCTACCTATTTTCATTGTCTTTGTCTTGTTATTGCTGATTTTCATACCATATCTATTACAACAGTTATTCAATTAAGTCAGAGAATCTTGCAGACTTCTAGCAGATTTATTTAGAAGTATAACATCATCCTCATAAAGCAATGAGCTTTATGAGGATGATGTTATACTGAGGTTAACATCTCCAATTTTGATATCTGGTTTAATGCCACTTTCCTTCATATTGTGATCCATATAGATAATGAATAACAGAGGAGATAACATACATCCTTGTCTCACACCAGATTTAACATTAAACCATCTTCCTGTACTTCCTTCAATTCTAACTGCTGATTTACAACTCAAATAAAGACTAGGTATTGCTTGATATAATGCCCCATTGATACCATACAACTGTTTCATTTTGAATATGCTTTTCTCTTGGCACCTTGTCATATGCCTTTTCCAGATCTACAAAACTTAAATACAGATCTTTGTTATATTCCCATGATTTCTCCACTATTGGTCGTAAAGTGAAGATCTGATCCTGACAGCCTCTATTTGACCTGAATCCAGCTTGTTCTTCATCCAGCTTTTCTTCCACAATTCTTTTCAACCATTTCTCAAGTATACTTGCACATATCTTACCAGGAATGCTCAGTAGAGAAATACCTCTGTAATTTTCACATTCAATTTTATTTCCCTTTTTATATATGGGTACTATGAGAGCTCTACTCCAATCATCTGGAATTCATCCCTCTGTCCAGGCCTTCTGAACTATGCAGTGCAGCCACTGTAAGACTTTTATACCTCCATACTTGAGCATTTCTGGTTGAATATAACTCATCTACTCCTGCTGCCTTTCCACATTTCAAGCTTTTAATGGCTTTTTCTACTTCAAGTATATGGATATGTATTCCTGATTGTATGCATGTTGAATGTTTTTTACCACTGTGCTATCACTGCTTGTTTCATTTAGGAATTTTTCGAAGTAATTACTCCATACTTGAAGGATATCTTTTTCTCCAGTTTTCGTGTAACCTTTATCATCCCTAATTCCTTTTACAGCACTCTTTCCTTCATTTCTGAGCTTCTTCAACCAGAATATCTTGCCACTTTTTTGATATTTATTTTCTATGTTCTTACCAAAGTCTTCCTCATGACTTTTGTTTAGCTAGTTTTACACAGTGATTAGCTTTCTTACATTTGTCTCTGTATTCTCTAAGAGCACAAGCTGACTTATTTGCCAGAAAATTTTGATATACTTTCTTGTTTTCTTTCACTGCCTCTTTAATTTTCTGGAGTTCTGAATTTTCTGTCCTTACAAACTCACCGCATGCCTCTCTGGCCGAATCAATTTGTCATCTGACAAATCAGCGAACAACTGACATTTCATTATTTTATTTATTTTAATATTGTATCATAGCATATTTGTGTGTGTGTGTGTGTTCTTCTTTATATAAAAAACATTTTGTTTATTTCATAGTTTCAGATAAATGTGATATCAGATGTAGCATGCTATTTTCACAATATAAGTAGTTTAAAGTTGCTCTTTATGCATAATATTATCTCCCTCTCCAACTTGAAACCTTTTGGTAGGTTTATTGTATTATTTAAACACCAGCTGTCCCCAGTCTCAAGCGCTTCATATTTGGACTTTGTACTCATATAACAGGGAATTAATTTTTTGATGCAAATTTATTTTATATTTGTAACACTATATCTAATTATATTTATAAAAGTATAATATATTTAAAATAATTTACAATTATTTTAAATCTTTATACAAAAATGGAAGTGATGCTTATTCCACTTACTGAGTAATTTTCTTTAATCTGTTTTTGTTGCTGTTGTAATTTGGTGTTATCATAAAATTCTTTGTCTTTTATTATCAAAGCTTTCATTATTAAAAGGTATGTTCCAGAAAGGAAATAATGTATTGATATTTAAATTTTGGTTACTGACAACTAATCCTAGATGATTTTTTATTGCTGCTATAATTAAAATTTTTAATTTGTTTATAATTGTTCAAAATTGGTTTCCTTTTTTAAAGTCTTCACAGAAACACACACATAACAGTGAGGTATGTTTTCAACGACTTCATACGTTATTGCATCGGAGCAACTGCTACGCTGAATTCCTACAGCACAAAATAAAAGAACAGACACAACTAAAAGTAAAAACTGAAAGACATGGAGATAATCAGGTTTGGTTATGTTTATTTTTACATTTTATTGTATATTACATTTTTGATTTTTTTTTTTTTACTAATAACAAAGCTTTTTATGTCAATCCCATTCCTGAAAGGTTGCAAACGTATAGTATTAATGCTGTAGGTAGCACGGTGGACAGGTTAAGAGATAGGAATAAGGAAAGTTAATTTCTTTGTGAATATTCTTGAGAGACAAATATCTTAGGCAGTATGTAAAGGAGGACATTCAAGGATCAAGTTTTAACCCTCCAGAAAGTCTATACTAAAGACCAAAGTGTGGAACCCTCCTAAAGAACATTCACAAACATCAGTGTGCATGGTAGGATTTGAATCCACAATTAGGTGGAGAGTGGGCTATCAACTCATACAGCCAGGTGAGTTTTGTTTTTTATTTGGAATTCTTAACAAAGCTTTTTTATGTTTATCCCATCCATGAAAGGTTGCATATCTTTTCATATAAAAATTTTCATCTTAATTATGTCTAGTTTGCCTAAATTTTTCCAGAAAACTTTTTTTCTGCAAAAATTACTAGGGGTTTAAAACTTGATCCTTGAATGTCCTCCTTTACTTGATCCTTGATTGTCTGCCTAAGTTATTTGCCTCTCATGAATTCACAAGGAAATTCATTTTCCTTATTCCTGTCTCTTCCTTCCAATCTATATTGGCATAATTAAAATCACTCATAATGATCACCCTTCCTTTGTTCACTAACCCAAGTTTGCTTATATCTTTCTTCATCACCACCCTGCACATAAAGCAGCATTGAACTAAATATCTCTCTTGTCAACCTCTACCTCATACCATACTAATTCAAAACCATTGCCATTATTTCCTTCTCATATCTTCTCTTTTGTGCAGACATAATTCACCTGCTGTCATCAACATCACTCCCCATCCCTTCATATCCTCTCTGTCCTCACGAAAAACATTACATCCTTCTATTTCTGTTCCCCTCAGGATATCATCCTCATCCAATCATGTTTCACTTATCCCAACAACTTTTGTGCAAATAAACTCAGTCAGTGAAACCATTCCATCTTCCTTATTTATAATGCTTACTGGCATTTATAAATAGACACAGCAATTCACTTTTAGGTCTATAACTAGTTCTAGCCATGCCACTTGCTGGTTTTGATTTCCCCATGCAATTCCCAATGTCTGTGTCTCCCTTTCCACTCTGATCCCTCCCATTTTCCTGTTCATCTTGCATTCTTATTCTCTCATCGTCTCTCACACCATTATTGTTTTGATTTACTACCACTTCATCCTCACGAGTTCCTTTTTCCTGATCTTTTGCTTCACCTCTTACTTCCTCTGCTCTCTTGTTAAACATCACTCATTGCTCCTGCTTGCAGCAACAGTCTCACTAGCCGACACACTAAATCTATTTAAATGTAGCCCATCACTTTTGTATAAATTCATTCTTTCCTCAAATTAATCCCAAACATTTACAAAGTTAATTTCCTGCTCCTTGCACAGTTCTGCCAATATACTACTCATGATCAACTCATCACTATCATACCTCAGCAACACAGTCTACTTTTCTACTTTTCCAATGTTAACTTTCACTCTCTTTGACAACAGTTGATAACCATCCTTACATTCTTGATTAATTTTAACGATATTTTGTATTTTATCCAACATCTTCAGAGCACAAAAACAGTTTGTCACAATATTTCATCACTTTAAAAAAAAAAAAAATTAATTTACATGTAATATTTGAGAACTTATGGAATGAGGACATAAAGGGATAAACAAATGCATAACACACCAGAAAGCACAACTGCTTCCATATGTTACTGGTTCACTAAGTGATATGCAAATGCTGAGCCAAATGGATTACTACTAGGTAGTACACATTATTTGTATAACATATTTGAGTGTTACATCTGATACGATTCAAGGAATTTGGCAAGAGAAGGAATGAAGAGTAATTTTCAAATCAAAGTTTAGTAAATGTTATTTGATAGCATCGTTTCTTCATGCAAAAAATCTTTTAACAGAATTACTTTCAAGATAAGCTAGTGAAAATAGTCCCAAAATAATTTCTGCACAGTTCATTCTTTAGTGTAAAGTGGAAGAACATTAATAATAACATATCTTGTTACATTATTGTTAGAAATATAAAAAGATGACAGATATATAAATTTATTGATAGTATTAATCTTATCACAGTTTTGAAGTGCATATTATAAATGATCCTCCAGAGAATTCAGGGACTCAAGGGAGGTTCCATTTAGGCATTCATACTTAAATACCTATCATAAAAACATTTATTTAACTAGTTAATTTTTTTTTTTTTTTTTTTTTTTTTTTTTTTTTTTTTTCAGAGTAATCATTTTTAGGTGTGGTTTGTAAAATGTACAGTATATACATTTACACCATTTGTTTTGTTTTTTGTCCATATATCAGTTATTTCAGAATTCGTGATGGGTGGTTTTATTTAAATATGGTATGAAATTGTTACAGACATTTATTTGATTATTATGCAATAACTCCATGTTGGTTGGAAGAAATTTAAACAAGTTTTGGATTTAGGATACACATAAGATGATGTCTGATGTTCAGTTTTAATGGTTTTAACTAATGTTAATAATTAAAAGTAATAATCTCCCCTGGCTAGATAGCATTTAATGAAATTTGTTTAGGATCTGTTGAATTTGAATTATTTCAGTTTTGGTTTCATTTGAATAATTTACAGTAGCAAAATACACAAAATTTTATTTTTAGGATATATATATATTTATGCCAAAAATGGATTGATATATCATAAATGTGACTTGGCATGTTTTGTTGGATTTTTACAAACATGCCACTTGAATAATAAACTTATTCACTGATTCTGAAAAATTTCAAACTGTATTGTGTGTAAATAATTATAAGAGCCTGCTAACATATTGTATAGGCAGCAGTGAATTTTCATTGTTAATTCAGTTATAATTCGAGAATTACACGAACATTTTTTGTTTTTATTGACAAAGCAATTTGCACTTATCGTATTCTTCTCATAATCCATATCATGTTTGCTATCTAGTCTCTTGTTCCTCTACTGCTCGTAAAATATACTTGCTTGTTCTTTTGACATTTCTCTGTCCATATATGGCTCTAATCTTTTATTAATTATTTTGCATATGAAGTTAATGCAATAGCTTTGTAATTGATCAGTATGTTTTCTTCCAGCTGTTGACAGATTTCTTTTATTATCCTTACTATTTTGTCCCTGGCTGCTGTCAACAAGTATACCAATACACTATCAACATCCTTTTGGTAATTGCCTGTATTATCTCACTTTTCGTTAGCATAGGTTCTTCAAAGAACTCTTTCCTTTCAAATTCTCCTAAAATGTCACTATCTTTCTTATATGCTTCCTCTACATCGTGGGGGGGGGGGGTCTTCAACATGTGGCCCATGGAGCTCTTTGCCATGGCCCGCCAGCCATTTTGAAAAAATAACTGCCTAACATTAAAACGCGATTAAATAAAAAATAATTTCAACAAAGCCTGCAGGTGACTAGCTATACTGTGGTATTTAGAATTGTAAGATGCTTTCCAGATTCACAAGGAACGCTGTGCATTTGATACTTTACATACTTTACATAAAATCCTATAAAAATAAATATTAAATAGACATGCTTCTTCAGCCATCTACCAGCGCTAAGTGGTACTAATGTCACAGGTAGATTGCTGAAGCAATAGTTCATTCGAGTGCGCTGTCTAGTGCCTTCCAGATACATTTCGAAGGTTCTCGATACTTCATTATTTTCATATAAATACAAGAGGATCTCATCCACAGTCAGTCAGTCGTGAACAGTATGATATTCGTGTCGCATGATCCAAAATGACCGCTACACGGCCATTTTGGATCATTTTTTTGGGTTCACCTTCCATCACTATGGTGTCTATGAGTAAAAAGCGTAAATCAAGTGATTCTTGTCGGGTTTTTAATGAAAAGTGGACCAATTTGTACTTTTTTGTGCCAATCGATGATAAGCCGGTGTTTAATTTGTTGTGAGTCAGTGTCAGTATCAAAAGAATACAATATAAATCGACACTATGAGACAAAGCATGCATCCAATTTTGATCACCTTGAAGGGCGGCTTCAT
This sequence comes from Typopeltis vanoorti, assembly GCF_054136105.1. Taxonomy (NCBI): domain Eukaryota; kingdom Metazoa; phylum Arthropoda; class Arachnida; order Uropygi; family Thelyphonidae; genus Typopeltis; species Typopeltis vanoorti. Next base: position 57,294,723 of record NC_143563.1, on the reverse strand, counting down.
GTGGACAAAGTGAACCGTCTCCAAATTGATTTAAAATGTCAGCAAGGTACGTTTAAAAGGCAGAGGGAAGAGAGCAAAAGCATGCGTCAAAGTAAGTTATGTAATAGCTGAAAACATTGCTAAAAAATCAAAAGCCTTCTTGGATGGCGAGTTTGTGAAAGAGTTTCTCATCGCCGCTGGGGAAATCCTGTGCCCAAGTAATAAGAAAGTGTTTAAAAAACCAAGTTTGTCTGGGGTAACTGTAGCACAACGTGTCGAAGAACTTGCCAATGACATTGAAGTAACTTTAACAAAACGGTCGTCTGAATTTACATCATATTCATTTGCTTAAGATGAGAGCACAGATGTGAAGGATACAGCACAACTGGCTATCTTTGTCCGTGGCATTGATCAACAATTCACTTGACAGAAGAACTGCTAGCACTCGTACCTATGAAGGGGACGACGAAAGGCAATGATGTTCTTGAGGCTGCCAAGAAAACGCTCCAGCGTTTCGACCTCAGCTTAACCAACCTCGAGGGTGTGGTAACTGATGGTACCCCTGCTATGGTGGGAGAGAACGAAGGGTTCGTTGCGCTGCTACGGAAAGAACCGGAACTAGAAGGAAAAGATTTCATCCATTACCACTGTTTAATCCACCTGGAGAATTTGCGTGCAAAAACTATTGGATTTGAGAATGTCATGAAAGTTATTGTGACTGTCATCAACATTATTAGGGCAAGAGGATTGAATCATCGTCAATTCCAAGAGTTTTTGACTAAAGAGTGCGAAGCAGATCATGGCGATGTGGTTTATTATAGTGATGTGCGTTGGTTGAGCAGAGGAAAGGTTCTTAAAAGAATCTTTGACTTAAGAAGCGAAATACAGCAGGTCATGCAAACCAAGAGGAAGCTGATTGTGGAATTCAACGATCATCCGAAGTGAATGACAGACTTTGCCTTTGTGACCAACATCGCGTTGCATATGAATGACCTAAATATGCAGCTACAATCCAAAGATCAACTGGTGCACACTGTTTGATCACATCAAGGCTTTCGTTGACAAGCTCAAACTTTGGGAGGCACAACTCACAAAAAAAATGACTTAACTCGTTTTCAGCTTCTTGCTGAGTCCAACTGTTCGTCTCTTGATGAATAGTTACATTTAAATTTCTTCTTTAAATTTATTTTCAATGCCATTCAGTGTCAATGCTGCTGAAATGCCAGGCTCAGTACAAATGGAGCTGCTTGAAACTCCAAAACAACTCTTCTTTGAGAGAAAAATTATTCAATGTGCCCTTGCTTACATTTTACAAAGACTAAATTTCTGAGGATGCATTCCCTAATCTTCGCCGGCATGCTTTGAAGATGTGCGCTTTGTTAGGAAGCACATACTTATGTGAGCAGTTCTTCTCCAGAATGAAGCATGTGAAGTCCAAGACAAGAACTCAGATTACAGATCAACATCTCGAGAATACTCTGCACATAGTGACTTCCAACATTGATGCCAACATCGACAAGCTAGTCAATGAAAAGCATTGCCAAGTTTTCCATTGACATTGTAAAAAACAAATGTTTTCTTCATTAAATTATCTTTTTTCAAGTATTGATTGTATTTACTTATCATGAACCCGACTCCTACCTATGCTCTTAAAGCTGAGTTTGTTTATTTTTATAGGATTTTATGTAAAGTATCAAATGCATAGCGTTCCTTGTGAATCTGGAAAGCATCTTACAATTCTAAATACTGCAGTATAGTTTAGTGACTCTTGGGCTTCATTGAAATTTTTAATGCGGCCTGCATTGTCTGAAAGGTTAAAGACCCCTGCTCTACATAGTCTTTTTTTTTTTCCAAACTTCTTCTAACATCAAACTTTTCTTCAGAGTACTTTTTATTACTCTGTTCTAGGAGTAAACTTTCCTGTGAATATATATATATATATTCATGGGGGGGGGGAGAATACACACACACACACACACACACACACACACACACACACACACACACACACACACACACACACACACACACACACACACACATTCATATTTTTAATATGAATCTCACCCACAAGAGAGTTAACTATGGGTTGACATACTATGTTAGCCCATAATATTGTAGTACCATGGATAGGCTAATGGTTTATTTGAAAATCCTGCTCATAGGCACCAAACATGGAACTTTTGCAAACTATTATAGATGACGGCCAACAGGATTCATACAGGCCATGGTGTATGTGGAGACTTACTTTCAAAGTGGGGTATGATACCAAATCCCCATTGTCCTTGTGGAGCCAAGACCCAAACCATTCGCCATATAGTACAGGAATGTGAGCTGACGGCATATCCAGTTGACTTTAAGGATATCTTTGACCTGTCCCAAGAGGCGATCAACTGGATTAAAAACCTAAATGTTAAATATATGTTTAATCTTCTATCTGATGCTTGTCATAAATTTCGTGTTTGTATTTGCCTGAATGTAGATGTTTTACTTTTTTTATTTATATTATCATATATGTGTATCTTATATCTATATTCATGTGTATTTTGTCTTATTTTCTTTTAACCATGTGTACATGGCATACGACACTGGTTTAACAGATTCATCTCCCACCTAAATACATTCACAGAACAGTGATACTCACTGTGAAATAATCCTTTGGTCAACCAGGCTTGCAAATATCATTTTCTGAAAAATGTTTCATGTTTTTCCTATAATGTATTATCTTCAATTTCCTTAAGTCGTTTGCATAGGCATTTCACTTTGTCTTTGTAGCTTGTTTCTGAAAATATGCATTTAGTTGTCTAAACCTTTCTTTTTTTTCTGCCAAACTTAATAAAGAACATCAGAAGCTGCAGAGAAGGTTGTGTTGAAGGCTGTAATTTGTAATATATATTTATATTTTCTTTTCAACATAATTTTCAAAAATTGCTCCAAATTTAATTGAGATAATGATAGTGTCACTATTCAAGAAAGCTATTATGAAATATGGCTTTTTATAATCACATGTCATTTTCTGTTTGTTATACTTGTTATGAAATAAATTACATATATATGTGTGTGCATGTGCATGCATGCACATACACGTGTGATTTGTTTCATAACAAGTATAACAAACAGGAAATGACATATAATCACAAAAAGCCATATTTCATAAATAGCTTTCATAATAGATTATCTGTAGTCATTCCATATAAACATGGAATGACTACAGATAATCAGAAAGGCGTGTTTTATAATAGCTTTCTTATATAGCAACATTATTATTATTATTATGTGACACACCTTCAAGGAATCCAAGGACTCATTGTGGGTGATCACAAATGAACTAAGAGCAATTTTTGGTATATATACTGTAAACATAATTTGTTTATAGCATGTATAAACATAACATGTGTGTGTGTACACATGAGTAATAAATACTCTTGTAATAAAATGGCACTCAACACCAAACACAAGAATGGCAATAAGCTTTATGAATGACAGGCAGTATCAGAGTAATGTGGCAAACATCAAAATCGAGAATTGAGAATTTGATGGTGCTATGGAAGGTTGTACTAAGAAGTTCAGCAATTTTTTCAGTCGTTAGAGGCAGCTGACACAATAAAAAAAAAAGAAAGAGTTGGTCATTGTTGGAGATCTTAACAACAGAGCAGGAAATGAAAAATTTGGAGAAAAGAGCAAAAATAATAATGGTAAGTACCTGCTGAATTTCTGTTTAAGATATGAACTTTTCATTAGGATGTTAAAGAAAGAGTCCTGGAAAAGACAAAAGCATATTGAATATGTGTAGCAAGTAAATCAGCATGTACTGTGAGATACAGAGAAAAAATGCAAGAAAGCAAAGCAATGTGAAAGGCAGCTAAACTGAGTCATGAGAAGACTTGGTCATTTGTCTAGTGATCTCACTATTACATTTCTGTATTAATCTTCTAATGGATTCTGTCACTAAGGGCCAAAGCCTGAGCAACAATTTCATGATAAAGACTAGAAGCTGCTACATCCATGGTTAAGTAATTGATGGTTGACTGTTTTTATTCAGTACATGGAGGTATAACCCTCCTTGCTTGCCGTGGCTTCATCAGTCTGTTATCTGGAGATTAAGCTTTGTCTCAATCTACTTCAGGTTCATAGTTCTTTGAATCGATGCGTGTGCTCTGCTGTACTAAATGCATCACCTCTTGATAATTTACATTATTTTTATGATGTAGAGAGATTTTGAGAGGTGTTTTTTTGCAATTTTAAAAGACAACCAGTGTGACGGGAGTGTTGTATTTTAATGTGTGCGCTTGTTTTGCTTCATGTATGTTATTCCCCACCTGTGTTCAAGTTTGTTATATTAAAGACAGTTGTAGAGTAAGATAACAATATATTTAATTTTATTTTTGTTGGTGAGAATGTTCCAGATTCATATCCATAATAGTGCATTGACATCAACATGTATTCTAAATAATGAAGTTTAATGATAAAAAAAAAAATTAAAATATTTACTTTAAGCATCTAATTATATACAACAGATAAAACATATAAGGAATAATTAAATAGCCATTTTAAGAATAACATAAATGAGCTCAATAAATTTCTCTCATACTTCAGAGTTAATTCAATACTGAGAGAATACATGAAATATTTTACGAAACAAACTGAAAACTGAAAATAGCATTCAGCAAAAAGTTCTGTAGTCTCACTAGAAAAATCTCACAAACAATAGGAATACATTAATTGAGCAGTTACAAATTCATTTTTCGATATAGGGATTACTCTTTGGAACATATATCACTTTCATTAAGCATAAAATATTCCCATATGAAAAGGCTTGATATATTATACTGTACTTCAGTTATTATCATCACAGTTCTGTATCCTTGGAGAGTAATTCAAGATGCATATAAAATTTTTTTCGAGATTTGAGAACTTAACTTGGTAGTTTATTAGACATCTTTGGCTCTGCTCCCTTGCTTGCCTACTCTTTACTTCCTAGTGTTCCTGTTACCAAAGATAGCTGTTCTAAAAAAACAAACAAGACATGTTGTTACTAAGATGCAAAGCGAAACTCAAGTGACAACATGGCTGGTGTTGCTGCAGCACTCACATGTTGTACAGTAATAGTGACATACGAACACTACCGTAACACAAACTTACAAACAATATACATAAACATTTTTGTTCTATTTCCTATGGATTACAATATATGGTAATCCTGATTAAATAAAATTTTCACTATGCACATATAAAGAATGTAAAAAATGGACATAAGCAAAATATTTATGTGAGATTTTTACAGGGAGTATCCTTCTTCTTGTGCTTATACAAAACCAGATGGAGGGTCTAGGAATTCAGGTTTCTCCTGGTGATTTGGTTAAGAAGGTGGAAAATATCAATTTCTGCTGTGCATTCAAATTATGATATGATAATACCATGATTAAGTTTACATTATTACTAGTTTTCTCAGCAGTTTTCCTCCAGATTAATCTGTTGTTTGTCAGGAATTTAGTACTGCCAGTTTACATTTCAGTTTAAGGCACTACTGACTGAATCAATTTGCATACAGCTGTTTTGATAATCTTTCCTCTTTCATTCTGTTTAAGTAACCCTATGCTTTAGATTTGCTCTGTTCCACATTCTTGAATGTTAACCTGAGTTCCTTTCTAATATCATCATATTTTATGAGTGTCATCGACATCTGTTAAATTTTTCTCATTGTACTTAGAACTTTCATGCCTGTGTTCTCTAGTCTTTGATCAATTGTTTTATTTCTAACCCAACTCACAGATTTATAAGTTAAAATGATAGTACCATGATTTGAACACTGTCTAATGCTAGTTTAGTGTTTTGGCTAATTTTTCTGTTATTCCTGTTATTAATAAAAGTTGATACATTTACAGAAACAGAATCTATTAACTCCTAGTGTAGTTTTTTTGTTACAAGGACATCATCAGGGGGAGAGAAAAGAAAATTGATTGACAAAATTCAAAATGTAATCTATGTAGCATGTGTTTTACTTGCTCATTGTAAAAGATTAGAGGCATGAACAGATGACATCAATGGCAATATCATATTAAAAATGAGGATATTAGGAAAGAACTTGACATTGTCAGCATCCAGGAATGCATTACCAGAGCTGATCTCAGGTGGTATGGTCACTTAAACAGAATGGGCGAAGAAAGATTAGCAAAACAAATGTTCTCTGCCAGGTTGGCAGAAAAACGACCCAGAGGAAGACCAAGATATAGGTGGATTGATACAGTATAAAGGGCTTTAGACGATAGAAATATAAGATCTGATGATGTTGGAGTCTTGACAAGTAACAGACTGATTTGGAGGAAAATTGTAGAGAGGAAGTTAGTAATGATGTAAATTTTTCATGTAGTACTATCATATCCTGTACACCTCTTGAGGGTACATGTCAGGAATTTGATGATGAGTACATAATTTATTTATTAAAAAAATTAAAATAATTAATAAATAAAAAGATAAAAATAATGAACACTAGTAATTACTTTCCAAAACTTTGAGACAGCCATTCATTCAGATAGTTAAGATTCAGACGATGCCATAAGGTTTGTCAATGACTTATCAGATTTCAGGAATTTGATATATTCCTGATGTTCTTAGATTCTAATCTTAGAAGAATGGCCTATTTGTTCAAAACAAACTCACCATGAATAGGGTTCTTAATGGACACCAAGCAAGGAGAAGTGTTGAATTTATCCTTGGTTGATATAGAAAAGAAGACAGCTTCCAGGTGGTGGTTTGAAGATGGTGCATAGATTAAACTTGGGAAGAAACCGTTCTGATTTCCTTTAATATGGAAAGGTATAGAAATTCTTTGTACGTCATATTGTAGTCTGGTTGAGGAATGATATCTGTTGATAATTTTGTGGATAGCAGCTTGGTTATATCCATTAGTAATCAAAGTGACTTTTGCTGATTTTTATTTATTTATTATTTTTTTTTTCCTGATTGAATTCCTCCTTCAAAGTTTTGGGAATAATCACAATTAAGTGTTAAGTTTTTTTATAATAATGCATGTGTTATGTAAATCTGTATTTGAATCTTAAAACTAACCATTGTTTCCTTTGAATTCTAATGTGTTCTGTTATTCAGCGTGACCAACATGTGCGCAAGTAAACACTTGCTACTTGACTTGTGTCGTGGACTTATTTTTTGAACCAAATCTTCAACTGTAAACCAAATCTTCACTTCCTGATGATGTCCTTCTAATAAGGAAGAAATATATGCTTTAATAAATTCTATTTTTCTGTACATGTGTTGATTTTTATTAATAATATAATATATTTACTACACATTTTCCTTCAAAACATTTAGTTATTAATCTGTCTTACTCTATATAAATTTATTCAACTATCTCCTCACCATACTAACTTTGAATACTCTAGTCTGTTTTCAAATTTAATTTGCTATCTTCACTAAAAACTGTACTTAAATAGCTGAAGTATTTTACTTGTTTGTAGGTTCTCCATTCAAAATGCAGTTGATGTTTTCTATGTTTCTGTTTTTCTTTAGAGTTCTTTTCATATTTTTCTCCAGTTTTATTTGCCAAATTAAAGCATTTATTCATTTAAGCTAAATAGTTCTGAAGGTTTATAACTGGATTTATTTCAAGTATAACATCCCTATAAAGTAAAGAGCTGAGTTGAATATTTCAGATTGAAATATTAAGTGTTTTAATGCCACTTCATAAATGTATCCATTTAGTTGATGAATATTAGACATGTCTAATATTCATCAACATATTCATCAACAATATTAGACATGTTTAATATTAGAATATTAAACATCTCTTCCTGTGTGTCCTTCAACCTTTCTAACTGCTGAAACTTGCATATGTTCTGTGTATTGTTTATAATATAATGGTTTTGATTTTCTTTGGTTTTTCTAACTGAAGGTATTATTAAATTTACTTTATACTATTTGTTTTTCAGATTATATTTTTGAATAACATATAATTTCATTATTATTTCTATCAGATTGCATAAAAATAAGAAAATTAAGCTACTTTGATAAACTATGTAATAGTGCATATCTTGCATCACTTCATTACTGATTGAACCCAGATCTTTTGGTTGCAAAGACCTAAGTTCAGTTCATATTGTATATGAGAGGAACATTGGGATAAGGTTTTTTCAACTGAAGGTTTGTTAGCTAGTCTCATATGGAGGTGGTTGGGTATTTCTTACTGGAAGTTTTTTTTTTTTTTCCCTGCATATCTCTCTCAGAATTAGCAAGTTATGAAATATATGAAGCTCAGGTCAGAAAAGTATTAAATCAGAGTAATAAAAGAAACTGGCTGTGCAAACTAAAAGCAATCCAAAAGAATTTTATCGTTATACCGTAAGCAAAAGAAAGAATGAATGTGAAAGAATAACTTTATTAAATGTAGATGGTACTTGAGTACTGGAAGCTAATGAGATTGTTCAATTAATGAGTGCTTACTTTGCTAATATATATCAACCAGGTGTATGTAAATGGTGCACAGTGCTACTGCTACATTGGATGAAGAGTTAGAGGTTCATGAAAATGAGGTTGAAGAGCTGTTGCATAACCTGGATAAGAATTTGTCTATAGGAACAGATGGAATATCAGCCCGTTTGCTAAAGGAATGTTCAGCTGAATTGGCTAGGCCTTTCACATGTTTGTATAACTTGAGTCTCAGCTCAGGAATGATACCACAGGAATGGAAGGAATGTATGATAGTTCCATTGTACAATGGTAGTGCAAAAACTGATGTGTCTACCTACCTATCAGTATCTCTGGTGTGGTAGTGAAGACTTTAGAGAAGTTGATAAGAACTTGTATACAGAAACGGGTAGACAAGCAAGCTATACTGTGCAAGGAGCAGCATGGGTTTACTAAAGGAAGGTCATGTTTTAGCAATTTGCTCATGTTTTATAACAATGTTACAGCTGAGTTGGATACAGGGAATGGATATATTATGATAATGTTGGATTTTTCTACGGTATTTGATAGGATACCAAACAAAAGACTGTTGCATAAACTGGAAAATATTGGATTGGAATATAAACTCTTGACTTGGATCAGGGGATGGTTGACAGACTGATATCAAAAAGTGGTATACAGTGGATGTGAATATGCCAGATTTAAGGTGATCAGTGGTGTACCTCAGGGTTCATTCCTTGTGTTATTATTTTTCAATCTATACATTAATGACATCAGGCAGGGTCTAACATAAGATGTGCAATTGTTTGCCGATGATGTGCAAAGATAGAGCAATCAAGGATGCTACTGATATTCAGCAATTAAAAAATGATTTGAATAGACCGGAAATATGGGCAAATGAAAATGGCTGTCGGTTTAATGTTAGTAAGTGTAAAGTTGTGCACTTTGGTGCGATTAGATTTCCAGCAGTATATTTTGCCACAAGAAACTGAGGAGGCAAGGGTGGATCTGGCATATTGATGGATAGGAATTTGAAGTTTAAAAGTCACGTAGCAAAATTTGCCAATACAACTCGGAGGATGATTGTGATGTTGAAGCGAACCTTGATATGTCTTCTTCTTTCTTCTTTTCAGCCATTTTCTGTCCCCTGGACGAAGGCCTCCTCCAGTTCTTTCCACTTTTCTCTGTTCTTGGAAATGGTTGATAAATGTTTCCCAACAAATTTTGACAGTTCATCACTTCTTTTAGGACTTCCTCGGCCTCATTTCCCTTCTTTTGGAATCAGTTCATTATTATAGTGATCAATCGTGCATCTTCTCTCCTGGATAGATGTCCAGCCCATTTCCATTTTAGTCACTTATGGTGAACAATGATGTCAGTGATGTGAGTCTGACTTCTTATCCAGGTGTTTCACATCTTATCTTTTAATGTGATGCCCAGCATCAACCTCACCATTTTTCTTTGAGTTGTTGTTGTTAGTTTATTTGCCAGTGCTTTTATTAGCGACCAAGTTTCACAACTATATGTGATGACTGGAAGTATACACTGGTTAAATGTCTTCCTTTTTAAACAGCGTAGGACATCATTATTTTGAAAAATGCTTTTCAGTTTTCTGAATGCACCACAGGCAAGTTGAACTCTCCTATTTATTTCCTTTTGGAGTTCCGAGTTTAGATCAATGAGATTATCTAAGTATGTATATGAAGAGACTCTTTCCAAGAAATTGTTTTCTATTATTATATTTTTTGGTGTTACAAAATGATTAAACATGATTTTAGTTTTTCTCTGTTTATTTTTAGACTCACTTTTCTGCTTTCATGATATAGCTCTTCTATCATTCTATTAAGCTCGTCTGGAGTGTTTGCAAAAATTATGATATTGTCTGCATATCTTAGGTGTGTTAAGTTTCTGTTATTAATTTTTATACCAAGGTTTATCCAGTCTATATTAAGTATTTCTTGAAGGACTACTGTAAAGATTTTGGGTGATAGATCGTCTCCTTGTCGGACAACTTTTTCAATTGATATTTTATTGCTGCTTGTGTGAAGTTGGATTGTTGCTGTTGCAGTGTGGTATATTTCCTGGAGGAGGTCCATATATTCTCCAGGAACTCCCTGATTCTGAAGTGCTTTGATTATTGCATTAGTTTTGATGGAATCAAATGCTTTTTCATAATCAATAAAGGCTAAACAGAGAAGCAATTGGTTTTCTTCAGCTTTTTCTATTATTTGTTTTACTGCATGAATATGATCAATTGTGTTAAAGCCTTTACAGAATCCTGCTTGTTCTACTGGTTGATTTGAGTTTAGAAGAGGAGTTAACCTGTTTGTTATTACTTTTGTGAGAATTTTGTACAGATTGGAGAGAATACTAATTGGTCTATAGTTCTTTACTTCTTCTTTGTCCCCTTTATTTTAAAAAGGGGACCTTGATATGTAAAGATAAGAAAGTCATTTTGCCTCTTTATAAGATTTTGATAAGACCACACTTGGATTATTGTGTGCAGATAAAAAAATTTCCATCGTATTAAACTTTCTCCTGCTGTGAACTTAAACACACTCCTTTTTGCTGACGATCAAATAATAATTACAAATTCTGAAGATAACTTAGAGAAAGATATTTTAAATTTAAATGAGATAGTCAAAGATTATGTAATGATAATATTAGAAAAATCAAAAACGATGGCCTTTAAAGGACAAGATCCAGTAAGAACTAAAATAGTAATAGATAACAAGATTTTAGAACAGGTGAATTCATTTAACTACCTAGGATGTACGATTACATATGAATACGAAAAAGATATAAACCTAAAAATTGCAAAATATTTAAAAATAACAGGTGTAATTTACTCTATATTTAAACCTTTCCTGGGTTTAAACCATGCGAGCCTATGCTACTAATGACTTGCAAAAAGTTAAGCAAGTTTGAACACTGTTAGTAGTTAGAAGTGGTTCAATCATTTGATGCTGTTGGCACACTCTCCCTCGATGAGTCTTTGGACTCCCTGGAGGTGTCACATAATAATAATAATAATAATAATAAATTGATGGAACACATTGAAATACTTATTATGAAAATATAAAAATTACCAAAACAAGCCTTAATTTACAAACCATTAGGAAAAAGAAAACCAGGACGTCCTCTTAAGAGATTCAACAATGACTTCTAAGGCTGGAACAGGTTGCTCTAGGCCTAAATCTTTGACAAGCATGATGACGATGAGATTTGGTCTCCCAGATTCTAAAGGGATAAAGAAGCCATGGAAAGGGTGCAAAGAAGAGTTACAAAAATTACAGCTGGATTATGGGATTAGATTGAGGATAGATTGTGAGTATGTGGATTACAGTCTCTGGTTAACAGGAGAAAGAGGGGTGATATTGATTGAGGTCTGTAAACTTTTGAATGGGTATTATAGGATAGTGTCTGATGAAATTTTTCATTATATGGAAGGTGGGGAGAGAACAGGGAAGCATCCATAGAAGTTTAGTTTGCTCAAAGTCAGGAAAGGAGTAAGAGCTAGGGTTTTCTCTCATAGAGCAGTGAGTGAGTGGAATAGTTTGCCTTTAGGGGTAGTGAGTGCATCTAGTGTGAATGAATTTGAGGGAAGGTATGATAGCTAGCTTGGATGATTTATAGTCTCCTTTGATGAGTTCTTGACTCCCTGGAGGTCTTAGATAATAATAATAATTAATTATCTGAATTCTACTTCTTTATCTGAAAAATAATTTTAGTTTTATAATTGCTAAACAGACAGTTTTTGTCTTCTATTAAACTTGCATCTGAGAACTACATGCATGCTTTCAGAACTTGATTTTAACATGTTCATTTGTATATATATTGCTTAATTAATAATCTTGCCCACTTTGCTAGCTATGTTTGTAATTTTGACGGTAATAGTAACATATTTAGTAAATTAAATGTGCAGCAGTGAATAGTATTAAAATTAAAATAAAAAAATATTAAATACAAAACATTAAGTACCTAAAAGTTCATTTAAATTAAATTTGAATTTACTGCTCATTTGGTTTATCACTGTTTTTCTGTTATTAGGAATCAAATTTAAGTGCAGAGTCAGTTGAAAACCAGCATTCTAGTAGTTCATCTGTGAATAACAGAATATGCAGAAAGAGGAAAATTAATGCAAATAGAGGTATGACTTCAGCAGAAGCAGGCTTAGAAAACCCATCACCAAGATACAGTAGGTCACAGTATTCATAAAATAAGCTGTAAAACTTTGATCAAATAAAATAACAGCTTTAAGTATCCCTTTATTCATATTTTTATAATGTATAGACTTACAAACTTAATTTTGAACTGTAGTCAGCATTTTGAAACTTTTACTGAATTTTTATTGAACAGGGCAATCCTTGCTATTTAGTGGAGTATTGTGTATGTAGAGTTTATTTAGCACTCCTGAAAGATAAATAACTTTTCTTATTTTGGTATAATATTAGGTTAACTTATTGTAGTTTTTGTTTTAAATGGGTGTGTGATTGACTGAACTATTTAGTTTGTAAGTAAAACTTGTATTTTTTTTTTTTTTTGTTTGTTTTGTTTTAATATGATTTTGTCAGTATGGTGGCAATGCGTGGTAGAACAATGGCCAGAAGTACTGATATTTCTGGCATTAGTTAGTTCAACCTTGCCAAAAGTTATTATTATTAAGAGAGACCTCCAGGGAGTCAGAGACTCATCAAAGGAGGCCCCCATACTACACACACACCAGCTATCATACTTATTCTTGAATTCATTCACACTGCTTGCACACACAACATCCAAAGGCAGTCCATTCCAATCATGCACCACCCTATGAGAGAAAAATCTAGCCCTCACTCCCTTCTTAGCGGTATTCATTCTCAATGTCTAAGGATGTCCTCTTGTCCTCTCCCCACCCTTTATAAATTGAAAAATTCCATAAATTGAAGTCCTGTATGACCATTTCAGAAGTTTGTAAGTCTCAATCATATCACCCCTTTCTCTTGTTTGCTAGTGTCTGTAGTCTACAAATTCTCTTTCTGTCTTTATAATCAGTATTCCACAATCCTGATATCATTTTTAATACCCTCCTTTGTACTCTCTCCAATATATCAGAATCACAATGGAAACCAAGAGACCAGACCTGCACACAATAGTGTAAGTGAGGTCTTATCAAGGCCTTGTAAAGAAGCAAAATAACATCCTTATCTTTACATGTGAACATTTGTTTCAGCATTGCAATTATCTTTTGAGTTGTATTTGCAATCTTTGCCACATGACACCTGAACTTCAACTTTCTATCTATTAACACTCCAAGATCCCTAGCCTCATCAGTTTCTTCTAGCCTAATCCTACCAATATAATATGACATTGGATATCTAATCATGCTGAAGTGAATGACTTTTACATTTACTCACATTGAACTGACACCAATTTTCCCATTCCCACAATTCCAGCCTATTCAAATCATTCTGTAACTTCTGCATATCTGCAGCATTCCTGATTACCCTACCTATCTTTGCATCATCAGTAAATAGCTATATGTTGCTTGTCAAATCCTTAACAATATCATTAATGTACATCTTGAATAACACTCGACCAAGGACTGATCCTTGTGGTACACCACTTGTTACCTTAAACCTTGCAGAATCAGATCCCCCTGTATACCACTTTTTGATATCTATCAGTCAGCCATCCTCTTATCCATGCTAATATTGTATAACCCAAACCCATTTTCTCCAATTTATGCAACAGTCTACCATGCTGTACTCTGTCAAAAGCCTTAGCAAAATCCAAAACTATCATGGTATATCCATTCCCCTTGTCTAGTTCAATGGTAACTTTTGTTATAGGATGTGAGCAAGTTGCTAAAACATGACTTTCCCTTAATAAACCCATGTTGTTCATAGCAAAGTAGAGATTCACTGTCAACCCATTTCTGAATGCGAACCCTAACCAATTTTTCCAAAATCTTCACCACCACTCTGAGATACTAATTGGTCAATAGTTGGATACATTGGTCTTTGCACCACCTTTGTGCAATGGAATTACCATACATTCCTTCCATTCCTGCAGAATCTTCCCTGTTCTGAGACTCATATTAAACAGCCTGGTCAAAGGAATAGCCAGTTCAGCTGAACACTCTTTTAGCACACTTGCTAATATTCCACCAGTCCCTATTGCTGAATTCTTATTCAATTTGTGCAACAGCTCTAATACCTCAACTTCACATACCTGAGTTTCTTCATCTAGTGAAGAGGTAACAGTGAGTTCAATGTTGCATTCACAAGCTTGATAGCTTTTAACGAAATGGGCACTCATTAACTGAACAACCTCTTCTGCTTCTGTAACCCTCATGCCATCTGGATTTTAAGAGTTATTCTTTCATATACATTCTTTCTTTTACTCACAGCATATCGATAGAATTCTTGTGGGTTGTCTTTAGCACACAGAGCCAGTTTCTTTTCATACTCAGACTTTGCTTTCCATACAACAGTTGTGACTATTCTAGCCTGCTGTTTAACGTTCATAACAGATTTCATCCTTATGCAAATGTATTCCTTCCACATAGTCCTTTTCTTACGAATCTCTTGCTTAATAAGATTACACATCCATTTGACTCCTACTCTATTTATTCTTCGAACTCTCTGGACACATTCTAATATCACATCATTTAAGTATTGTTTAAATGCTTTCCATGCACTATCTATATTCTTTCCATCTAGCAACGATCCCATTCCACTGAACATGGTATACTCTTCAGTTGGTCATAATTTGCTGCTTCGTAGCTCATCATGCAACCTTTTCTTAATGGAACATTCATAAATTTAGTCACTTCTCAAGTGAGTACTGCATGATCACTGTCACCAACTGGAGGCAGAATAGTTAAGTCATTAACTGAAATACCCCCTGACACTATAATCAAATCTAACACTCTTTGCCCTCGAGTTTCTTCTGTCACATGCTGCTTGAGGAAGTTGTTGGGCAACAGCTCAATAAATACATTTTCATTCTTCTCATGAGAAGAATGAAAGTCAAGACTGCATGGTCACTTTCACTAATCAAAGGCAATGAGATCACCTTGGTTATGGATAGCTCGTTTGATACTATTATGACCAGATCCAATACTCTCATGCCCCTGGTCCCCTCCACCACATGCTGTCCCAAGTAATTATCTCTCAGCAGGTGTGTAAATTCTTACACACTTAGAACTGTTAGCCAAGTCTCACTAATGCCTATAACTTTTGTCAAAGTTTTTTTTTTATTAAGATATTACAATAATTAGTATACATTTAAATGGCGCCAAAAAAAAAAGGGCAAGAAATGTAATGCTAAAAAAAGCACTGCAGAACAAGGCTAGCCCTGCTAACTAACACATGGAGGAGGTTAATGAAAATCAATTAACCATTAAAATAGCGAAGTTGAAATAGATCATCAGAGAGACGACATGTGAATTGCAAAAAGTTGAGAGGTGTTTAAATGAGCATAGAGAGAAAGAGAAAAAAAAATAAATAGGAAAATCAGAAACAACAAAGCAAGGAAACAGGTAGGTGATGTTATTAGTAAAAAGAAAGAAGTTATTTGGTATGGTGACTACAAGAGAATATGCTATAGATGAGCGAGTCATAACATCGAGTTTTCCTGGAGCAAAAATTAAAAATATAATGCAAGCAATTCAAAAACAGAAAAGAAAAGTAAATGAAATCGTAGTTGTAGTAGGTACAAACGATTTAACTGGCGATAAGTTCAGTATGAGAGAGGACATGAAAGGGCTGTTGGAAGAAGCGAGAGTGAAGGGGTAAGAAAGTAAAAAATAGTCAGTGTTTTACCTGGCTATGATAAAAATGAATTAAGAAGAAGGGCTATGATGGCAAACGATTCGATGCCTCCCTATAGAAGGAATAGATGCGAGTATTTGGATGTGTGGAGTGAGTTTGAGGGAAGATTGGATTTGTATAAGAGGAACGGCCTACACCTGAATGCGTTTGGTATCAGGAGTCTGGAAAAACTAATAACTGGTATGAAACCTAACACAGAGAGTCAGGGAAACTAAATTATAAAGGGAGGAATGGTGTGAATGTCAGTGTAAGAGCAACAATATTATATAGCTGTGTTAATTATGCGAATAGGCTTTGTCATAAAAATATTGACGAGGAGAAAATGATTTCAGGTTTGTGTTCATCTGGTTCAGATCGAAATGTGTGCAAAGATGTCTACAAGTGTAAGGCATTAGAGAAGAATAAAGATGGGCAAGTTGTCCAACTGTTGGGCAGACTGCAGACAAGACAAGAACAAACAGGTAGATTATTATGTCTGTACACGAATGCTAGGAGTATGGAGATATAGACTGGATGGAATTTACACACCTGCTGAGAGATAATTACTTGAGACAGAATGTGGTGGAGGGGACCAGGGGCATGAGAGTATTGGATCTGGTCATAATAGTATCAAACAAGCTATCCATAACCAAGGTGATCTCATTGCCTTTGATTGGTGAAAGTGACCATGCAGTCTTGACTTAGGAGATTGTACAACATGAGGAATATTATGTCAAGAAGGGGTATATGTGGGACTACAAGGCAGGTGATTATGACAAGCTTAGGAAAAAGCTTAAATCTGTGTCATGGCACAAACTGCAGGGTAAAGATGTTAGTAGTGCATGAGAGATAGTTAAAGGTCATCTAGAGGAAGCAATATTAAATTGTGTATACCTTAGGTAAGGAAGGTTAATCAGTCCAACAGTCAGTGGCTGTTGGACAGATCAAAAAGTGGCATATGAAGGGTATATAAAGAGAAAGGTGACTAGCATGGCAAGGAAGGCAAAATCAGATTATGAGAAGAATCTAGCCAAGTACCCCAAAGGAAATCTCAAAGAGTTCTTCGTTATGTTGCAAGCAAGAGGAAGGAAATCTATGAAAGATTACCTTTAATGAATGATGAGGTGATAGAAGTAGATAAAATAGTTGAGTTACTGCCTTAACAGATATGACAGACACTAAGGCAGAATAGAGGTGGATAAATTGGAGGTTCTTAGGATATTGCAGAATCTCAATGTAAATACAGCTGTGGGATTAGATGGGATATCAACTCTGTGAGAATGTGCAAGGGAACTGGCAATGACTAGGCTCATTAATTTAAGTCTCAGCTCTGGTAGAGTTTCAAGGCAGTGGAAAGAAGGCAAAATAATTCCCTTACGTAAGTTAGGTTGTAAGACTGCAGTAGCAAATTATAGAAAAAGAGAATTCAAGAATGGGTGGATAAAAATATGATACTGTATGAAGGGCAACATGGCTTTGTGAAGGGTCAGCTATGCTTTAGTAATTTACTATCTTTTTATAATAGAGTAACAGCAGAGTTGGATGAAGGAAATGGCTCTATGATGATTTTGCTGGATTTTGCAAAGGCATTTGACAGAATGCCAAATGGAACTCTCTTATATTTGGCATTCGCGAACACATGGGGATGGATATGACGCTGGTTAAGTGGAAAAGAGGGTTGCTGTTGGACAGATATCAACAAGTGGTATATGGAGGAGTAGAATCGAGGTGAAAACAGGAGACTAGTGGTGTGCTGCAGGGATCAGTTCTAGGACCACTGCTGTTTAATTTGTACATAAATGATGTAGGAAATAACTTAAAAGGAAATATTCAGTAGTTTGCTGATGTAGAATTAGAGTAATAGTTAATCAAGACGATGTGGAGCTTGCAAGACGATTTAAATAGGCCTATTAGAATGGGCAAAAGATAATAGATATTGAAGAACACATTAACATGTGTTCTTCAATAGCCAAGTAATCTTATGGTTATTGGCTGCTGAAGAACATGTAGAGATAAGGAAATTGTTAGGCCTTGATATGCCCACATGCGGATTACTGTGCTCAAGTCAGGTCCCCTGGGTTTCTTGGGGATGAGGAAGCAGTGGAGAGGATTCAGAGGCGAGTGACCAAGATTAGCAGAGCTAATCTCAGGTAGCATGGTCATTTAAACAGAATGGGAGAGAGGAAAGATTAGCAAAACAAGTGTTCTCTGTCAGGTTGGCAGGAAAAAGACCAATAGGAAGACTTAGATATAGGTGGATCGATACAGTAAAAAGTGCCTTAGAAGATACAGATATATGATCTCATAAGGTTGGAGTCTTGACATGTAACAGATTGATTTGGAGGAAAATTATAGATAGGAAGTTAGTAATGATGTAAATTTCATGTAGTACTATCATATCCTGTTCACCCCCTCTTGAGGGTACATGTCAGGAATTTGATGATATAATGTGACCAAGATGGTGAGTGGCCTGTGGAATGTTCCCTATGAGGATAGATTGAGAGTGGAGAGGATTGCAGAAGTTGGTTGATGGGAGAAGAAGAGGGGTATGATACAGGTTATCATTTTACAGGATTGGTGCAGTGGAAATGTTTCAGTACTTGGCTGGAGGGGGCCAGAACAAGGGGTTATCCCTGGAGGTTGAATAAAGGTGTGGTTAGTGGGGGCAGGTGAGGACGTGATTTTCTGCTTGGAGAATTGTGAATGAGTGGAATGAGTTGCCAGGGTCAGGTGTGAGTGCTTTGTCTGTTAATGGGTTCAAGGGGAGAGATGATAGTTGGTGTGGAGAGTCTTCAGACTACTTGGAGGTATCCATACAATAATAAGAATAAGAAAATTGATTAGTCTGATATCCATTTAAGTAGCATGTGAACATTGTTGAATGCCTCTCTGAAACTGAAATTGAACCACTGTTCAGTAAACCATCTTTCCTGACTTTGGAAAAGTGCAAAATCATTTCTTCCAGTATTCATTATTTTTAGTTTTAGTTGTGATCTGAACAGTGATTCTTCCATTTTAAGAGTTAGTTCAAAACACTAACCTCTTCCTCTAGAACCAAGCACAACCCATTTTTAACTCATGATGTTATGTAACTCACTGTATTTTTCATGCATACTGTAGACATGTTTTTCCTGACTGCTGAGTTCAGCAGAAGAATTCCTTTGTGAAATATATCAATAAATAGTTTTAATGTGTGTACTAGACATATTTAAAAAAAACTTTCACGACTTAAACATGTAATCCAATGTACAGTTGATTTTTGAAGAAAGATGGTTTGAACTGTTCGGATCAACTTATACACTGTTTGTTTTTTCTTAATAAATATATTAGAAATTTTTTAGAGATTTCAATAATTTGAAAAAGCTCGCAGACCACATCTCAGATTGTTAATTCTCATTCTGTGTACAGATATTCCTTTGGCATCTTCCTTCAGTTTGTCCATTGCTCTTTCTAAATGTGCGATGAAAATGCTTGGTGATATTGGGTCCCCCTTTCTAGTACCTCTGTTTGTTCTAAACCATTTCCCCAAATCATTACCTATTCTTAGTGCTGCAACTGCATTCTGATAAACATCTTTTAATATAGCTATTAGTTTTTTTTATCATTTCCATAGGATTCCAGAACTGCTAATGTCACTTTCTGGTCAATACCAGAAGACCAGAAAGTGACATGTCAAATGCTTGCTGAAAATCTACAAAGCAAGTATATATGTTTTTGTTTTTTCTCCTAGCTTTCTCTGCTATTAACCTCATTGTCAAAATCTGTTGAATTGTAGTTCTGTCCTTCCTAAATCCTGCTTGCTTGTTTGCAAGGTGTGCTTCCAATTGTGTTCTCAATCTTTCTGTCAATATCATCCTCATCATCACTTTACCAAGGTGACCTGTCAAGACAATTGTTCTATAATTTTTACAATGTAGCTTATTTCATTTCTTGTATAATGTCACTAATATTGATTTCACCCACTTTTCTGGCATTTTCCCTTCTTTACATACCATACTTTCACCACCATATTTAATCATTTCTCTAGTGATATTATTGTTTCCAGGACTCTTGTTGTATTTTAGCCATCCTATTGCTTTTTCTACCTCTCCTCTTGAAAAATGTCCACATCATGCTCATTACCTGGTGGTGATATCTGCTTCAATTCTTCAGTCAGTTTCCCAATGCTATCTAAATCTAGTTTTTCTTCATATAACTCACTACAGTATCTTGTCCACCGCTGTACAATTTTTTCTTTATTTGTCAATACGTTGCCTTTTTCATCTTTAATTGTGGTCTGTTTTGGTTGCCACTTTCTATTAGTGGTTCTGATCATTTTGTATACCTCCCTTGTTTTATGCTCTCCATAGTACAGTTCTATATTGTTGCATTGGGCTTCTAACTATTTCATCTTATCCATTCTGACGGCTTTTTTCACCTCATTACACTTTCTTCTATATTGCTCCTCTATTTGTTCTGATGTATCCTTTCTTATTTTCAACATTCTTTTCTCCTGTAATAATAATGTCAGTGTTTCTTGTCTAATCCATTTCTTGATCTTCTCTTCTTCTGGTACTGGTTCTTCTATTGCCTTCATTACTCTTTTCACTCTTAGATTCTAGTTTTTTTTTTTTTTCTCCACACTTTTAAGTTTCTCTTCTAACACTGTTCTGTACCTTCTTCTATTTTTCTGCTTCACTTATTCTTGCTGCATCTCTTCTATTCTGATGTTAGGTTGATATTTCTTTTTTAATTTCAACTTGATGTTTGCAATCACTAAACTATGGTCCAAGTGCTAACCATGCTCTTACTTAAATTCCAAGGATGGTGCCTTGTTCTGCTCTCTCTAGGCCAAATGCTGAAACATTTCCCTGACATCAATCCTATAAAATCCTTTTTATGTAACTTAAATGTTTCTATCATATCACTTCCCCCCTTTTTGCCTATCAACAAACTTTTGCAATCCACAAACCCCTCAATCTATCCTCATAGAACATTCCACAGACCACTCGATATCTTAGTCACTTGCTTCTGAATCCTCTCCACAACTCCCTCATCCCCAAGAAACCCAGGTGACCAGACATAAGCACAGTAATTCAGCCACCCTGGTTACTTTAGCAATATGCCCTCTAAACTCCAATTCTCTATCCTCCACCACCACTACCCCCCACCCCCCAAATCCTTGGTTTTATCAATTTCCTGGAGTACAGTTCACTCACATCTTGTAATCTTTGTATCCCAAAATGCAGACTGTCAGTGGCTGCACTATTAAATTTCATATTAAATCGACATCCATTATGCCCATACTATCAACCTATTCAAATCATCCTGCAAACGCTCTACATTATCTTAATTGATATTACCCACCCAATTTTGCATCAACAGCAAACAATTAACTGTTTCCCTTCAGATTATTTCCTATATAATTTGTGTACAAATTAAACAGGCAGTGGACCAAGCACAGATCCCTGCAACACACCACTAGTCACCCGCCTTCTCCTGGATTCTGCTCCTCCATATACTATTTTTTGGTATCTGTCCATGAGCCACCCTTTTATCCATATCACCAGATTCATATCCATCGTTATTTGTTGCAGTGTGCATAATAGAGTTTCATGTGGTATCCTGTCAAATCCAGCTGTATCATCATGTAGCCATTCCCTTTATCCAACTTAGCTGTCACCCTGTTATAAAAACTTAATAGATTACTAAGGCATGATCTACCCTTCACAAAGCCATGCTGCCCCTCATAAAGTATCACATTCTTATCTACCCATTCCTGAATTCTCTTTTTGACCAACTTTTCCAGTATTCTGACCACCACTCTTGAAATACTGATTGGTCTATAATTTGCTACCACAGACTAAGATCCTCCTTTATGCAAAGGAATTATTTAGCCTCTTGGGACTTTGTCAGAGCTGAGATATAAATTAAACAGCCTAATCAAAAGTATCGTCAGTTTCCCTGCACATTCTCTTAAAATGAGAGCCGATATCCCATCAAATTCCACAGCTGTACTTGCATTCATATTCTGCAATATCCTAAGTACTTTCAATTCATTACCCTCTCTATCTCTCTCTCTCTCTCTCTCTCTGTTCTCACATCATTTCTTGTCATCTCTGCCATAACAATAACTTCACTTGGATGATATATGCTTGTAAATTGATCACTCAGTAGCTCAACAATTTTGTCTGCCTCTCTTTCCTCTTAACCATCTGCGCTTATTAAAGTTATCCATCCATATTCTTCTTCCTACTTGCCATATAACAAAAAAAAAAATATTTAGGATTTCCTTTTGGCTCTGGTTAATTTCTTCTCATAATCTGGTTTTACCTTCCTAACCATGTTGGTCACCTTTCTTGCCTGATTCTTGTACTGTTCATGAGTTAGCTGATAATCTTTTGCCTTATACACCCTCCACATTTTCTTTTTTTTTAATGCATGCTTACTACTCATCCAACTCCTACCTGATTTACCCTCCTGACTTTGGGTATACAATGTGATATTGCTTCCTTCAGATATCCCTTGACTAATCCCAATGCAATGTGAAGATCTTTCCTTTGAAGATCTTTATGCCAGTACTGCACCAAGCTGCCTCTAAGTGTATCATAATTATCTGCCTTATGGTTCCCCATATATCCCTTCTTAACTGGAATTTTCACATTTTCTACCTCTCAAATCAAGACCACATGATCACTTTTTCCAGATGTAGACATTTGGTTATGGACAGGTCTTCTGGCCCTATAGCAAGATTCAGCACTCTCATGCCCTGAGTCCCCCCCCTCAGTCACACTTTGCTTCAAGTAATTATCTCTCAGTAAGTGTATAAATTCCATTTCATTCCTGCCATGTGATCTTTCCTCCTTCCAATCTTCTCCAAAGTTGAAGGCCCATAATAATTACTCAACTTGCACTCATTGTACTAATCTGTTGATGCATATCTTCCACATCATCTATGGCACTCCCCGGCCTATAGCAGCAACCAATTTTATATTTTGTCTTATTGGTCTCGATCTCACACCAGATTGATTAAAAAGAACTGATATCTGCCTGACTGACTCTGATCTTGTTGGATGCAATTCATCAGCAGTACCCTACCCCCTGTACTGTCTACTCTATCCTCCCTGAAAATACTAAATCTATCACAGTCTATCACTGTAACTATATCATTTGCTTTTAGTCAAGTCTCACTAATGCCTATAACTTTTGACAAGGCTGTACTAACTAATGCAAAAAAACTCTTCCCTCTTATTCTGTGGCTCAGACAAGTAATTTGATAGTAAAGAATTTTCACCCCTGAAAATTCTGGCCTTTGCAGCTAGATTGCCAGCTATGAATATATGTCATATGTACAACGGATGAATCATTATTCCCCAACCTTACCCATTGCCCATCATGAGACCATGACCATCTGATTTGTTAGATGGTCATGGTCTCATGATGGGCAATGAAATTCATCTACAAGACTCACAAACATTGCTTATGGTGGGATTTGAATCTATGCTGTATTGGTTGGAGAGCAAGTACACTATCCTCTCATCTAACTAGACTGGCAAGTTTTAAAATCCAACACATTAACAGGTTTTGCCTTTCTCTTCAACTTTCTGTCCATCCACTGTATTGGTGCACTATCAGCTGAACACCTTTCTGGGTAAAATCATCATTGATAAAAAAATGATATGTTATGTCATATCATTTGTTAACTGTGACTTGCAGCCAGTTTGTTTCACAGGTGAAATACATACATTTCCAAAAGAAAAGTCTGCTATTCCTTATGAGAATAACTAACTCACCTTTAGTTGCAAGGCCATTATAAACATTCCTTAAAACCCAGAGGAGATTCAAACTAGAATTTTCCAAAGGACTAATAACAGACATTCTGTTTTTCTGACTGCTGAACTCTTAACTTAGCCCCTCAGAATTTACACAGAAATTTACTAGCTCACCTGAGAGTGAAATTCAAAATCAGAACAAAGAAGAAATGACATCCATCGAAGTATATTTAATATGGTAAAAAAAAAATAATAAAATTATATATAAATTATTAATTAATGAGCATAGTACCTGTACAGTGGCAATTTATGCCACTAACATCAGAGTAGACAGATTCCATTGTAGAGGCTTTAGTTCATTTTAGTCCAGTGCAAACTCATTAACTATTTCATGAGCAAACTTATTCATATAATTATTTAGAAATACTGTCATGGACACATGTAACACAAGCTATATAGAACTTTATTCAAACACTCCAATATATTTCATCCAACATTACATAGATATCATCAGGAAGACAGACTATTAACTACATTCAAAACATGAATCAAATAATGAGTCAAAGCATGCATATACCAGCTCATGTCTTGGTCGCAGCTGAAGTATATGATTACTCTGTTATAGTTCAAATATAACAATTGCAAAAGTTGTGTAGTTAAAATTTTAAATAATTATACATTTAAAAAAATTATGAACAATTAATAGTAATCACTTAGAGATTAGCATGTAATCTGAG
Organism: Typopeltis vanoorti; assembly: GCF_054136105.1. NCBI lineage: Eukaryota > Metazoa > Arthropoda > Arachnida > Uropygi > Thelyphonidae > Typopeltis > Typopeltis vanoorti. Next base: position 57,270,042 of record NC_143563.1, on the reverse strand, counting down.
TGGTTGAAGTTCAGAAGATTTTGTAGTGTTTCATATGTTTCAAGAAAAAGATTATCAGATTGAACTTAGTGGAATGAAGAAATATTGTTTGGTTCCAAAGAACTTTGTGCCTAGTGGACTAGTGTCAATAACATGAGAAGCAAGGCCAGACTTATCATCAAATTCTTGACATGTATCCTCAAGGGTTGTACAGGATATTATGATAGTACTATATGAAAAACCTACATCATTACTAACTTCCAATCATCAATTTTCTGCCAAATCAATCTGCTATCTATCAAGACTCCAGCATTATCACATCTCATACTTTTGTCTTCTAAGGCATTTTTTACTGTATCAATCCACCTATATCTTGATCTTCCTCTGGATCTTTTTTTTTTGCCAACCTTGCAGAGAACACTTGTTTTGCTAATCTTTCTTCTCCCATTCTGCTTAAGTGACGACACCACCTGGGATTAACTCTATTAACACATTCCTGGATGCTAACAATGTCAAGTTCTTTCCTAATGTCCTCGTTTTTAATATGATATTGCTATTGATGCCATCTGTTCATGCCCCTAAGCTATCTTCTTATCTGTGGTCTCTGGTCTTTGGTCAAGTGTTTTATTTCTAATCTAGATCTCAGTTCCATAAATTAAAATTGATTTGAACACTGTATTGTATACAGCTAATTTAGTAACTAATTTCTCTCTTATTCCATATAAATTTATTCAGTTGACTTCTTATAATACTGGCTTTATTGATTCTGTAGTCTATGTCCATATTTAATCTTCACTAAAAATTATCCAAATTATCCCTAAGTAACTGAAATGTTTTACTTGTTCTACAGGTTCGCCATTCACGATGCAGCTGATATTTTCAATGTTTCTGCCTACTTTCATTGTCTGTGTCTTGTTATTGCTGATTTCGTACCAAATTTATTACAACAGTTATTCAATTTAGTCAGGGAATCTTGAAGACTTGTACTGGATTTATTTAAAAATATAACATCATTTGCATAAAGTAAAGAGGTGATTAACATCTCCAATTTTGATATCAGGTTTAATACTGCATTCCTTCATAATGTAATGTGATCCATATAGATGATGAATAACAGAGGGGATAATATGCATCCTTATCTGAACAACAGATTTAACATCAAGCCATCTTCCTGTACTTCATTCAATTTTAACTGCTGACTCACAACTCAAAAAAAAAATAAGTATTACTTGATATAATGTTCCACTGACACAATACAACTGTAACATTTTCAAAAGCTTTTCTATTGGCACCTTGTCATAAGCCTTTTGCGGGTCTCTTTGTTATATTCCCAAGATTTCTCAACTATTTGTCGTAAAGTAAAAATCTGATCCTGACAGCCTCCTATTTGGCCTGTTCATTAGCAGTGATGCATGCCTGACACCGACAATGCATTGTTTGCTGTACATTTTCGAAAATACCTGGAGTTTCCCGGATCATAGCAGCGGCAATGGCAATTATTGGCACGAGGTCCATGTCAGAGGCATCAGGCATTTCGTACACCATGGCTTTAAGGGTCTCCCACAGAAAGAAATCAATGCTCGATAAATCGGGTGAGTGTGGGGGCCATGTGACGGGGTCCACCACGCCCAATCCATCAAGCCCCAAAGGACCTGTCCAAATACTGTCGCACAGAAATGCCAAAATGGACTGGAGTCCCGTTGTGTTATAACCACATCTGTCGATGCACAAAGTCATTGGAACATTCTTCAGTAAATCCGGCAGAAATTCTTCCAGGAAGGTCCGATACTTCTAGAAGTCCAGTTGGGGTGGTAACAGGTATGGGCCGACTAAACAGTCAGCGACAATACCTTCCCATACATTAATGGTGAAGCGTTGTTGTGTAGCATGTGATCTCACAGTATGTGGATTCTCATGGGCCACACACATGAGCATTGTGGTGATTGAAGACCTCTTCACAGGTAAATGCAGCTATATCCATGAATAAAACACAAGTTGGAAAATCTGGGTCTACGGCACTTTTCTGCAGAAACCACTGCGCAAATTCCACACGTTGAGGATAATTTTCGGCCATCAGTAACTGGACTCGTTGCAGATGAAATGGATGTAAGGACTCAGAGTGCAAAACGCGCAATACACAATAGAGATACTCCTATAGCAGAGGTAACGGCACGTGTGCTTGTCTCTGGATTATTGTCCATCGCATGCAACACCTCTTCCATGGAGGGATTTTGTGTCAAACGTGGCCACCCACTATCATGCCTGTGATCCCTGAATGATCCATAGTACACAAATTCTGAAGCAAATGCGCAAACATTTGTTTGGGTACCTTTTGTGATACATTCATACAGCGGCACGTCAATTACCGTCAGCTAACCTGTAAACGAGGTGCATGTCTGCCATCTCAGCATTTGTAAAACAACACATGTTCTTCGTACGACGTCGAAAGCTTGAATGAGGAAGCCCCAACTGCTCTCCTGAAGTGCTGCGCCACCTATCACTTTCGGGTGGCTTTCTGGTCATGCTTTCCTATGTGAATATGGTTGATTTTGATGTTCTCTACCTCTCCTCAAAGTTTGTATGTGGAATTTAGAACCACCCTGTATAGAGTTATATATAGTATGTGCTGGCCTGGTTGGCCGAGTGGTTAGCATAATCGCTCTCCAGCCAAGGGGCTGCGGGTTCGAATCTTGCATAGGCATGGATGTTTGTGATTGTCTTCCACCTTAATGCATTCATTTCACTCAAGTATAGATACACTCTCCCAATATAAACTGGGTCACCATGGGAGTAGTAGACCCAACCCTCCCTCAATGGGAGAGGCCTTCATCCTGCTGGTAAAAAAAATAGGCTGTTCATCATCATCATCATCACATAGTATGTATTTGAGCTATAAGTCAGCAATAAGAATTGAAGGAGGTACATATTGTAATTTTGAAAACCTGTAGCATTTTGAACAGCTTTTCTTTCTTGGTAATTTGTCATATGCCTTTTTCAGATATACAAAATTCAAATATAGATCCTTGTCATATTCATATAATTTCTCAACTATTTCTAGAAAAGTGAAAATCTGATCATGACAATCTCTATTTGGCCTGAAAAATGGTAACTCAGGATTGCTACAAAGGTACACATTATCTCTGCTGTTATTCACAATGTGGATCACATTGTGATCCACATTTTGAAAGTCGTAATAAAATAGAGACAAAGAGCATGAAAATTGGCAGGAACTTTTGAAATGTCAACTGCATGCTGAAAAGAGAACCAACAGAACAAGTGAAAAAGCAATTTTTAGTGAAGATGGCAAATTAAATATGGAAATAGACAACAGAATTGGCAAAGCTGGTATGGTGGAAGTCAAGTGAATAAATTTTTATGGAATAGGAGAGAAATTAGTTAAAACACTAGTTTTGTACAAGAGTATGCAAACCAATTTTAACTTATGGATCTATAAGCTGGGATAAAAATAAAATACAAGATCACAGATTTTGAGACCACAGATATGAAAGTTCTTAGGAGAAAAAAAAGGGCATAAGCAGATGACATCAATTGCAGAATAATTAAAAATGAGGATAGTCTAAGGTGGTATGTTCACTTAAACAGAATGAGAAAGGAAAAACACCCTAGAGAAAGACCAATATATAGGTGGTTTGATAGTGAATATCTCTATCAGGGGTCTTGTTCCTCAGGAACAAGACTCCCAACTGATAGCAGATTATTTTGGATAAATTGCTGATTTGAAATTAGTAATGGTGTAAACTTTTCATGTTGTACTATCATAATATCTTGTAAACTCTCCTCTTCCCAAGAGTATATATATCAGGAATTTGATGATGAACACAAATATCACTAGACTGCTACAAAGATTGCCCAAATTAATTGTTTCAGTGAAATTTTGTCACTTAGTTTATATTCAAAATGTATTGAACCTTTATGGAACTAATATACTGAATATTAAATGAAAGATGACAGAGAAATTTAGTTTTTATATATTAGAGCTATTATGTTATGAAGACAGTGTAATATTTGCCATTCTGTTGGAAAGGTCTGGATTTGAATCCTATCAAGGATGATAGTGGTTTAAGCTTGTTTAATGGAACTGGCTTGGTTTTCCTTCTTGGGTACTCTGGTACCCTTGTGACTGACAAATTGGCTGGAGAACACATACAATTACCAGACATAATTCACTGGCCTTATCATATGACATTAGTTTTCTTATCTGTAATCCTATCCATGCTATGAAACCCTGCAGTGTCCCCACTTTGCAGGGATCCAGAATTTTTTCAGAAAGAGATCTGCTTAAAATTTGTTTGCTGGTGTGGGGGGGTAGCAATTGCAGTTATCCCCTCAATGAATGCCATATTTTTGAAGATAGTTATTCCTGAAAACTACTCCCAGGGAAACTCATTTTAGCACCAATGGACTTTGCATTTAATGAACAGGTTTTTGGTTTCTTTCTGTAGTGAGCATTTATTGATATGAGTTATGTCAAAATGGTATTTGTCTGTATCCTGTTAGTTCCATTTCTAACATTATTAAATTGGCTGTAGCACTTTTTAGTTTGTTGAGCTTGCTGCTCTTTCATTAGGCTGCCTCATGTCTTCACTCTGGATTCTGTAACAGGAATGGCTTATGTTAAACTGAGCCCTTCTTGAGCTGACATGAATTTTGATATTTTATTATTATAGTATTTTGATTTCGACCAACATAGAATTTTATACATGCATACAAATATTTTGATTGTAATTTTATTTTTTTTGCAGATACCAGGAAGCGTAAAAAATTGGGTGTGGATATGGTAAGAGTAATTAATAAGTAGATCACTTTTATTTTGTAATTTGGAAAGAAATTTGAGTGCATAGTTTCCTTTTGTAAAGAAAGTGTCGTATCAGAATTATCTTTTTTTTTTTTTTTTTTTCCCATTTACATTGATGTGTAATTTTTTGGGGGGAGAGGAGTGGATTTGAAGTGTGTGGTGTAATACAAAGTTTCTCAGTTGAAATACATTCACATACAGTAGTGAAATGCTATACATTATTAATTATGCAGTATTACATGTTTTTAGATTATCAGATAGACTTCTATTTTTTGGAACAGCCCTCTGCATACCATTTTATCCAGTAGATGCAACTTCGTGATCTTCAAGAAATGCAGTAACAGATTCCTTCTTTGCCCACCGTGTGGGGTTGGGAAAAAAAAAAAAAAAAGATAGAGAGAATACACTATTACAGATTCCTAGAAATTATTATTATCCTAAGACCCCATGGAGTCAAAGACTCGTCTAGGAGGTCCCTTTATCATAAACACAGCTCATCATACCTTGCCTTAAACACATTCAATTTCTCTGCAGACATCGCACTCTCAGGCAAGGCATTCCGATCATTAACAACTTTGCATGAAAAACACCTGCTTCTCAGTCCTTGTTCACATCCTCCTTATACAACTTCCAGGGATGACCTCTTGTTCTTCCCCTGATCTTTCACCATTTTATGAAAAACCTTTTCAACATTGAAACTATAAGAACCCTTACCAACTTGTGCATCTCTATCATATCCCCCCCCCCCCCCTTCCTGTTATCTACTAGACTGTAAATTGGGTTTTCTCAACTTTTTCTCATGCTCAACATTCAGAGATCAGAACTTATCTTAGTCAATTGCCTGTGGACCCTATCCACCATCTCTTCATTCTTTTGATGACCAGGTAATAATAATAAACCAAATCTGTGCACAGTAGTTCCATATGTCGCCTAATCAAGGCCTTATATAATGGAACATGAATCTCCTTACTTCTACAAGTCAGAGTCCTCCACATCATTCCCAGAATTCGTTGTGTTGTCCTCACAATTTCTGCAGTGTGTCCTCTAAATTTTAGATCCTTATCCACCATCACCCCAAGATTTCTTATGTCCTCCACCTCCAACAATATATCCCCACGAAGTGCAAATTCTACATGCCATCTTTGTTTCCCAAATTTTAAAACCTTACATTTTGAAGGCCAGAACATCTGCTTACTCCTCATAGTTCGTCCCACCTTTGCATCATCTGCAAACAACTAAATATCCCCATCCAAATCTTTGCCAATATCATTAACATATAGGTTAAACAACAATGGCCCTAAAACAGACCCACGAGGCACACCGCTAGTGACTTTCCTCTTCTGTGATATCACTCCCCAATACACACCTTGCTGATACCTATCAGACATCCCATCTCCAATCCAATTAGCACTAGTCTAATATCCAACTCCATCTGCTCTAGTTTGACTATCAGCTTATCATGCAGTAATCTATCAAATGGCTTTGCAAAATCTAAGTATACTACTGTGCATATTACATTATATTTCGTATGGGTTGGATTTGTGCAAATGGAAAGATAAAAACAGAAAAAATGAATATATATATACTAAAACTAGATACTAAAAATCACAAATTTAAGTTCAGATTGTCTCTAATCCATTGAACTGCATCCAGGGTAGCCTGGAACAGGTCCACAGTGGGCAGTCATGGTAGCACATCTGGCATGACCTGTTCTCAGGCAGTTGAGTGTGCTCCATTGTTGTCTGGGCAGGTCAAAGCCAGGGCCTCTGTTGTGGGGTCTGTAATGAGATGTTCATTTTTTATTGTTGAAGTAAGCTAGCGATTCTTCCATTCAGTTTCAGGTGAATATGTATCTGGTTGCTGAGTTTTCCAGATCGGGTTGCGGGATTTAAGTGAATAGGTGGTAGTTGGAGGTCCTCCATGGATAGGTAAGTTGTTATTTCCCATACATTTTATCCACTGGCTGTTAGCAGCAACTTTTCTCCCTATGTCTGGTGGTATGTTATGTTGGAGGTTTAATGGATTTTTTACAACACTCAGAAAGAATTAAATTAGAATTTAATACTCCTATATTTCGTCCTAGTCACTAGGACATCTACGGGGATTACAAAAACAATTAATGTAACATGCACACAAAAACTTACAATACTGAGCCCAACCACGTGGGTGACACTAAAGTCCTATCTAGGTGGAGTGCCCTTTTAGAGTATTTAGGAGTATTAAGGGGCTAAGAGTATTTAGGAGTATTAAATTCTAATTTAATGAAGGGCGCTCCACCTAGATAGGACTTTAGTCTCACCCACGTGGTTGGGCTTAGTATTGTAAGTTTTTGTGTGCATGTTACATTAATTGTTTTTGTAATCCCTGTAGATGTCCTAGTGACTAGGATGAAATATAGGAGTATTAAATTCTAATTTAATTCTTTCTGAGTGTTGTAAAAAATCCATTAAACCTCCAACATAATGTCCTCACAGCACTTAAGCCTCTACACAAGAATACACAAGAAGTCTGGTGGTATGGTGTTAGAGTGTTGGTAGCCATTCAACAGGTGTAGACTTTATGCAACCCATGATAATTTTCATGGTATTGTTAAGTTGCACATTGATCTTGCTGACTTGGTGACTCGAATACCACACTGGAGCACAGTATTCTGCACAAGAGTACACTAAGGCATGGGCAGCAGATTTTAAGGTGGCTCCTGCCCCCCAGCCTGAACACACAAGCTTCCTGATGATATTATTCCTAGTTTTTAGTTTTTGGCAGACATTTTCCAGGTGTTTCCTGAAGGTTAAAGAGCGATCTAAGGTGACCCTGAGATATTTTGGGTTGGGCTTCAAAATTTCTCCTTTGAATGAGACCTTCAGCCATTTATCAGCATGATGATTGTTCAAGTGAAATGTGCAAATTTCAGTTTTAGAGGGATTTGGACAGAGACACCATTTGGTGTAATAGTTGTACAGAACTGGGTGCAGTCTCGACCTCTTTCAGGTGTTTAGTCTGAGTGGCCAATGCCAGATCGTCTGCGTATGTGAACTTTCAGGATGAGGTTTGTGGCATGTCACTAATGTATAAATTAAAGACAAGTGGAGTTAACACAAAGCCCTGTGATAGTCCATTTTTTAGTACTTTAAAGGGACTATTTTTACCATTCAGTTGTACCTTGAATTTGCACTTTGATGTCATGCGCTTTAGGATATTAATCATCTTAGGGTCTTGTACTACAGTTGCATATTTCAGTATGAGTCCATTCACCCAAACTGTGTTGTATGCAGCGGACAGATCTATGAATGCTACTGAGGTTTTAAGGCCTTTTTGAAAACCAGCTTCTATATGTGTAGTAAGGGCAAGTACTACTGTGTATCCATCTCCTTTGTCTAATAAAGCCGTCACCTTATTGTAATAACTAAGTAGATTACTAAAACATGGCCTTCCTTTAGCAAATCCATGCCATCTATCAAAGATAATACTACTGTTGTCCACCATTTCTGGATCAGTGTCTCCAACACTTTGACCACAACTGACACATAGATAGGCCTATAATTTAAAGCTTGAGTTCTGTCACCTCCCTTATGAAGTAGCTTATTAAACAATATATCAAGCTAGATGCAAACTCCCTAGCACATTCCTTCAAAATATGTGGTGATATATTATCAAGTCCCACTGCCTTATTAACATCAAGTTTGCTCAATTTCCCATATACCTCTTGCTCACTTACAGTCAGTCTCTCCTCCTTATCAACTCATCAACCTCTCTCAAACTCTGCATGATGTTGCAAGTTCACAAGAACGAAAGATCTTTATGAACTGCTCATTAAATATCTCAACTATATCCTCTGCAGCAGTTCTTATACCATTTTCTCCAATCAATGTTATCCTTCCATAATCTTTTTTTTTCATTAGCTAACTGCTGCTCATATTTCACTTTTGCTACCCTTACCAACCAAGTCACTCTCCTTGCCTGTTCTTTGTAAATGGAATTGATTATTACCACTCCTCTTATGTTGCCTCCATAATGCATTTTTCCTCTGTATCACATGCTTAATCTCTTCATTCATCCATTTCATATCTCCTTTATTTCAACCTTCTGATGTTTGGAATACATTTAGACAGTTCTTGAATATCACTCAAGCAGCAGTGATCTCCTTACCACCCAACTCCTCATTCCATGCTCCAGCTGCAAGTGGTCTCCTGAGCTTGTAATCACCAGTCTTGTAGTTCCACATATAAAGGGTCTTCATGGAAGTCCTCACATGATTGGCAACCACACAGGTAATCACTTCATGGTCACTCTTACCTACTGGAGGAAGATTTGAATACCATTCAAATCTTCATTATTACATTCAAAGTTGTAATAACATCCTCTGATGAAATCTCATCCCGCATACCCAATACAGAAAAAATATTGTCAGTATATTAATGCATCTTCCTTTATAACTGATATTATTATTTTTTTCTTAATGATGTCTTAAATAGTTTTCAATTGCATTTTTAAAAAAAATAAAGACATGTTACTGAAAGTATATCATATCACAAAAGTTTGCTGTGGATTTAGTTGTATATTATCTCAATATTAATGAATGCATTCACATTGTAAAGTATATACAGTGGTGCCTCGCAATTTGACACTAATCCGTCACTGAACTAATGCCGAATTGCGGGACAATATTTCCCATAGCCTTTGGAAAATAGATTAATTCGTTGTCGGATCCTATGAAAAATAGAAATAACCATATTATTTACTTTACTTTACATATTTTACTATTGTATAACACTAAATTACAAAATACTATTGTATACACAATGCATACTATCTATCGAGCCTTTGATGTTGGAAGGGAGTCTTCTTTATCCTGTTCTACCTCTTCTCGTCTCTTCTTTTGAACAGGGATGAGGAACTTATCAAGGGTGTACTGTCTCTCCCTCTTTTTCAAGATGGTTTTGAAGTGATGCATGATGGTGTTGAACAAGTCTGTCATTCTACTCACATCAGCAGTGTTGGGTGCCATTCCAAACAAACAGACTGCACCTTCTCCTAATGGAATAAAACTTCTTTAATAGCAGCTGTTGGCATCGGCCCTTTTTCCCTGCCATCCGAGTTCTTCTACGGTCAGTTTGTCATCGTGATCCTCTACAAGTTCTTCTACGGTCAGTTTGTCATCATGATCCTCTACAAGGTCTTCTACATCAGCCTCATCAACCTCTTCTATGTCGAGATTCTTCGCCGTCGAAATGATCTGTTGCATGGCCTCAGCTGCTTCTGATTCTCCAGCTGTGCAGAATCAGAACGGTTCTTTGTGTCACTCCATCCCAGGCAGTTTTAATAAAGGAAATGGCACGGAGAATGTTGAACTCAGTCTTTTAGAAGTCCTTCAGTGTCTTGTCAGAAGAGTGAGTCACGTTGAAAAGCGTGAGAACAAAGCCTTGGTGTAAAGTTTTTTAAAATATGCAATCACTTTTTGATCCATGGGTTGGATCAGTGACGTCGTGTTTGGAGGAAAGAACTGGACTTTGATGAAGTCAAAGTCAATTTCAAGAATATCCTCTAGGTCTTGAGGGTGGGTGCTAGCATTGTCAAGGATCAGCAGTGCTTTCAAAGGCAAATTGCTGTCAGTGAGGAACTTCTTCACGCTCGGGGCACACACACCTCGAAAATCCAATCTTTGAAAACTTGCTGGTCTACCGGCTTTTGCATTGGATTTCAGCATCACTAGCAGTTTGGACTTAATGATTTTCTTCCCGAAGCACCAAGGATTTTCTGTGTGGTAGACCAGAAGTGGCTTTAGTTTAAAGTCTCCATTTGCATTTGCTGCCAATAACTAGGTAAGCCTATCTTTCATAGGCTTATGTCCTTGGAGCTTCACTTCTTGCATGATGTAAATTGGATTTGGAAAGCACTTCCAAAATAACCCAGTTTCATCCCTGTTAAAAATTTGCTGTAGCAGGTAGCCTTCCTTCCTGATTAAATCTTCAAATTTTTTCACAAACTTTTCTGCAGCCTCTTTATCTGCACTAGCAACTTCCTCCTGTCTGAGAATACTATGGATGCCTGTTCTACCTTAGAATCTGTGAAACCAGCCTCGACTTGCTTTGAATTCCTCAGTTTAATCTGAGGATGTACATCCTGGAGTTTTCTTCTGCAATTCTTCAAAAATTAACGTAGCATTCTCACAGATCATTGCCTAAGTTACTGGATCTCCTTTCATCTGTCTTTCTCTAATCCAGGTGATAAACAGCTTTTCCATCCCTTCATTGATGGAAGATCTATTCTTTTGCAGAAATCTTAATTGCACCAGCAGACACCCTAGCATCCATAATCTTCTCTGTCTGTTGCTGCCACAGTTTACTTAGAAACTCTACATCTTGAGTCACATCTGTAATTGTTCTACCTTTCTGCACTGCTCAACCAAGTGTGCTTCTCTGCTGAATTATTCCTGTTCACTTCTCTTTGTACCCATTCTTAAATTTCACTCAAAAAAATAACTGCTGATGCACAAAATTTTTACTTTTTGAAAAATGCAGAATTGAAAATTAGCACAAACAACATGAGCAAAACACCAATGCAGCCCAACAAAAAATAACAAACGACATCACACAATTCCATGCACGTGCATGTGCCAGCCCGCGAAATTCAACTGTCGAATTGCGAGGCACCACTGTACCTCCAGCCTTTAATGGTATAAGTAATATAGCACGAACTCCTTAATTATGATATAATGAAGTGATACACAAAAGCACTAAGATATAAGCTATTTCTAATTAAAGACTTATTTTGTAAGCTAGCCAAGTAAATAATAGTTTAATATCCAACGTTTCACTGACTAATATCTGTTAGCATTTTCAAAGGAATACACTGGTAGGCGATAGAAAGTAACAAAAACTAGGAAACTAACCGACAATTCTAAAAACTATATAAAGTTATCACTGAACGTGAAACAGTAATATAATACACATGTCACAAGTACAACATTTTAGTTGTTGAGATATTTAATGTAATTTTCATGAAAGTTCATTTCTTTTTGGTTAAATGATCTGATTTGAGTTTTCCATATATCTGGTAAGATTAGGCCTTGATTCTTATTTAAGTTACCTGGTAAGTTACTGAAGCTGCTACAGTCGCCCGTTCAACAGGTAACTTAAATAAGAATCAAGGCCTAATCTTACCAGATATATTGAAAACTCAAACAGATCATTTAACCAAAAAGAAATGAACTTTCATGAAAATTACATTAAATATCTCAACAAATAAAACGTTGTACTTGTGACACACGTATCATATCACTGTTTCACGTTCAGTGATAACTTTATATAGTTTTTAGAATTGCTGGTTAGTTTCCTAGTTTTTGTTACTTTCTATTGCCTACCAGTGTATTCCTTTGAAAATGCTGACAGATATTAGTCAGTGAAACGCTGGATATTAAACTATTATTTACTTGGCTAGCTTACAAAATAAGTCTTTAATTATTAATATTAATGGTCAAGAAAAGAGTCATCATAAGCTATTTCTGTTTTTGCACAATATTTTTTCTTCTCGTATATTAAATTTAAATTTTGGTAAGCATCACTTTGGTTTAGCATAAAGCATATATATATATATATATTTTTTTTTTTTTTTAATCTAACTTCCATTTTATCTAGGTACATACCAGTTTGACAGAGTTTTCTGGGAGTGCAAAGAATGATTCTAGTATGCATGATGCTGTATTTGATGAAGCTCACTGTGATCAGATTTCAGATAGGCAACCAGAACTGTTTCAGGGTGGAGTAATGAGACCATATCAGTTAGATGGATTTGAATGGCTGAAGGTAAATGTTTTATGCCTTCTATTTAACATGACCAGATCATTGTACTTTCTAATTATGATAGATGATCTTTAAATCCTCTTTTTTTTTTTTTTTTTTTTTTGTAATATATTCATGATTTGTATTACTTTTTTGTGGGGGTGGTTGAGTCAGTGGACTTATTTTTTTTTTTTGTAGTAAAAGACACAAATGTGCAACTCTGACTGACTACAGGTTTTGTATTTGATAATACTGAGTCTAACATAATTAATCTTTCAGATTTTTTAAATTTTACTTTTAATTTTACACTGATTTTTTTGAATACATTTGGTTGATGTATCGATGACATAATATAAAAAATGATATTTTTGCTTATGTATGCGAATCAACCTTCATTTTAGAAATTATGGACTTTACCACCGTGTTATTAATAATTCTTTCAATTTCCCGATGTTTTGATCTTCATATTAAGATCATCATCTGGAGCATATACATATATACAGGACAAGCTGGTTACATTACATAAAGTAAGCTAGAGAAACAATGATTTGATCGCAGGTTATTCTACTGGCATGACCTCTAGTGAAAAAAAAAATTTAATTATTTAGAAAACATGAATAAGCATTCTTTCTTATAGATAGTTTTCTTTCAGTAAGAATGATGTCCTATTTTTAGCATTATAATTTTTATTTTTGATTTAGGATCCTGGATTATCTACAGTCCTGTTTATAGTTACTCTTAGAGTGGAAGGTTCCGTGGGTCGAATATGTGCCTTCCATATGTTTGGTATTTTTAGACCATCATTATTGTTCAGTTATGGGGTGGTTGATGATAATCTCACAGGCTTCCTTATATTTGCATTCATACCATGTTTTGGTGTGATGTAGACAACTGGTGCTTTTCCAGTCAATTCTATATAAGGTGTTCAGGGCATGATCAGAAAAGCCAGCTTCACCATATAATTATTATATTTAACGTGTCGTTTATGCTATTTTTGTCTGATAGGAATCGTGTATCCTGTTTCCTCTATCAGACAATTCCTATCAGACAAAAAGAACATAAACGACACATTAAATATAATAATTATGGTGAAGCTGGCCTTTCTGATCATGCCCTGTACACCTTACATATAATTGACTGGAAAAACACTAGTTGTCTACATCAGCGTTCCCAAACTGTGGGCTGCGGCCCTCCTTGGGGGCCATGAAATAATGAAAACAAATTTAAAATGTTTTAAGACTAAGTAGATTTTTTTTAATCTTAAAAGAAACGTATTTAATTTTTATTGTTTATTATTTCTTTTTTGTTCTTTTTATATTTTAATGGAAAAAATCACACATTGGTGTTGGTTCAGAAATTTTGCTTCTTGCGTATTTCAGTGCTTAATAAATACATGCTTATTCATATAAGTTTCATTTGAAAGGTATTGATAAGAAGCACAAAAAAGATAACAAACGCAAAATCTTGAATATAAATACAATAAATATTATAATAATATGTCTGTATTACGATTTTTTTTTTTTTGATGAGGGCTGTGAAATATTTTAATTTTTTCAAAGGAGGCCTTGGCATCCATAAGTTTGGGAAGCACTGGTCTACATCACACCAAAACATGGTATGAACGCAAATTTAAGAAAGTCTGTGAGATTATTATCAACCACCCCAATCTGAGCAATAATGATGGTCTAAAAATTCCAAACATATGGAAGGCACATATTCTACCCACGGAACCTTCCTCTCTAAGAGTAACTATAAAGAGGACTGTAGATAATCCAGGATACTAAATCAAAAATAACAATTATAATGCTAACAATTCATCATTGTTACTGAAAGAAAACTATCTATAAGAAAGAATGTTTATTCATGTTATCATAAATAGAATTTAGCTTGATGTAGTTTCTAAATAATTAAGTTTTTTTTTTTTTTCACTAGAGATCATGCCTTTAGAATAACCTGCAATCAAATCATTGTTTCTCTAGCTTATTGTATGTAATGTAACTCAGCTTGTCCTGTATATTTGTATATGCTCCAGATGATGATCTTAATATGAAGATCAAAACGTCGGGAAATTAAAAGAGTTATTTATAACACGGTTGTAAAGTCCATAATTTCTAAAATGAATGCTGATCACTGTGCAACACTAAAAGAAAGGGATATACAAGTCAAACCTTTTTAGGTACATTTTGCAAAGTGTACAAGCATCTAGAAGTTTTTTTGTGTGTGTGGGTGTGTGTGTGTGTGTTCTTTCTCTGCAAATTATTATAAACAGAAATCAAGTAGGTACTGAATTTCTGTTTTCAGCATGGACTTATGTTCCAATATAAGATATGCATATATTGAAATTTACATATTGTTTATATTTATCTCTAGGCACATACAGGGGGGGGGGGATTTGAAAAAGGAAGGAAACATCATTTAGATTTGAGAAGGATAGAATGAGTATTGCATTGAAAAGTAAAAAGAATCAAAGTCAAACAGCTTTTAGAGGTGAACTGCAGATTTATATACCATTGAAGAAATGAAAGGGAGTTGAGAAGAAGAACCAAGCCTTTAGAGATCCAGTAGCAAATCTGGAAAAATAAAGTAAAAATAAAAAAATTCCCAGCCAGGTAGGTATGTGAAGTTTTCTATAAGAATAGAAAAATCAGAACTTTATGATGAGCTCAAGTAGTTCAGTCCTAGGAAAGAAGAAATGATAGACAAGTTCTTACACATTGAGTCCTATGCCCTTAATGAATACAGAGAAAATATAATAAAATAAGGTATATGTACAAGTAGTTTAAAAAAAAAAAAAAAGTCATTAGAAAGCTTTTTTTTTTTTTTTTAAAGAGAAGGCAAATATCACTGAGGTGGCAAAATGCTCTTGAGGCTGGAAAAAAAAAGCGCCTTAGAAATGAGGAAAATATGTCACAGAGATTATAAAGATGGCATAAAAAGTGAATATAAAGAGACTGTGTGTTGGTATTAAATTGAAAAATTATTAGATTTTATCTAATATCTTGTGTATCTTATTTTATTGGCAATAACAAAAAAAATTTAATAAATATCCAAGAGGAATGTGGTCAAGTGTACCTTTCAGTATTGGGGAAATGAGATATCTGAAATGTAGAAACGCAGCTGAAATATATAGCATTTGACCAGAAATACTTAAATATGATGGGTATAAAAGATTTATAGTGGCAGTATTAAATAATTCAGAAAGTAATGATTGGAATATATATCTACTAGTATCTATCTTTAAAAAGGAAAATAATACTGAATGTAAGAATTTCAGAGGAATTCCCAAATGAAAGAGTTTGAGAACAGCAACCAAACCTTGGAGATTCAGTGGCAAGCCTTGAAGAAAACACTGATTGACTCAGCCAGAGAGGCATGTGGTGAGGTTGTCTGCAAGGATAGAAAAATCAGAACTCCATGGTGGACACAGGAAGTTAAATAGGCAATGAAGGAAAAGAAGAAAGCACATCAAAAGTTCCTGGCAAATAAGTCAGATTGTGCTCTTAGAGAATACAGAGACAAATGTAAGAAAGCTAAACACTGTGTAAAACTAGCTAAACAAAAGTCATGGGAGGACTTTGGCAAGAACATAGAAAATAAATATCAAGAAGGTGGCAAAATATTTTGGAGGTTATTGAAGAAGCTTAGAAATGGAGGAAAGAGTTCTGTAAAAGGAGTTAGAGATGATAAAGGTTACATGAAAACAGGAGAAAAAGATATCCTTGAAGTATGGAGTAATTCTTCAAGAAATTGCTAAATGAAACAAGCAGTGATAGCACAGTGCTAAAAACACTCAACAGGCATAAGTCAGGAATACTTAGCCATACTTGAAGTAGAAAAAGCCATCAAAGACTTGAAATGTGGAAAGGCAGCAGGAGTAGATGATATTCGACCAGAAATGCTGAAGTATGGTGGTATAAAAGTCTTACAGTGGCTGTACTGCATAGTTTAGAAAGCCTGGACAGCTGGACGAATTCCCGATGATTGGAATAGAGCTCTCATAGTATCCATATATAAAAAGGGAAATAAAACTTAATGTGAGAATTACAGAGGTATTTCTCTACTGAGTGTTTCTGGTAAGATTTATGTTGTAAGTCAGCAGTTAGAATTGAAGGTAGTACAGGAAGATGCTTTAATGTTAAATCTGGTGTGAGACAAGGATGTACATTATCCCCTCTGTTATTCATTATCTATATGGATCACATTATGAAGGAAAGTGGTATTAAACATGATATCAAAATTGGAGATGCTCTTTGCTTTATGCAGACGATGTTATACTTCTAAATAAATCTGCTACAAGTCTGCAAGATTCCCTGACTAAATTGAATAACTGTTGTAATAGATATGGTATGAAGATCAGCAATACAAAGACAATGAAAATAGGCAGAATCGTTGAAAACGTCAACTGCGTTGTGAACTGAGAACCTGTGGAACAAGTGAAACATTTCAGCTACTTAGGTGATTTTTAGTGAAGATGGTAAATTAAATATGGAAATAGACAACAGAATCAACAAAGCTGGTATGGTAGGAAGTCAATTGAATAAATTCATATGGAATAAGAGAGAAATTAGTCAGAACACTAAATTAGCTGTATACAAGATGGTGTTCAAACCAATTTCAACTTATGGATCTGAGAGCTGGGTCAGAAGTAAAACACTTGACCAAAGACTAGAGACTGCAGATATGAGATTCCCGAGAAAGATTAGAGCATGAACAGATGACATCAATGGCAATATCATATTAAAAATGAGGATAATAGGAAAGAAATTGACATTGTCAGCATCCAGGAATGCATTAGCAGAGCTAATCTAAGGTGGTATGGTCACTTAAACAGAATGGGCGAGGAAAGATTAGCAAAACAAGTGTTCTCTGCCAGGTTGGCAGGAAAACGACCCAGAGGAAGACCAAGATATAGGTGGATTGATACTGTATAAAGTTCCTTAGATGATAGAAATATAAGATCTGATAATGGTGGAGTCTTGACAAGTAACAGATTAAGACTATTACACTTTTTTTATATAATGTTCATCAAGTAGCTTTATTTTATTATCCTACATGTTTCGCCAATTTTTTTCTATCGGCATCTTCAGGGAATACAAACCTAGTAAGCTATATGAAGGTAACAGACTAGGTTATAACTGATCAGTTATAACATTGAATTGACTGCCAATTCAATGTTAGTAAGCATTAAGTTATGCTTTGATGTGATCTGATATCCAATAGCATATTATGTTTAGAGGAACAGACAAGTTTTGTTTTATTCACACATTCCTGAATGCTAGCTGTCAAGTTCTTTTCTAATGTCTTCATTTTTAATATGATTCTGCCATGGATAGCACCTGTTCATATCCCTAATTTGTGTGCAGTTAAGAAAGGGGTGAGAGCTGGATTTTTTTTTCTCTCACAAAACCATGAGCAAGTGGAATAGTTTGCCTTTTAAAGTAGTGAGTTTATCTAGTGTGAATGAGCTTAAGACGAAAGTATGACAGCTGGTGTGAGTGACATATGACCTTTCTTGGTGAGTCCTAGACTCCCTGGAGTTTCTAATAATAATAATAATATTTGAAGAGGCTAAGAAATATTCTGGAAAGGGAAATTTGGGAAAGAATAAGCAGAGTTTAAGGCTAAATAAAGGTTGTCATTATCAGGACCAGATTTACACTTTAAGACAAATAGTCAAGAAATTATAGGAATATAACAATAATCTGTATTACAAGTTCTGTAGATCTGGAAAAGGAATTTGATAAGCTTCAAGAGAAAATGTCTTCAAAAATACTGCAATTACTTATGTAAATGACACATTATGTAGAAACTCAGTTCTTTACTTTATGCAGATAATTATACTCCCAACAGATCCTTCACGAATCTAAATTTCATGAGTATTGTAATCATCATATTCCTAATATGTACTCTTAAAGGTTATATCAGATACTATGACAAGAGTTATGCAAATTTTTCATGTAGTATTAACTTCCTATTGACATTTTCCTCACAATTAGTCTGTTTCTATTTGGACTCTATTATTGTTAGATTTTAGATTTCAGTCTTCTAATGCATTTTTAACTACATCAATCTTCCTCTGAGCTTTTTTTACTGACCTTTCCTCTCCCATTCTATTAAGATGACCATACCACCTTAGCTCTGTTCACACATTCCTGAATGGTAGCTGTCATGTTCCTTTCTAATGTCTTCATTTTTAATGTGATTCTGCCATGGATGGCATCTGTTCATATCCCTAATTTTTATATGAACTCCTATTTGTGGTCTCTAGTCTTATTTCTATCTCAGCTCTCAGTTCCATAAGTTAAAATTGATTTCAACTTGTATGCAGTTTAATGTTTTGACTTATTCAATTGACTCCTCCACCATGTCAATTTTGTTTATTCTGTTGTCTGGTTCTATATTTAATTTGTCATCTGTGAACATTATTCATCATTTATGTGAATTGCATTATGAAGGAAAGGATGCTAAACCTGATACAAAGTCAGAGGATATTAAACTCTGTTCTTTACTTTATGACAATGTTATACTCTTAAATAAATCCACTACAATCTCAGGACTGTGTAATATAATGAATAACTCTGTAGCAAACTTAGTATGAAAATAAAGTGCAGCATAAAAAATATTAATTGCATGCTCAGTGATACGCCTGTAGAACAATTAAGTTACTGAAGAAATCACCTTTAAGAGGTACTTTTTAATGATGTTCTAGAAACATATAATAGAAAAAACAATAATGTTATGGGGAATAATTGAGAAATTAGCTAAAAACCAAATAATAGTATACAGTACTACGTTAATCCAGTAGTACCTCATGAAAGTTAGGAATAAAATAGTTAATCAAAGACTGGAATCTCTAGATATGATGGAGCTGAGGAAAATTAGGAGACCAAATAGATAGTATGAATGGCATGTTTTGCTATTGATTATATTGATTCATTCTCTTAATTTTACTTAACATTTCATTTTAAAAAGGAGAATATTAGAAAGATAATTGACATTGTTAACATTCAAGCATTTGTAAACAAAACTAGAATGTTAGCAATGTCAAGTACCTTTACATTAGTACTGTTTACCTGTTTATGAATTCTTATAATGATAAAGAGCCAAGCGACTATTTTTCCAGGGGCGTAAATTAAGTTAAGGGGATAATAAATCCCTCATTATTTTAAAGCTGGAAACTCTGAGATCGAAATCTAAGAGTTTCATACCGAAGAACTATCGGCGAGTCCAAGCGTAAGTCATCACTTGGGTAGTACAACACTATGGCAACTCATGTCAAAGGTGGAGTAAGCTCCGTCGCTATCCCTAATATTTTCTCATAAGTAAAACGCAGCTCCTAGGAGATATATTGCTGTTTTACATTATGAGGAGAGGTTACTACCCAGACCAGTTTCGACCTTTATTGAGGTCTCATCAGTGAGTAGGTGAGTAACTTAATTTACACTGCCGGAAAAATAGCCTCTTGGCTCTTTATCGTAGTAATAATAATATATGGGTACACCAGTCTGACAATTTGTTAGTAGGGGTATATGTAAGTTCGGTTCACTTAAACCTTGGTATTCCAGGTCCACCTACTCACTGATGAGACCTCAATAAAGGTCGAAACCGGTCTGGGTAGTGACCTCTCCTCATAATGTAAAACAGCAATACATCTCCTAGGAGCTGCTTTTTAAATTATGAGAAAATATTAGGGATAGTGAAGGAGCTTGCTCCACCTTTGACACGAGTTGCCATAGTGTTGTACTACCCAAGCGATGACTTACGCTTGGATTCGCTGATAGTTCTTCGGCATGAAACTCTTAGATTTTGATCTCCGAGTTTCGTATATCCGGCTTTAAAATAATGAGGGATTTATTATCCCCTTCACTGAATTCTTATAATGTCAAGTGCCGACATGTTAGCGACAAGATAAATATGAAAGATTAATTTGAAAGAACATCGTTAATAGGAAGCTAGTAATAATGAGAACTTAATTGTATTGGATTACCATAGCATCCTGTAGGTTACCTCACAATACAAATTTGAAAAAGCCAGATGCAGAAAACTTGCCTTGTAGTTGCTTGCCAAGACATTTGGGCTCAACTGCAGCCCTACAATAGTTCTGGCATCATTCATCTCCTCCACCTCTTAAACAGACATCACATCCAGAGCATATCACCTATGATTATATCTAGAACAGTTTACTGCATACCTCTTCTGGTTTCTTGCCAGAAAGACAGAAGAATCCCAAACAGCATGGTTACCTATTATCAGTCTTCTGTTCCTGATAGTTCCCCCAACTGTGCTCTAAAATTAATCCATCCCATATCATCTTTACAACTTTTCATACTCATCTGACATCCAGCCTATAACCAGGAAGTAATCTGTATACAGACCATTCGACAAAGAGGAGATAAAGAAAAGGCAGCCATCAAACTATCTTCCCATTGTCCCCATCCTATTTCTCTCAAAAATCATGAGTCATGAAAAGCAATCTTCTTGGAAGCCCACCAGTTTTGACTATCAGGATGGCTTCTACCACTACTACCGATGCTGTTAACTAACATTATTCACCTCTAGACACAATAAGCCTTGGAACATTATGAAGAAACTTGTGACTGCTGTTAACCTTAACAGGGTCCTTCATTAGGCCAGACATAAAGGCCTACTTATATAATTTGACTTTCAGTTTCCTGTCTTTGTTCCACCAATGCATTTGCACTTTTTCATGTGCAAAATTTCCCTTCTTTTTCTAACCTCAAATTCTATCTATAGATTGCTGATGGCAAATACTCTCCATTCCTCTGCTTCATTCGAGAATCTTTTTCAAGGCGCAACAGATAAATTGGCTCCATCCTGAAAATACAAAATCAGAATATTATACAAACCTCTTAATAAAATATCTACCTTTCTGAGACAAATCGAGGATCACCAGATGTCTACAGCATCCATTTTGGACAGGTAGGATGGATTACCTTGGTCAGCTCTGGACAACTGAAAAGCAAATCCTCACAAGAAGCCTTGGAGAAATATCACTTCATCAGATTGAAGAAAGCCAGGCTACTTCAAAAATCCCAGTTTAAATTGGAGAAACTGTTCCTGGAAGTTGCACAAGTTGTGCAGAATTCTGGTAACTGTAACAGAATTAATGGTATGGTCGTGCTTAGATTTTGGCACTCCATCATTAACATGTAAATCACTACGCTGAGCACCACTGTCGTTCACGTGATTGTCCTCTTTTTTTTTTTTTTTTCTTCCCTTCACTATGTGAAGTGCCTATGATAATGCCAGCTTGTGCTAGTGAAATGTCGGCTTGTAATTAATTTCAATCAGTAAATTATTTGTGTTCCAGTGTTTTCTGTTCCATAAATTTTGACAATAATTTTTTATGTGAATTCCATCCACAAAATATTGTAAACCTATTGTACATTAGTATTAGTACCAAGGAACAGCTAAGTATTACATAATCTGGAAATCCTGCTCTAGAGGCCAAACATGGGACTCTTTCAATCTACTTCAGGCCTGTTACAAGTAAGGTGGTTTCACACTTCTACCACCTAATCTGGCATTTTAGGGAGATATCTGGTAAACCACCCCATCCTTAATGTGAGATGCACCAAATATCTCTTTAAAAATGCTTCATGTTCTTCATATGAGGGCCATCTGGTTAACAGATGATCCTCCCCTTTCAGATTCACTCTGCTCACTTTCGTATTTTTTTTTTTTTTTTTTTTATGCCTTATACTTTTTCTGTAGGTATTTTCATTCATGTTCTCCCAAACTGTTCATAATCATTCTTTCACTTTCCCTAAACCTGCAAAAACATGAACAGCAATTGTTCATCATCATCATATAGATGTTCATCTTCAGACAGTTTGGTTTCACACCTACCAGATTAATTTCCTCTATTTTTTGTTGGAACAGTCTTCTTTGTACTGAGAACTCTGTTTTCTTTGAGAACTACAACCTCATTTCTTCAAGAAATACATCAGCAGGTTTTTTCTTTCTTAACCATTTTAGGTTTCACAATTTTGAGTGTGTAGTTATATTTAAAAAAAAGAAAAACAGGGGAGGGGGATGATTGTTTTTGTGCCATTCATATTCAATTCACATATTAATTTATCTGAATAAATAATAGGCTCTTCAATTGAATGGAGCACGTTGAATGTAAGATGGAATATAATAGATTACAAGAATAAAAAAAAAAAAAAGTATGGAAAATTTTGAAAACAGTCATAAAAAAAATACATTTCATACCCAGAGCTGTCTTTAGAACTTTAAAATGAAATAATAGATTTTGAAATTTAAAATGAAATAATAGATTTCAGATGCTTTCTGTAATAACTTTCTGATGATAAGTTATTTATAATTCAATTCGTTGAGTTGGAGGGGAGGGAGAAGCAGTTGGTATTCTTAAAAATGAGCATAAATTTTGAATTGATCTGTATAGGATATGTGTCTGACATTTCTGCTATCTGTCTGTAGAGGTTGAGCATTGGATATTATTATTGGAATAGGTATCCTGTTAAAATAAAATTCAAAAAAATAAAAAGTCTCTTGCATTTAAATAAGCATAATGACAACCAGTATAATGGAATTTTGCAAAGATGGAAAATAAGTTCATTGCATGGATCTCTTTATCATGTTTCATAAATGGATTATTTTCACTCATGTGAAATTTGTTTTTATTTGTAGCAAACAAACAAAATAAATAAATTGTAAAACAAAGTTAAAATATTGAAGGACAATTTCTGATAAAGAAAATTCCAAGTTAAACAGTATAATTTTTTGCATAAAGCAATTAATCCATTAATTGCTCTATAATCACTGTTAAAGAATTGATAGTGGGGTAATTTTTTTATTTTTTTTCTGTGGCTTCCACCCACGAAAGGTTTATTTATAAACCTATAATATATTTGTACTGTGGACAGATAAAGTTATTTTATTTTATTGATTTTATATATTTTTACATAGTCTGGAAGGAAACCTTGCTCTAGAAGCCAAGCATGGAACTTTTTCAAGCCACTTCAAGCTTGAGAAAGTCAACTCCAGTAAGCAGTGTGGTGGTCTCACGCCAGGCAGTTAAATTCATCTCCTACCTACAGACAATCATAAACATCTGTGCCTACAGTGGGATTTAAACCCACAGCCTATTAGTTGGAGTACACTGAATATTCTCAACCAACTAGCAGTTACATCATCATCATCAAATTCCTGACATATACTCTCATGGGGTATACAGGATCTTATGATAGTACTACATGAATGGTTACATCATTACAACTTCCTATCAACAATTTCCTCCAGATTAGCCTGTTATCTGTCAACATTCCAATATTATGAGATCTTATATTTCTGTCTTCTAAGGCAGCGCTTCCCAAACTGGGGGCCGTAGGTTTTGTTGAGGGGAGGCCGTGAAATAATGAAAACAAATTAAAAATGTTTTAAGACTAAGTAGATTTTTTTTATTTTAAAAGAAACATATTTAACTTTTATTATTTATTATTTCTTATTTTTTATATTTTAATGCAAAATTTCACACATTGGTGTTGGTTTACAAACTTTGCTTCCTCCGTATTTCGGCGCTTAATGAATATTAGTAAATATTGCTTATTCACATGTTTCATTTCAAACCAGTGGTTAATTGTATTTACTTCGAATGCTCGCCAGGGAAGCTCCAAATCTTCCTGTCCATTTCATCACACGTTCGTAATCAGGGACCGTTGATATTGACTTTATATACATATCAAAACTTGTTTTATATTATCACTGTCATCCGAGCTAGTTTTCTGTTACCAATAAAAGTTTCGCATATACTTCACACATGAAAAAAAGCTTAAACAAGTTCATGTGGGGGAGATAGTAACTCGCTTGCAGTGGTAAACAACACCCCTCCCTAACAACCGCTATACTGCAGAGGCAATAAAAACAAGTACTTTTATTATGCCAGTGAATAAGGTATGAGGAGTCTGTGTAATATATTTCTCAACAAATAGGACAATTAGAGACAACTGGGATAAAAGCACACTAATTAATGAATCACATGTCCCCTCATACTGAAACTATGCTGCATAGACTGAAACAAAACCATATGTTGCATGGACAAACACAGTATCTAATTAAAAACTATTGTTATTAATTAGATGTGTGTGAGTTCGATTTCCCAAGGCAGCAATAAAATTCAACCGAACGTGTTAAAATTCGTAAAAGTGTTAAAACTAAGTAATATATATATATATATATATATACAGGGTGTTCGGGATAAATTTGACAGTTTCGTAAGGAAAAAGAAAATCTTCTTTGTATCTATTAAATTTAATGAATTGACAAAAAAACATTACAGGCAGAGTTAATTACAATACTATCAACAAGATTTACTCAAAATAACCACCATTAGCATCGATCACAGCTTCAATTCTGCTTCGGAACCTCGAACAAGCTGATGCTACAGTCTCCCTGGGAAGGGCCGCAAAAACTGTTTTAATTTTATCCATTAACTGGGCTTTTGTATTACTGGAAGTGCGATTGGTGTCTTTTTCAACTGCGCCCCATACAAAATAATCCATGGGGTTAAGGTCTGGGGAGTTTGGAGGCCAAACATTTGGACTGGTGAAGTCGTAGAAATTTTCAGACAACCATTTTTGACTTTTCCCAGAGGTGTGGCAAGGGGCCGAATCCTGCTGCCATACATACGGCCTACCATTGGCTACCCTTGTTATCCAGGGCTTGACTACAGTTAGCAACTCCACGAACAAAGCCCGAATTCCAATGCCAGGGTTCTTCAACACCTGTTCCTGCAGATTTGCGAGGAATTCTGCTGTACAAACGCAATCAGATCGTCTGCTAGGGATCTTTCTTCTTGCTACATCCTCGTAGTCACCATTGCAAGTCTCTAGTTCATGCCTGATTGTTTTTACTGTATTCAGGGAGCATTGGGCAGCAGTCGTAATATCCTTATTTTGATGGCGGGCACAAATCATCATGATACAAGTTATTCTCTTCCATGATTCAGGTGGGTTCCAGCTATCCATCCTTTCTGACATCTTGTATATGAATGAAGAAGGGTCCAAACTTTTAAATGAAGAGAAGTGTGTGTTAATACATGTAACTTACGGAAAAATATAATTAATTATAAATATGTCAAATTTATCCCGAACACCCTGTATATATATATAATGAATGTTATGGCAGTTTTGCATATGGAATTCGGTTGAAGAGAGTTAGCATTTCAACTCAATTGTCAGCTATGCTTTTATCTTTCAGTTGCGCGATCTTTTGTTAATACCGCACCAATCATGTGCACGTTTTAATAACCTGCCTTTGGCGTCTGTTTCACGTTAGGCTTAATTACCTTAAAGGGAGAAAAGTCATAAAAGAGAAAAATGTTCCTGGTCTGGGGATTCCCTTTTTCAGGTAATATTCACTAATTTCATGTTATCTGTCTGTGGTGTGCCAGTATCGGTAAGTGGTGCTATTATTTGATCTATTCTATGTTAAAAAATTTAACCCTGAGATGGATAAGTGGCTGATAAAAAAAATAATAAAAAATCCCGTGAACAATCAGAAGAAGTAGAAACAGATTCAAAAAAAAAAAAAAAAAAGGACAGTATTTCATATTTTACCAGAACAGCCCGCATCGTCTTCAGAACCAAACGGTAAGAGGCAAAAAATGTAATATATGCATTTGATTTTTGCAATATTCGCTGTGTATGTTTTGTATTGAATATAAATACAATAAATATTATAGTAATATATCTCTCTATTAAGATTTTTTTTCGAGGGGGGGGGTGAAATATTTTAATTTTTGAAAAGGGGGCCCTGACATCCAGAAGTTTGGGAAGCACTGTTCTAAGGCACTTTTTACTGTATCAATCCACAATCAATCTTGGTCTGCCTCTCGGTCTTTTTCCTGATATCGTGAATGCTAACAATGTCAAGTTCTTTCTTAATATCCTCATTTTTAATATGATGCTAGCATTGATGCCATCTGTTCAGTCCCCTAATCTTTCTGAGCACTGTCATATCTGTGGTCTCAAGTCTTTGATCAAGAGTTTATTTCTAACCCAGCTCTCAGATCCATAAGTAAAAATTGGTTTGAACACTGTCTTCTATACAGCTAGCTAGTTTGGTGTTTTGACTACTTTCTTTCTTATTCTATACATTTATTCAGTTGACTTCCTACTATACCAGTTTTGCTACTTCTGCTGCCTATTTCCATATTTAATTTGCCATCTTCACTAAAATTTGTACCTAAATAGCTGAAATGTTTTACTTGTTCTGTAGGTTGACCATTCAGGATACAGTAAGGGTTTTCAATGTTTCTACCTATTTTCATTGTCTTTGTCTTTTTATTGCTGATTTTCATACCAAATTTATTACAACAGTTATTCAATTTAGTCAGGGAATTTTGCAGAGGTACCGGATTTATTCAGAAGTATAACATCATCATCATAAAGTAAAGAGCTAAGATTAACATCACCAATTTTGATATCAAATTTAATATCTTCATAATATGATCCATATGTATATGAATAACAGTGGAGATAATGTGTGCCCTTGTGACACACCTGATTTTACTTCATCTTACTGTACCTCTTTCAATTCTAAATGCAGACATACAGCTTTAATGGAGACTATGTGTGTTGCTTGATATAATGTTCCATTTACACCATATAACTGTAGTGTTTTGAACATCCTTCCTCTTGGCATCTTGTCATGTGCCTTTTCCAAATCTACAAAACTTAAATACAGTTGCTTGTTATATTCCCATGATTTCTCAGCTATTTGTCTTAATGTGAAAATCTGATCCTGACGACCTCTGTTTGGTCTGAACAGAGCTCGTTCTTCACCACGCTTCTCCTCCACAATTTTTCTTAACCTTTCTTAAGAATACTTGCAAAAATTTTACCAGGAACACTCAGTAAAGAAATTCCTCGGTAATTCTCACATTCAGCTTTATTTTCCTTCCTTTTTTTTTTTTTTTTTTTAATAAATGGGTACTATGAGTGCTCTACTCCATTCATTTGGAAATCTGACCAAGTCTTCTGAATTATGCAGTGTAGCCACTATAAAACTTTATATTTTATTTAAGCCACTGTATATTAGCATTTCTGGTCAAATATCATATCTATTCCTGCTGCCTTTCCACATTTCAGGTTTGTAATAGCATTTCCTACTTCATGTACAGATGTGTGTTCCACCTGGCATTCTTTCTGGAACACACATCTGTACTTCAAGTACAGATGTGTGTACTTACTCCATATATCAAGTAATACTAATATATCTTTATCCTCACTTTTCAGGTCCCCTTTATCATCTCTAATTTCTTTTATGGCACTCTTTTCTCCATTTCTGAGCTTTTTTCCCCCCCAATAACCTTCAATATATTTCACCACCTTCCTAATATTTATTTTCAATGCTTTTACCAAAGTCTTCCCATTTCTTTTGTTTAGCAAATTTTATATAATGCTTTGCTTTCTTATATTTTTCTCTGTATTCCTTAAGTGCACAAGGTTACTTGCAAGGAACTTTTTTCTTATGCTTTCTTCTTTTCCTTGACTACCTCAAACTTTCTGAGTCTACCATGGAGTTCTGATTTTTCTATCCTTGCAGATTACCCCACCACATGTTTCTCTGGCTGAATCATTCAATGTTTTCTTTAGGATTTGCCACTGAATCTCAAAGGTTAGGGCTTGCTGGCTGAATCATTCAATGTTTTCTTTAGGGTTTGCCACTGAATCTCCAAAGTTTGATTCTTGTTTCCAAACACTTTTGGTTTTTCTCGAATAATGTTTGTGTATTTGAGTCTACAGTTCACATCTGATAGCTGTTCAACTTTCTTACACACTCTTCTTTTCAATATGAAGTTCAATTTTATCCTGCTTGACATTAAATTGTGATCACTTCCTATTTCAAATTCTCTGTATACCCTTGTGTCTTGAACCAAGCAGGAAAACATCACTGTCAACAATGACATAGTGAATGAGACTTTTCTTATTCCTTGCATATTCTCTCCATGTGAATTTGTGCACATTTTTACATTGGAACATGGTGTTAGTAATAACTAATCCATGTCCTGAGCAGAAATCTAGCAGGTACTTACCTGCTAGATTTCTGCTCAGGACATGGATTAGTTATTATTAGCTTTGCTCTTTTCTCCAAATTTTCCCAAACATTCTTAAATGTCTGATAATCATTTCCTACTCTGCTGTTTAGAACTCCAACAAGGACCAGCTTTTCCTTTTTCATTGAGCCAGCTCCTCTCTGTAATGCCTCA
The DNA here is from genome assembly GCF_054136105.1 of Typopeltis vanoorti. Lineage (NCBI taxonomy): Eukaryota > Metazoa > Arthropoda > Arachnida > Uropygi > Thelyphonidae > Typopeltis > Typopeltis vanoorti. The sequence continues at coordinate 57,241,214 of NC_143563.1, read as the reverse complement.
AAAAAATTTCTTCATTTCTTCCTTGGTAGAACCTTCTGCATAAGCACAAGTAAGTCTCATTGTCCAGTTCCCAATTCTGATATTAATCCACATCACTACTTGATATTGCCTGCCATTCAAGAGGATTATCCTCACATTTAATGTTTAACATTTAATAGTCACTTGTTATTTTCTGAATATAATATCTTCTATTTGTTGTTTAGAAAGATCTCAGCTGTTTTTGTCTTCTTTGTATCGGTAACACTATTATGTCTATCTGGTATACTTATCCAATTCTTCTGCTAGTTCCATTTCTTTCCCATTGATGCTTCTTATGTTGATGATGCCAATCTTCATCTCTGCTGAAGTTGAGGTGGAGTTTGTTATAGTAGCTGACTTTTTGCCATTCTCCCTGGTTCTCTGACAAAAACGATTATGGTTTAAGCCAATAAGAATACAATTTGGTCAGCTAAATCTCAAATTGCCAGCCCATCCTCATTCGTTCAGTAGCCAGGTACTCAACAGGGTGCACCATGATACGGTGAGGGTTGGACATCAGGTCATAAGCCCTGGTCGGTTCTCTGCATTTCCCAAGAGGCCATGTGGAGGTCTGCTCCCAGTTATCTAGCTTTGACCTTTAGCAGCAGTTACATAAAAGGCAGAAAGTTGTTCATATTTTGATCCTTGAAAAAAAAAAACCTGAGTTGATTTGTACGTGTCATTCATTTCAGCCAGTAGTGAAGCTGAATTCTATAAGACAGAGTAGGGTTATTACTTTTTATCACTTTGAAATGTTTTAATTACAAATTTTGTTTCAGTAATTTTTTTTTATGTGAATTCCAAGTGTGAAAAATAGCAACACCATGGATTTACTAAATATCCTACTTGAAATAAGAATTTAATTTTGAATGAATTTTAATGAATTCTCTCATTTATTGCTGAAGAATGGCATATGAGGATGGTAAGTGAAAACAAATCCAGTACACTGTATGCATTAGTGATGTGATAAATAAATAGAAAAATCTAAAAACGTGTACAGTAGAACTTTGATAAAACAGACTAATTCAGGTGAGGGGAGGTGTCCGTTATATAATAAAGTAGATTTTCCAAATGCGTATGTTAAAAAATTGACAAATTAACTAATTTACATGTTTTTACTTATGTAGAAACTTTTATGTAATTAAAATTAAGTACTGTATCTATGAAAAGTTTAATTTCATAGAAATGTTTTCAATATGTATTATTGCTTATAACCATACCCTGGTTAAATTTGTTAAAAATAACAGGAAATTAATAACAAAAAATAAACTGTTAATTTAATTATAAGCAAATCTTGTAGCATTGTAAAATTAACAGTGTTAATTTTCACGTGACATACGGACCATAAATTTTGTCCGTTAAATTGAGGTTCATAAAATTGAGGGTTTACTGTACTTTTATTTAGATTACTAACTTATGTTCTGAAATCTTTCTAGTAGATTGAAACTAACAAAAAAAGGGGGTTAAATATTTTTGAGAATTTTAACCCTTTGTTTGCATAACTTTCAAATAAAGATTAGCTATTAAAGGTATACAAAATCCTGTAACTAACCTGCTACACTTGTTCAAAAGCATAAAATTTTATTTTAACCCTGTTTTTTCATATCACCTACTTGGAAGGTTTTAGAATTTTTTTTCTTTGTTTTCTTTATATATTTTTTTTTATATTAGGTATTTCTTTTTTAGATGATATACGAAACTGGTGTGAATGGTATTCTTGCTGATGAAATGGGATTAGGAAAAACAATCCAGTGTATTGCTCAAATTGCACATCTGGTAAAAATGGCAGTTCCAGGCCCCTTCCTAATTTGTGCTCCTCTGTCTATTCTTACAAATTGGGTTGCAGAATTTCATAGATTTGCACCTAAAGTAAGATTTTACTTTTATAATTAAAAAAACGCTATTAATGAAATCTTTACGGTATTTTTTATGAAAAGCTCTGGATTTTAAATTATTTAGTTAATTTATTTTTTGAAAAATTAGAATTTTCATTAAAAGAATAATAAATATCCTATTATTAATAATGCACTAACTAGAAGATTTAGTTGTTGTTTTTTTCAAAAACAAAAAATTGTATAAGTTGTATATAAAAAAAAAAAAAAAATTCTTGCCTCAGCTCTTTCATTTCCTCAATCCTTTGTGGAGTGTATTAATTTTTAGTTTCAGATAATAGTTCTTCATGCCAAGAAGTCGAACCTATTACTCAAGGGGAAATGGGAAATGAGATGATGGTTCTTTAAAAAAGTAATTAATACTTTTTTATTCTAAATTCATAGAATTTTCATCAGAAGGCTTAATTTGTAGCATTTAACTAGGCTAAAACTTGTAAGTCTGAGTAATGCTGAGTGAACTAATGTTCACATAACGACAATGAGGGAGAAGAGATATAAATGAGTGAACAAGAAGATCAACGCAGTCAAGATTGTGAACCTGTTACCAGCATGTAACATTCATAACTCAAGATGTGACGTTTGATTTAATGATTCAGCGTGCAAAAGAACTGGGAAGCAGTATGGGATACTGGGACTATTTTTGATGGTGAAAAGGATTTATACTTGTAGGATGGATTTAGTGTTAGGTGTTTGGAGAAAATGTTGCTCATTGAAAGAATGAATAAAGATAATCAGGAGGAAACTAGGTATGACAGGTAGCCACATGACAGCTTGGACAATAGTACAAAAGATTGGTCTCATTCAACTAGTGACACCAACTCTCAAAGTTGGTGTGACTAGCTGAAGGAGACTTCCTTATATCTTTATAAGAAATGTGGTGAACTGATCTAATGATCAATCCTTACCTTGTTCAACTCTATTAGTGTATATCTACGTGGATACTGAAAGAACAAAGATGGATGGGTTGCAATTTTGGATTGGGCATACCAAAGGTATTAGCTTAAATCAAAAGGTGATGGTAGAACAAGATAAAAATGCCATGCTGGCTGGAGCATTATCTGGTTAAATGGGATTACTCCCCTCCCCCCACTGTTTTTCTCAGGATAAACTTTGATAATTCAGCTACTAGAAACATCAACAGAGTTGAATGTTAGAATTAGCTAATATTCAGAATTGAAAATGGGCACAATCCATCTAAAAAATATCAATAAAAAATAGCTGGAAATGGCAGAATTAGAGAAGTACCATATCAACATAAATGTGTTACCAAAACAAACAAAAACAGATGAATTCTTCTAAATAACTACAAGATGTTATATATATGAAGTAATGATCAGTGAAAGAAGGAGTGCCTATAGAACACCAAACTAAACATAAAGATAATATTCTTGAATGGTAAATAAGTAAAATGGAGTGATGTGGACAGACATCACAGTGGAGCTTTGTACATTGAGACTAATTTGCACTATGATGCCACTGTGTTAAGGAAGAAGTGAAAGAATTTTTCAAATTGTAAGAGATGGCAACAGAAATATGGGAAAAGTTAGTCCTTGTTGGAGATCTGAACAGAAGAATAGAGATAAATACTTTATATATAGGAATGTTTTTTTGGAACATTTGGAGAAAAGAGTAGTGCTAGTAATAATGGCAAGTATCTGCTGAATTTTTGTTCAGGACATGGACTAATTACTAAAACCATGTTCTAGAATAAAGATGTACACAAATTCACGTGGAGAGAAGGCATAAGAAATAAATCTTATCAATTGTTATTGTTGGTAGCTGAAAATGTTTAAGTGGGTTCACAACACAAGTTATAATGAGGATTTGAAATAAATGATCATTTAGTTTTGAGTAATATAAAAATGAATGTCCCGTGAAAAGCAGAAATATTAAGAAAGTTTTAAAAAGAATCAATTGTGAGCAGCTTCCAGGAATGAACTGTACACAAATATAATGCTATTTCAGAACAAAATGGAAAAGCATTTGAAAACAAGAATCAGACCTTGGAAACTTGGTGGCAGACACTGAAGAAAACATTGACTGATTCAGCCAGGAAGGAAGGCATATGGTGAAGTGGTATGCAAGAATTCAAAATCAGAACTGCATGGCAGACCCAAGAGGTCCAAGGCAATTTTATTAAAAAAAAAAATAAAAAAAATAACATGAAAAGTTCCTATAAAGTAAATCAACACCTGTTCTGATAGAATACAGAGCAAAATATAAGGATGCAAAGAAATGTGTAAAAAAAAAAAAAAAAAAAAAAAAAAAAAAAAAAAAAAAAAAATAGCCAAACAAAAAAAGCCAAACGTGAGGAGACTTCAGTAAGAAGACATTAAAAATGGAGGATCTTGTTGTTTTGAATAATTACTTTGATAAAGTTTTGTAGATCTGGAAAAGGCATATGACAAGGTATCAAGAATAAAGTTATTCAACATGCTCCATTTATAGTATAATTGGGAGATTATATTTAGCATTAGCATTACATAATCTATACTTAAGTTGTAATTCAGCAGTTAAAATTGATAGAGGTACAGAAAGATGGTTTGATGTAAAATCAGGTTTAAGTCAAAGGTGCACGTCTATTCTTATTTATCATCAGTATGGATCACTTTTTGAAGGAAAATAGCATTAACTCTCATATCATTGGAGATGTTGCTATGTCTCTCTTTATACTGTGTAGATAATGTTGTATAAATCCAGTACTGGTCTGCAGCTTCCTTAACTAAATTGATTAATTGCTGTCAGAAATTTAACATCCTCTTTCCAGCTTTGCTAGTAGGAGATAAGTGACATTTCCAATTCAGAATCCTCTGTCTGACATGAACAGATAGACAAATGCTAAGTTATGTTAAGTGTCAATTGCTTAGGCATAGGGTACCCTAAATTTTGGTATTAAGTTTCTTATTGTTTTGCACTTATATATTATGAGTAAAATTTCTTTCTTTATTTGTTAATGATGTGAAGCTGGATAAAGTAGTCAGTTGTTTGGATCTCAGTTTTTGCAAAGGGGATCTTGAAAGATTGATTATGTGGACAGAAAAGTGGAGTTCAGAATTCAACGAGAATAAGTGCAATTTGGTTAGAAGGTAATATCAGGTGGATGTAAGTTGAACTGATAGTCTTTAGAAATAGTTAATGAATTCAATAGGTCCGCGTGGTTAGCTTAGTGGCTATGCGCTTCGCAACCATATGCCTGGGGAAGGAGTGTCCTAGGTTCGATTCCTGTTGGTGACGTGAGGAGCTGAAGGATCTTCCTCAGCCATAGCCAAGTTAGCCAATCTTGGGCGTGGACAGCAGGGTTTTTCCCCCAGTTTATTCTGGGGTTTTTCATCCCGCAAAGCAGGCAAACTGGCCTTGAGAACTCAACACTACAGGCCATAGGATACACCTGGGCATAAGGCTGACCACCTTATCCTGTAAACGGAGTGAGGTCCGATGATCAATGGACCCTCGACACCGCAAGGTAAAAGAGGGTATAAGGAAGATGATGATTACATTACAGGCATTGCTTGCTCCATTTTTGTTTTTTTAAAGCATTGCCTTTCAAGGAAAATACCTCCTGTTAATGGTACTGTCTTGATTTTTCTTCATTTTTTTCCTCTTTAATCTTCTTATTTTTTTTTTCCTGCATCTCCTTTTCTGTTCTTCACTTTATCATATTTTCTTATTTATCCAGGCCAATATGTTCATCATCACTATGGTCATTTGAAAAGAGAGAGCCTTTATTTGAAGGACAATCTTTTAGTATCTTCATTTGTCTGTTTTGGTAAGATGAGTATCCCTAGATTCATCTGCTCGTGATCACTCAGTGTGCATGCAAGGATCAACTATATTAATATTGCAGTCTTTTTTCTCTTTTTGAGAATAGGATTAAGAGTCACTTGTGCCACTGGTATTGTGGAATAGGTAACATTGTCAGTTTCCTCCTCATATTTTTTTTTTTTTTCTTTCTTTCTAAATAGTCACTGATAGACAAAGACGAAACAGGCTGTCATTCCTAATTATCTATAGACATTTAACATATTTCTTTGCCTTTTGTGCTGTATGTTCCTCACTAGTATGTAGTATTCAAATAAAGTAGGTGTGTGTGAGAGAGAGAGAGGATAATTTTTAAAACATAATGTTGTAAACTGGGAAATTTTGAAACACTAATGTTGCATTTTGCTGTTTAAAAAAAGCAAGTCGTACCAAGAATTGCAAGCATTTCAATGCAAATGATAATCTCTCCCTATCAAGCCAACTGTGATCTCTCTCAAAGAAGCAACCCTGTAAAATTCGATGCAGTGTCATAATTTTTCCAAAGTTTTATTGCATCGACTTTTTACAGGAGTTGCATCCAAAATTCACAAAACGTAAACTTGTAAAATTTAAATGTAAATAATACTAACAGCCCATATAAATTAGCCCAGAAAAATTAGCACGATACTGTGTAAATAGAAGATATATGAATATGTAGTTCAAGGGAAAATGCCCTAGAAATCAGAAATATGTTCGAATTTATCTATGTAAGTAAATACCATGAGCCTGTGTAGCTCAGTGGATGTGGCGTTTGCACACCATCGCGCTAGGCCGCACGAAGGAAGTCTTGGTTTCGAGTCTAGTCGGCGACTAGAGGAAATTTTTCTAAGCCTTTTTTCGACCGGTTCCCGAGTTAGTCGATCTCTGGCACGGGCAAGCAGGTTTTTCCTCCCGGAAACTCGGGTTTTTCGTCCTGTAAACTCAAGAAAATCGACCGTAGAACCCACATTATTTCAGACATTAAATATATTGTGTTAGGGTTAGAGACCACGAGATGGCGGCACATTTGAGCCGTCTCTCTTCACTGCGTACCGCTTAATTAGTGATAGCCTTGGGCCATCTGTCTCTGATTGGGTTCCAGTGGAGATTGAACTGCCCACTCAGTCTCCAAAAGTTAGATAGGGCTAAATGGCCTCGCCTACTCCCGTATATACGGGAATAAAAAGGCGTTAGCAGATTTTTTTTTTTTAAGTAAATACCAAAGCCCATCTATAGAGACCCAGAGGAATTAAACATGCTAGAATAGACTAAACAAATATCTTAAAATAGAAGTTCAAGGGCAACACTTTAGAATTCAGAAATGTGTTTGATGTTATCACTTAATGTTGGGTGAAAAAGAAACCTATTGTAACCAAAGCAGTCTGATACCACCTCCAAGGTCAATAGTAAACGAGGGCAGTATACATCAGAAGCTGTTACGCTATGCTGTAAAAGGGATAAAACGTATACTTCAGGGAGATCTAGAAGCCAGAACTTTCTTGATGGATAAGAGTTTGCACGTGAAAGGTACGGGGGTATCAAACCTTAATTCAAAGTTTGCACGGAAATATCTGGAGTCTAAAACCTTTGTGAAGGGTCCCACGAGAAGACAAATAAAAGGATCATAGAATCAACTAGGGGTGCTTAAGGGTCAAAGCTGTATAACTGAGAGGAGACCTCCACATAGCCTTTAAAGGAATGCGGAGAACCGACCAGGGCTTCTGACCTAATGTCCAATCCTCACCTTCTCGTGGTGCACCCTGTTGGGTATCTACTTTGATACTGAACGAACGAGGATGGGCTGGCAATTTGGAATTTAGCCGACCAAATTGTATTCTTATTGGTTAAACCAAAATAAAAAATGATGGTACAACATGACAAAATTTCATGCCGGCTGGGACGTCGCCGGTTAAACAAGGCCCCCGTTGTTTTCGCCAGGGAACCAGGGCGAACAGCGAAAAGTCAGCTACTGGAACAAATCTGAAAACAAATCCCATCTCAACATCACCAGAGTTAAAGATCGGTACTATCAACGTAAGAAGCCTGAATGGCAAAGAAATGCAGCTAGTTGAGGAATTAGATAAGTACCAGTTCGACATAATAGGGGTGACTGAAACAAAAAAGACCAAAACTGGTGAGATCTTTCTGAGCAATAAATACAAAATGTTATATTCAGGCAATGACAATCAAGGAAAAGAAGGAGTAGCCATAGTATTCAACACAAAATACGAGGCTAATCTTCTTGAATGGCAGTCAGTCTCAAGTAGAGTAATGTGGGCAAATACAAGAATGGGGACCTGGACAATGAGACTTATTTGTGCCTATGGTCCCACAGAAGGTTCTACTAAGGTAGAAGTGGAGGAATTTTTTGAGGCTTTAGAAAAAGCAACTGACACAATGAAAAAGGAAAAGTTGGTCCTTGTTGGGGCTCTAAATAGCAGAGTAGGAAATGATTGTGAGACATATAAAAATATTTTGGGAAAATTTGGAGAAAAGAGCAAAGCTAATAATAATGGCAAATATCTGTTGGATTTCTGCTCAGGACATGGACTGGTTATTACTAACACCATGTTCCAACATAAAAATGTGCACAAATTCACATGGAGAGAAGAGGCTAGGAATAAGAAAAGTCTCATTGACTATGTTATTGTTGATAGTGATGTTTTCTCCCTGGTGCAGGACACCAGAGTGTACAGAGGATTTGAAATTGGAAGTGATCACTATTTAGTCTTGAGCAGGATAAAATTGAATTTCATATTCAAAAGAATAACATATAAGAAAGTTTTAAAGCGAATAAAAGTTGAGCAGCTCTCAGATGTGAACTGTAGACTAAAATACAGAAATATTATTGAAAAGAAAATGAAAGAGTTTGAGAACAGGAATCAAACCTTGGAGATTCAGTGGCAAACTCTGAAGGAAACATTGATTGATTCTGCCAGAGAGGCATGTGGTGAGGTTGTGTGCAAGGATAAAAAAAATCAGAACTCCCTGGTGGACACAGGAAGTTAAAGAGGCAGTGAAGGAAAAGAAGAAAGCATATCAAAAGTTCCTGGCAAATAAGTCAGCTTTTACTCTTACAGAATACAGAGACAAATGTAAGAAAGCTAAACGCTGTGTAAAACTAGCTAAACAAAAGTCATGGGAGGACTTTGGCAAGAATATAGAAAATAAATATCAAGAAGGTGGCAAAATATTCTGGAGGTTGTTGAAGAAGCTTAGGAATGGAGGAAAGAGTGCTGTAAAAGGAATTAGAGATGATAAAGGTGAAATGAAAACAGGAGAAAAAGATATCCTTGAAGTATGGAGTAATTACTTTGAAAAACTGCTAAATGAAACACTGACTAGGCATGCAGTCAGGAATACATATCCATACTTGAAGTAGAAAAAGCCATCAAAGGCTTGAAATGTGGAAAGGCAGCAGGAGTAGATAATATTCGACCAGAAATGCTGAAGTATGGTGATATAAGAGTCTTACAGTGGCTGCACTGCATAGTTCAGAAAGCCTGGACAGAGGGACGAATTCCCGATGATTGGAGTAGAGCTCTCATAGTACCCATATATAAAAAGGGAAATAAAACTGAATGTGAGAATTACAGAGGTATTTCCCTACTGAGTGTTCCTGGCAAGATCTATGCAAGTATACTTGAGAAACGGTTGAGAAGAATTGTGGAAGAAAAGCTTGGTGAAGAACAAGCTGGATTCAGGCCAAATAGAGGCTGTCAGGATCAGATCTTCACTTTACGGCAAATAGTCGAGAAAGCATGGGAATATAACAAAGATCTGTATTTGAGTTTTGTCGATTTGGAAAAGGCATATGACAAGGTGCCAAGAGAGAAGCTATTCAATACGCTGCAGTTATATGGTGTCAATGGGGCATTATATCAAGCAATACTTAGTCTTTATTTGAGTTGTGAGTCAGCAGTTAGAATTGAAGGAAGTACAGGAAGATGGTTTAATGTTAAATCTGGTGTGAGACAAGGATGTACATTATCTATATGGATCACATTATGAAGGAATGTGGTATTAAACCTGATATCAAAATTGGAGATGTTAATTCATCTCTTTGCTTTATGCAGATGATGTTATACTTCTAAATAAATCCGCTACAAATCTGCAAGATTCTCTGACTAAATTGAATAGCTGTTGTAATAGATATGGTATGAAGGTCAGCAATAAAAAGACAAAGACAATGAAAATAGGCAGAATCACTGAAAATGTCAACTGTGTTGTGAATGGAGAACCTGTGGAACAAGTAAAACATTTCAGCTACTTAGGCACAATTTTTACAGAAGATGGTAAACTAAATCTAGAAATAGACAACAGAATCAGCAAAGCTGGTATGGCGGGAAGTCATTTGAATAAATTCATAAGGAATAAGAAAGAAATTAGTCGGAACACTAAATTAGCTGTATACAAGACAGTGTTCAAACTAATTTTAACTTATGGATCTGAGAGCTGGGCCAGAAGTAAAACACTTCACCAAAGACTAGAGACTGCAGATATGAGAGTCCTGAGAAAGATTAGAGGCGTGAACAGATGGCATCAATGGCAATATCATATTAAAAATGAGGATATTAGGAAAGAACTTGACATTGTCAGCATCCAGGAATGCATTAGCAGAGCTAATCTCAGATGGTATGGTCCCTTAAATAGAATGGGAGAGGAAAGATTAGCAAAACAAGTGTTCTCTGCCAGGTTGGCAGGAAAACGACCCAGAGGAAGACCAAGATATAGGTGGATTCATACGGTACAAAGTGCCTTAGACGATAGAAATATAAGATCTGATAATGTTGGAGTTTTGACAAGTAACAGACTGATTTGGAGGAAAATTGTAGATAGGAAGTTAGTAATGATGTAATTTTTCATGTAGTACTGTCATATCCTGTACACCCCTTGAGGGTACATGGCAGGAATTTGATGATGATGATGATAGAATCAACTATCGAGCATCGGCAGAGTTGTCTCCAGGAGAAAAGGAGGGAGCCGATCCATGGACTACGCCAGATCCCAGATGAGTTTATGGAGGGTAACCGGAGGTGAAGCCTTGTAGAGCAAATAGCGGCCCCAGGACCAGGATGACAAAGCCTTGACCATCAGACCTTACGTCCGAGTGCCTACAACGTCGGAAGATCGCACTCCAGCCCCGCAAGAAATTCCAGTGGAGAACACAATTCTATGAAACATCTAAAGTGATAGATCAAGCCCTAGCATAGAGGGGGATCCAGAATAAGTATATAAAGAAAATACGACTAAGTGCATTGTTCCTATGGAGGAGTCATGTGAGTTGATTTTTGTTGAAAAAACTTACTTTTATTAATGATGTGAAGGACTGTTTAGAAAGACTGAATTCATAGAACTGCTATATACATTAGATTGAATACATGCTCGCATAGAGAGAATCTAAAGTAATTGTACGACATTAATGAGAAATTTAACTTGCATTGTATTGTAAAGAAATGGTTCAGAAGAATTGACAAGATTATTGAATTAAGAAATATAATGTTATGAGAAGTAGCTTGCAAGAGTGTTATATTTTATGTGAAGGTTGAAATTGGAGATTATAATTAATCAAAGCATGGAAATTCCTAACTGTAAATGGGCTGATAGTTAATAGTTATCTAATTTAATTGTTTAATAATTTACTTCATTAGTAATTGTTGAATGCCTAAGAATTTGTCCTATATGATGTTTTTTTTGTGCTTAGCTTAGAGAGGAAAGGAAAGTAGCATCCTTTTAGTGCATACCTTGTATTAATGTTTTAGTATAAATAAACATGTTTGTCATAATTAAAAGGAGTGCCATCTGATCTTTTTCACAACTGCACTGTTCTCAAAATAAACCGATCCTGTGAGCTCAATAGATTGGAATTTGGCACGAATTTTGAGTTAAGAGTTAGCCACGACTGTATACAATTATAGAGGAGAAACTTTGCTGGAAGTATAATTAATTTCTTACGCCATTTGGAGAACTTTAGTGGCTCAGCTAGTAATAATCAAATAAAGTTCTAATGTTCTCCGGCATAAGGAAAGAATACTGAAAGTAGAGAAAGGGAAATAAGATTGACTGAGTATATGAAAGGAAAAAATAAGGTTAAAGTTTAACGAATAAAAATTATAGAGGTCTAGGATAAAGAAAGCAATATTATACAACTAGTGGAGAGGATAAAATAAAGAAATATCATATTATTACAAAATGCACAACTGAAGATAAGATAAAAAAAAGTAAATAGTATTACAAAGGCACAGCATCGAAAGGTTAGAAAAAATTAAAAAAATAAATAAATAATAAAAGAAAACCCCGTTATTACAACCCTTACTTTGCTTTGTGTTATGATTATATAGGAACAGCTTTATCCTTATTTTTCATGGGTACTGATTTTTATCTTATATTTGTTTCTAATGAAAGGAATCATCATTATATTCATTTTCTAGTATATACCTTTAAGACTTATACCAGGTATTCTTATAATCCAACACAATGTTTCACAGTTTATTTCCTGTTCACAATTTTCTTCCAATTTGGAATATTATATGTTGGTCTCTGATTTGATTGCTTCTTCCTAAGCATTTAACTGCATTTTGTAATCTTTTATTAGCTATTCTATTTAAACGATGATATCATCTTAGGTTAGCTCTGCTTGAGCATTCTTAAATATTAATAATGTCAAGGTTAAGTTCTTCATTTTATTATGGTTGTGCCCTGATGCCATTTATTCACCTTTATTTTCCTCAGAGCTCATTTGTAGTCTCGAGTCTCTGATATCAGCTATTTTATCACTAACCCAACTCTAGATCCACATGTTAAAATTGATTAAACACAGTGTTAATTCTAATTAAAACAGTGTTAATTAAAATAGTATTAACCTAATTCTAAATTAGTATTATGACTGATTTCTCAGTTGCCCATATATATTTATTTAACTAGTCTTAAATACTAGGCTTAAGGAAATATGTAACTTGTTCTGTAGGCTTACATCAAGAATTGCAGTTGACATTGTGTGTTTTCCTGCCTATTGTCATAGTTTTTGGGCAATAATATCCTAGTTTTAATCAATCATTTAATCATGTCTTATTCTTGAAACCAGCTGTTTGTGCAGCAAATCGGTAGTTATAACTACCGATTTGCCAATTAAAAGGTTATATGTTATTTTGTATAAGGATACATATTGCACCATGCAGTTTTCTTTTTCTTAGGTTTATTATATGCCATTTCAAAATAACCAAAATTTATAGATCCTTTGTAATACCGTAATACGCCATGATTTCTGAATTATTTGTGAGATGTAAAACACTGGTTTTGATAATGCCTATTTTGCTTAAACTCAGGATTGTTCATCACTTTTCCTTACAACAGTTTTTCTTAGCCTCATCTCAGGTATGTTTTCCTAAATCTTCCCCTGATTATTAGTAAGACAGTTCCTCTATATTTTTCACATTGTGTATATATAGATAAAAAGATAAATTGTTTATCTTATCTCTTTTTTTTCATCATCATCATCAAATTCCTGCCGTGTACAGGATATGATAGTACTACATGAAAAATTTACATCATTACTAACTTTCTATCTACAATTTTCCTCCAGATCAGTCTGTTACTTGTCAAGACTCCAATATTATCAGATCTTATATTTCTGTCGTCTAAGGCACTTGTACCCTATCAAACCACCTATATCTTGGTCTTTCTCTGGGTTGTTTTCCTGCCAATCTGGCAGAGAACTATTTTGCCAATCTTTCCTCGCCCATTCTGTTTAAATGACCATACCACCTAAGATTAGCTCTGCTAATGCATTCCTGGATGCTGACAATGTCAAGTTCTTTCCTAATATCCTCATTTTTAATATGATATTGCCATTGATGCCATCTGTTCACATCTCTAATCTTTCTCAGGACTCTCATATCTGCAGTCTCTAGTCTTTGGTCAAGTGTTTCACTTCTGACCCAGCTCTCAGATCCATAAGTTAAAACTGGTTTGAACACTGTCTTGTATACAGCTAATTTAGTGTTCCAACTAATTTCCCTCTTATTCCATATGAATTTATTCAATTGACTTCCTACTATACCAGCTTTATTGATTCTGTTGTCTATTTCCATATTTAATTTACCATCTTCACAAAAAGTCGTGCCTAAGTAGGTGAAATGTTTACTTGTTTCCACAAGTTCCCCGTTCACAATGCAGTTGACATTTTCAACAATTCTGCCTATTTTCATTGTCTTTGTCTTTTTATTGCTGACCTTCATACCATATCTATTACAACAACAGTTATTCAATTTAGTCAAGGAATCTTGCAGACTCGTAGTGGATTTATTGATAAGTATAACATCGTCTGCATAAAGCAAAGAGCTGACATTAATATCTCCAATTTTGATATCATGTTTAATACCACTTTCATCCATAATGTGATCCATGTAGATAATGAATAACAGAGGGGATAATGTATATCCTTGTCTCACACCAGATTTAACATTAAAGCATCTTCCTGTACTTCCTTCAATTCTAACTGCTGACTTACAACTCAAATAAAGACTAAGTATTGCTTGATATAATGCTCCATTGGCACCTTGTCACATGCCTTTTCCAGATCGACAAAACTTAAATATACATCTTTGTTATATTCCCATGCTTTCTCAACTATTTGTCGTAAAGTGAAGATCTGATCCTGACAGCCTCTATTTGGCCTGAATCCAGCTTGTCCTTCACCAGGCTTTTCTTCCAAAATTCTTCCAAACTGTATCTCAAGTATACTTGCATAAATCTTGCCAGGAACACTCGATAGGGAAATACCTCTCTAATTCTCACATTCAGTTTTATTTCCCTTTTTATATGTGAGTACTATGAGAGCTCTACTCCAATCGTCGGGAATTCGTCTCTCTGTCCAGGCTTTCTGAACTATTCAGTGCAGCCACTATAAGACTTTTATACCACCACACTTAAGTATTTCTGGTCGAATATCGTCTACTCCTGCTGGCTTTCCACATTGCAAGCCTTTGATAGCTTTTTCTACTTCAAGTATGGATATCTATTCCAGACTGTATGCCTGTTGAGTGTTTTTTTACCATATTGTCAGCCCATCCTCGTTCATTCAGTATCCAGGTAGATATCCAACAGAGTGCATCACGAGAAGGTGAGGATTGGACATAAGGTCAGAAGCCCTGATGGGTTCTCTGCATTCCTTTAAAGGCGATGTGGAGGTCTCCTCTCAGTTATACGGCTTTGACCCTTAAGCACCCCTTCTTTTTATATATATATATATATATATATATATATTGTCACAATGGAATCTATGTTTTAGTCATGTGAGATTTTTCTTTCTGTTCAAGGCTTCTGAATTAGTCACTGTAATTATTAAAAAAATTTATACTGCTTAATATAATAATTTTAGGTAAAATGTGTGCTCTAGCTGTCTTTCCACATTTCATGATTTGTATAGCTTTTTATACATCTAGTACTAATATATATATATATATATATATATACTCATGATTGCATTCCTCCTGGATATCATCTTTCACAGTTCTCTTGCTAGCCACAGAATGGTTCTGTGTTCACTTGTGCAGTCAACAATAAGCAGTCTGAATAATGATGAGACATATTCCACTGAAAGTTTGTGTCAGTACATTAAAAATACAGGTATCCTTTGCTTAACGTGGTTTTTATTAATGCAGGATTTGATTAACGCAGTTAATCAATTTGCGACAATCCCTTTATATATGTGGCAAGAGTTTTAATTAACACACCTTTAAATTTACCACGCAAATACATGCAAACCTCGAGGAGTGTTTCCTGGCAGAGAGAAAGAAAGTCGTAAGCATGATGATGTCATTCCACCCACACAACCAGGCTCCCAGAGCCTCAGAGCCAGCCAGTTAATTAGCTTTCAAAGCTCTTTTGCTTTTAGCTAATGCACCTGGTCATCCAAATTCTCTTAATGATCTGTGCGAGAATGTAAAAATTTTATTTTTTCGACCAAATATGACATCATTGCTCCAATCCATGGACATCATTGCAGCTTTCAAAGCCTATTTTCTTAAAAAGGCATTCTCAAAGTAGTAGAAACAACAATGGGAGAAATTGCGATTGTGCTCCAAGAATTTTGGAAAAATTTTAACATCAAACATGCAATTGAAAACATTTATGACTCGTGGGAGCTAGAAGACAAGTGTCTTTTAGCTGCATGAAAGCTGTTTGTAAAAACCTTTTGCCAAAATGCGCTGATGACTTATGTGGTTTTCAAAATCCTGTGAACAATGTAGTTGAAGAAATTGTTGCAGTTGGTGAAGACCTTGATTTTGATGGTGTTGATGCAGAAGATATTAAAGAATTATTGGATTCAAATTCAAAAGATTTCAGTGACAGCAATCTTCTTGAAATTGAACAACAATGCCATATGAAGACAACGAACAAATGGAATGCGAAAATGAGATTCCAAAAGAGAGAACAAAGAATTGGATATTTCACAATTTAGAATCGCTTAAGCAGCAAGTAATGGATATGGATCTAGATGTTAATCGAAGAATGCTTGTTTGCCGAGGTCCAGAGAGTCATTTTGCTTGTTATCGTAGAATTTATGCTGATAAGAAAAAAACTAAAACCGTTCAAACAACTCTTGATAACTTTTTATTATAAACAATTGCAGTAACTAATGTAGGTATAAGCATTTATTAAACGTTTAGTTTTTATTAATTTTTTTATCTTTTCTAAAAGAGTACCATATGAAACGAATTATTAATACAGTAATCAAAAGTGGCAAATTGTGATTTTTACCATTGATTATAATATTTGATGAATGCGATTTTGATATATGCGGTAACATTGAGGGATTAATTAATTGCGTTAATCAAGGGGTACCTGTATTTTAGAGGATAAATGAAAAATCCAGGAAAAGAAGTATTATTTTAGAGTAGATATGAAATTATAAACTTGAAATTAATCAAAACCAAATAGTTCGTATTATATTTAAAAATTAAGCATTTCAAAATATTATATGAAATGCTTATAAAACTACATTAAATGTGATGATGAATTACCAGTTTCTCAAATTAAACAGGGTTTATTGTATATATGTACTGAAGGCCTTCCCAGGCAGTAATACACTCATGAATTAAGGGTAAGTCATGCCTCAGTAACTTGCTCACGTTTTATAACACACAGTGACGACTGAACTGGATAAGGGTAATGGGTTTACAGTGATACTGCTGGACCTTGCTAAGGCCTTTGACAGGATACCACATGGAATTGTAATCAGTAAACTGCAGCATATGGGGATGGATATAAAGTTGGTGAGATGGATAGGAGGGTGGTTGATGGAGAGATATCAGAGAGTGGTTTATTCAAGAGTAGAGTCCAAAAGACGGCCTGTGACTAGTGGTGTGTCGCAGAGTTCTGTTCTTGGACCACTACTATTTAATTTGTTCATTAATGATATCAGAAAGGATCTGAGAGGAACTATTCATTTATTTGCTGATGATGCAAAATTGGGTAGAGCAATAGTGAATGCACATGATGTCAAAATTTTGCAGGATGATTTGGATAGATTGGAGGACTGGGCTAAGGAAGAATGGATGTCAATTTAATGTGGCAAAGTGTAAGGTTATGCATTTTG
This sequence comes from Typopeltis vanoorti, assembly GCF_054136105.1. NCBI lineage: Eukaryota > Metazoa > Arthropoda > Arachnida > Uropygi > Thelyphonidae > Typopeltis > Typopeltis vanoorti. Next base: position 57,223,928 of record NC_143563.1, on the reverse strand, counting down.
GGGTGAAAAGATTAGCAGCAGTATACCACATTGGTGGAACTGTACTCCAGGAGATTGACGAGGCCAGGGATTTGGGAGTGTTGGTGGATAGGGAGTTGAAATTTAGGGGGCACATTGCAAAAGTGGCTAAATCAGCTCATCAAATCACTTGGTTACTGAAGAATACCTTGATGAGCAGAGACAAGCAAGTTATTGTTCTTCTGCATCGAGCCTTGATAAGACCCCATCTTGACTATTGGGTGCCAGGGTTTCTTCTTGATGGGGACGAGGTAGAGAGGATCCAGAGGCTAGTGACCAAGATGATAGCAGCTCTATGGAATGAACCTTATGAGAACAGGTTGAAGATTTGTGGGTTACAGAAATTGGTTGATAGGCGGAAAAGAGGTGATATGATTGAGACATTCAAATTACTGAAGGGTTGGTTTCTATAAGATTAATTGAGAGGATATTTTTCAGAACAGGTCTGGTGGTGGGAGGACTAGGGGCTATCCATGGAAACTGGGCAAGAGTGGGGTTAGCAAATGTGTTAGAACTAGATTTTTTACTTGGAGAGTGGTGAATGAGTGGAATAAGTTGCCAGAGTCTGTTGTGAGTGCCATGACTGTAAATGAGTTCAAGACAAAGTATGATAGATACTGTGTGGAAGCTGAATAGTTGTTCTTGACATGATGTTTAGGGCCTCCCTCGATGAGTCTAAGGACTCCTTGGAGTTGCCCATAATAATTAAAAAAAAAAAAAAAAAAAAAAAAATACAAAATATATAGAGATAACTTTTAAACTTTACCAATGAGAAGGAAATCAGTGAAGTGCATGTGCATCTTCTTCAATAAATAAATTAAAGATGCCAAGAAATTATATTCTTGGTTTAATCCTTTATCCAGGTGTAAGCAAACAAAGCTTTTGCGTGAAGTTACTACACAACTGGGCTTCTCATATATAGAGGTCAATGACTTCACATCAGTTACCTTAGTATCCCATAATGCAATGCACATGTCCTTATGGGCATGCATAATGCTATGTGTTATGGGAAGGGCCACTTTGTTTGCTTACACTTGGTTAAAGGATGAAAACAAGAATATAATTTGTTGGCATCTTTAATTTATAGTATAACCGAGTGGAGAAACTTTCAACATCTATCTATAATCTAGAGTATTCTAGTAATAAGGTATGAAATGTTTTGGCTACTTGTATATGGAAATATGACTTCTGCATCACTTCAACCTTGGTATCACTTCTGGGTAGTGGCCCTTCCCATGATGCATAGCATTATACATTATATATTTATAATGCTATATATATATTTTTTTTTTTTCTTTTTATCATCATTGTTGATTGTTTCCTAAGTATTTTAAATACCCTACAGAACATTGCTTTCATATCTATTCTTCCTATAAGTTTAGAGAGGATGTAAAAAAAATATCGTTCTTTTGATCTTTACACTTTTACTCTCAAGTCTTTTATCTTTTGCTACTCTGATTTTCATGCATATTCTCTGTTATGTCTACTTCCATCTCTGTACTCCTGCTTTTTTTGTTTGTGCCTAATTCAAGAATATATAGCCATTAATGATTATATCTGCATTAAACATTTTAACAATAAAACATTCAAGTATTTTAAACTTGTTGGTATTGGTATTAATCATAATTAGATTGAGGAGTGAATACGAGTCTGTTACCATTCTAAATGAATTATAAGTTTTTTTTAATTCTTAGAAATTGACACTTTCATAATCTTACATTCAATAATGTAATTAATTATTTAACATTCAGGGAACTGTTTGTTATTTGTGGTGGTTACACCTATGGCAATAAATTCCTGTGTGCACTAGAAGCTAATGCAGAAACAGTTGTTTTAAAAACATCAACTAGCAGTATATTTCTTCCAGCATAAAATGGTTATGTATATAGTTTTCTGAGTAACCTATTGACATCACTTAGTTTTTAGTATTGGTATTGTAGCTCAGATTAAAAAAAAGTAACATGAACACAGCATTTAGAAAAGCGCTATTATTTCATGATGTATGATTAATGTAGTATATCACATACTGTGTTTATCTACTACAAATGGATGTACAATTACTGGTTTTCTTATACATTAGACATAGCTATACTTGGTTTAATCCTTTATCTAAGTGTAAGCAAACAAGTTTGCGCCTGAACAATTTTCATGACTGGGCAACTTGTATAAAGAAGCTAATGACTTCACATCTTTCCTTAGTATCCCATAATGCAAAGCACATATCCTTACAGACATGTATAATGCTATGCATTGTGGGAAGGGTCACTACCCAAACGATCATTAGCTTCTTTATACCAGTTTCCCTGAAAATAGTTCAGGCTCAGACTTGTTTGCTTATACTTGGATTCACCTTTTGGCTACTCGTATATGAAAATATGACTTCTGCATTACCTCAACCTTAGTATCACCTCTGGGTTTGGCTCCCATTGATGAGACCTCAATAAAGGTTGAAACTGGTCTGGTTAGTGACTGTTCCCATAATGCATAGCATTATGTATGTCCGCAAGGATATGTGCTTTGCATTATGGGATACTAAAACAAGTGATGTGAAGTTATTAGCTTCTTTATATGAGTTGCCCCAGTCCTGAAAATAGTTCAGGTACAAAAAAAAGTAGGTAGGATATTAATTAATTTTGGAACAGAACTTTTTAAGCATAACACAATTATTATCAGGACCAGAAAACTACTTTGTGACCATGTTATACAGGATTCTTCTGATTTTCCTCCGAAAAGACTAGAGGAGATATGAAATGAGCTTGGTAGTATGGGTGATAATTTGCTATAGTGAATTTTCTTTAGAACACAATTGTACCTATAGAGATTTGGTTGGGATGTTTTGATAGTTTGTTATAGTGAATAAGCATGTTATAATGATGTTTGCCTGCAAGCATCAATTGTGATAACATCACAGTAGTTTTGAGTATATATTTTTTTAATTTATAGATTCCTGTTCTTCTGTACCATGGAACTGCTGAGGAACGCCGAAGTCTATTAAAAAACATACAAAAAGAACATTTAGTGGAGAATAATTTGGTTCATCCAGTGGTTGTTACATCCTATGAAATTGTCATGAAGGATAGGAAATATTTGTGCAAGTTTGAATGGAGGTACCTTATTATAGATGAAGGACACAGAATAAAGAATTTCAAGTGCAAACTTCTCAGGTAAATTTATTATTATTATTTCTTGGGCATCTTCATGGAGTCAGAGACTCATTGCAGGAGATTCACTCTAACTATTGTTCACACAATCTATCAATCTCTTCTTGAACTCATTCACAATGATGCACTGATATAAGCAAAAGAGGTGAAAATTCTGTGTTTTATACAAATCTGCGGCCAAAGGGAATGGTTTATAAAAAAACTATTTTCTGTCCCCTTATTCTTGAATTAGGGGATAGAAAATTACTGGTTATGAGCCTTATTTTGAATTTTACACTTAAGAATTTTTGTTTTCCTTTTTATCTTTCTCCTAAGCCAAATCATCTCCTTTCAAGCACACTGGTATAGAGTATTTTGATATTGCTACATACAATACATAGACATTTTCCTTTGTATGACAGGACTTTTCATCTAAAAGGTGACTTAGTTATTCTCATACAATGCTAGCAGATTTTTCCTCCAAGAATCTCAAGATTTTCACGCTGTATAACATACGAACTGCCCAAAACATGCAATTTATAGATTACAAATGCCTCATAGTCATAATTAATATTGGTATAATCTAAATATGACTGTTTCTGTAATAATATGGCAATAACTGGTTAACCAGTTATTGAGTTATTGCCACATTGCAGAATATCTAACGAGGCTATCAACCATTGGTAAATATAATATGTATATTTATATTTTATAGAACGTACATCTTTTGCCAAACTTAGTTTTCAAAATTAAAATCTGACATCCTGTGCAATTATTTCATTTGTTTTTTCATTTCATTTAACTATATCAGTTATTCTTTAACTAAATGCCATACTACCTATGGTCAGCACCAATGCCTCTCAGGGATATCTCAGAATTTTTCTTCCCTCTTGTTTTATGATTATTCCAACTCTGAAAGGTTGAAATGTATAACATACTAATACCTGGTATGCAGAAAGTTAGATAATCTGATAAACTTGCTCTTGGACCAGACATGGTACATTTTCTTGTCACTTCAGACTTCTAATAAGCAATGTGATGATCACACATTTGGTGATGAGATTCATCTACTTATATAAAACTATTCATAGATATCCCCAGATTGAGATTTGCTCAGTCTCTATATAGGAAAGCACTGGTGATATAAAACTCAGCAAACTCTTCTGCTAATGAAAGAAGTAATAATAATGTTTTGAAATTCACAAGTAAAGCTCTTAGAAATAGAAATTTTATTAATCATAATCTAGTAAAACAAATAACCAGCTACAATTTCTTATAAGTAAGGGATAGTGTGAAATTATTGCTCTATAGAGCTGTTTTTAGCATTGTGTGTGCAGTGTTTGAAACTTTAGTGATTTCTCATAATTTTCTATCACTGCAACATAATTATCTAATTACTAGTTGCTTATCAACAATTTTCTTTTAAATTCATCTCTGATATCTAAAGTTTCTGTATTGATCCATCTATATTTTGATATTTTCTAGGTTTTCTTCCTTGTTTGATCTTTGAAACAGATTATAGTTCTGCTATTGTGGTCATATGCTCACTCCCATGATTTTTCTCAGAACTTTTATATTTGTGTTTCCATTCTGTGATCAGCTGTTTTTTTCTATTCAGTTTTATAATTGGTTTTAATACTATCTTGTATCCTGTTTCTATGGTGTTTTGCCTGATTTCTTCTGTTTCATATATATGTATTAGCTGGCTTGCCAGCCTTACTTATTCTGTTATCTATTTCTATATATCTTTTGCTTCCATCACTAAAAAATATGACAATACTTTAAAATGCATTGTTTAATATTGAAAATGCAGTTGGTGTTATTTTCATGTCTGATTTTAATGCTAATTTTCACAGAAATAATTTTATTTGGTTTAAGGCCCTTCAAAAATCAGATCTATTTAAGAAGATATCCTCATTTGCAGATATTAAAACACGAAGTTGAATATCTCATATACAGATGTTTAATATTGTTTTCTATTTTTATAATGTCATCTTTATATATTATAAAAGACAGTGGATATATAATGTACAGTCCTGCCTTCACACCTTTGTTTTGAATACTTCTTCCCTGCCTTATCACATGCATCTTCAAAATAAGAAGTAGTGATTCTTCTTCTGTCCCCATAATTCTTAGCTGTTTGTCTTAGAGTAAAAATCTGGCCTGACAATGTTATAAATAAATATAGTATATATGATATATTTATACTTGAGAGGGAGGGTGAGATGTTTGTGGTCAATCCCAAATTCCTTCATCATCATCATCATATTCCTGCCATGCATCCTCAAGGGGTGTACAGGATATGATAGTACCACATGAAAAATTTACATCATTACTAACTTCCTATCTACAATGTTCCTCCAAATCAGCCTGTTACTTGTCAAGACTCCAACATTAAGAGATCTTATATTTCTATCATCTAAGGAACTTTGTACAGTATCAATCCACCTATATCTTGGTCTTCCTCTGGGTCGTTTTTCTGCCAACATGGCAGAGAACACTTGTTTTGCTAATCTTTCCTCGCCCATTCTGTTTTAAGTGACCATACCACCTGAGATTAGCTCTACTAATGCATTCCTGGATGCTGACAATGTCAAGTTCTTTCCTAATATCCTCATTTTTAATATGATATTGCTATTGATGCCATCTGTTCATGTCTCTAATCTTTCTCACGACTCTCATATCTGCAGTCTCTAGTCTTTGGTGAAGTGTTTTACTTCTGACCCAGCTCTCAGATCCATAAGTTAAAACTGGTTTGATCACTGTCTTGTATACAGCTGATTTAGTGTTCCGACTAATTTCTCTCTTATTCCATATGAATTTATTCAATTGACTTCCTACCATACCAGCTTAGTTAATTCTGTTGTCTATTTCTATATTTAATTTACCATCTTCACTAAAAATCATGCCTAAGTAGCTGAAATGTTTTACTTGTTCCACAGGTTCTCCTTTTCATTGTCTATTTTCATTGTCTTTGTCTTTTTATTGCTGACCTTCATACCATATCTATTACAACAGTTATTCAATTTAAGTCAGGGAATCTTACAGACTTGTAGCAGATTTATTTAGAAGTATAACATCATCCGCATAAAGCAGAGAGCTGACATTAACATCTCCAATTTAGATATCAGGTTTAATACCACTTTCCTTCATAATGTGATCATTATAGATAATGAATAACAGAGGGGATAACGTACATCCTTGCTCACACCAAATTTAACATTAAACCATCTTCCTGTACTTCCTTCAATTCTAACTGCTGACTTACAACTCAAATAAAGATGAAGTACTGCTTGATATAATGCCCCATTCACACCATATAACTGTAGCATATCGAATAGCTTTTCTCTTGGCACCTTGTCATATGCTTTTTCCAGATCAACAAAACTTAAATACAGATCTTTGTTATATTCCCATGCTTTCTCAACTATTTGTCATAAAGTGAAGATCTGATCCTGCCAGCCTCAATTTGGCCTGAATCCAGCTTGTTCTTCACCAAGCTTTTCTTCCACAATTCTTCTCAACCGTTTCTCAAGTATACTTGCATAGATCTTGCCAGGAACACTCAGTAGGGAAATACCTCTGTAATTCTCACATTCAGTTTTATTACCCTTTTTATATATGGGTACTATTAGAGCTCTACTCCATCATCGGGAATTCATCCCTCTGTCCGGGCTTTCTGAACAATGCAGTGCAGCCACTGTAAGACTTTTATACCACCATACTTCAGCATTACTGGTCGAATATCATCTACTCCTGCTGCCTTTCCACATTTCAAGCCTTTGATAGCTTTTTTCTACTTCAAGTATGGATATCTATTCCAGACTGTATGCCTGTTGAGTGTTTTTTTACCACTGCTTGTTTCATTTAGTAATTTTTCAAAGTAATTACTCCATACTTCAAGTATGGAGTAATTACTTCAAACTTTTTCTCCCGTTTTCATGTCACCTTTATCATCTCTAACTGCTTTTACATTACTCTTTCCTCCATTTCTAAGCTTCTTCAACAACCTCCAGAATATTTTGCCACCTTCTTGATATTTATTTTCTATGTTCTTGCCAAAATCCTCCCATGACTTTTGTTTAGCCAGTTTTGCACAGTGTTTAGCTTTCTTACGTTTGTCTCTGTATTCTCTAAGAGAAAAAGCTGACTTATTTGCTAGGAACTTTTGATATGCTTTCTTCTTTTCCTTCACTTCCTCTTTAACTTCCTGTGTCCATCATGGAGTTCTGATTTTTCTATCCTTGCAGACAACCTCACCACATGCCTCACTGACTGAATCAATCAGGGTTTTCTTCAAGCCTTGCCACTGAATTTCTAAGGTTTGGTTCCTGTTCTCAAATTTCGTTTTTTCTTCAATATTCTTTGTGTATTTTAGTCTACAGTTCACATCTGATAGCTGCTCAACTTTTATTCATTTTAATACTTTCTTACATGTTATTCTTTTCAATATGAAATTCAATTTTATCCTGCTCAAGACTAAATAGTGATCACTTCCAATTTCAAATCCTGTGTACGCTCTGGTGTCCTGCACCAGGGAGAAAACATCACTATCAACAATAACATAGTGAATGAGACTTTTCTTATTTCTTGCCTCTTCTCTCCATGTGAATTTATGCACATTTTTATTTTGGAACATGGTGTTAGTAATAACCAGTCCATATCCTGAGCAGAAATCCAACAGGTATTTGCCATTATTATTAGCATTGCTCTTTTCTCCAAATTTTCCCAAAACATTTTTGTATGTCTGACAATCATTTCCTACTCTAGTATTTAGATCCCCAACAAGGATCGACTTTTCCTTTTTTATTGTGTCAGTTGCTTTCTCTAAAGCCTCAAAAATTCCTCCACTTCTACCTTAGTAGAACCTTCTGTGGGACCATAGGCACAAATAGTCTTATTGTCCAGTTCCCCATTCTAATATTTGCTCACATCACTCTACTTGAGACTGTCTGCAATTCAAGAAGATTATCCTCATATTTAGTATTGAATACTATAGCTACTCCTTCTTTTCCTTGATTGTCATTGCCTGAATATAACATTTTATATTTATTGCTCAGAAAGATCTCACCAGTTTTTGTATATTTTGTTTCACTCACCAATATTATGTCGATCTGGTACTTATGTAATTCCTCAGCTAGCTTCATTTTCTTGCCATTCAGGCTTCTTATGTCGATAGTACCAATCTTTAACTCTGGTGATGTTGAGTTGGGGTGTGTTTTCGGATTTGTTCCAGTAGCTGACTTTTTGCTGTTTGCGTTGGTTCCCTGGTAAAAACAATGGGGCCTTGTTTAACTGGGCGACGTCCCAGCCGGCATGAAATTTTGTCATGTTGTACCATCATTTTGTATTTTGGTTTAAGCCAATAAGAATACAATTTGTTCGGCTAAATCCCAAATTGCCTGCCCATCCTCATCCGTTCAGTATCCAGGTAGATACCCAACAGGGTGCACCACAAGAAGGTGAGGATTGGACATTAGATCAGAAGCCCTGGTCAGTTCTCCGCATCCCTTTGAAGGCTATGTGGAGGTCTCCTCTCGGTTGTATAGCTTTGACCCTTAAGCACCCCCAATTCATTTTCAAGTCTAAATATATCATAAATCTCAAATGCATATTTTTTGGTTACTAAGTAGGAAAGTTTCTCTATCCTTGTCATTCCCTTTTTTGTAATTGGTACAATAAAAGTTCTGTTTTTTTTTTTTTTGAAAATATTGGAATACAAAGAATAACACAAAAACTTATTACAGTCAAGTTCCTGACTATTTCCAATGCAGTATGCAGAATGGTTAAAAAAAGAACAGAATACTCATTAAAAAACAAAGTACATGTTACAGATATGAAGTGATATGCATGAAGAAAGCTCAATCTATATACTTTTAGTCCAAAACAAAAAAAAAAAAGTAAATTCAGATCTCGCTGAATATATTAAAAAAATAATTATTGAAATGGTGAGGGGTATTTTGCAACATTACCTCCCAAGATGCAGAAAGTTTGAGGTAGAAAGTTTAAGCATATGAATAAAGCACTTCACCATGCTATACAATCTTACTAGTCAGAAGTGCAACTTTTATGTTGCACTTGAATTTTTTTTTTTTTTTTTTTAAGTGATGCTGTGTCTGTTAGATATATATCATAGTCTTCAAGACACAATTTGTCCAACTTATGGAAGTATGTGCGAATCCTGGGGATCTTGTAAGTATACCATTGTGGATCTTCCTATCTGTCCAAATTATGCAAGAGCTGAAGAAAAAAGAAGTCAGTAAATTCCTGATTGGGATAGAGGAAAAGTTGATCTTTCAGATAGTATAAGAATGTAATGCTTGCAAACAAGATGGGAGGAAACCTGCAGGTTTACACTAGCCAGAAGACTAGAAAGTTTTGCGACAAACCTTTAACATAAAGAATGGAAACTTAAAAACGTCTTCTGAGGAGAAGGGTAGAGTCCATAATTGTTTATTATTTTAGAAATGGGATTATAGATTTTTAACCATTTGAGAGGAATATGAACTTAATATTCAGTAGTTCCTGTTGTAAAAGAATTTCAATAATGTATTTGTGCATGCTGAATGAGATAATACCATACTTTTAAAGGGTCTTGGCTAGTATAAATGTATCTTCCTGTGCTGGAACTCAAAAACTGAAGGCTGTCATATGGCAGTTCTAAAATAACCAAATCTAAGATAAGAAAGCTCTTATCAGTATGTTATTTCTCATTTCTTGTATTTTGAACCTGATGGTGTGGTGGTGGTGGTGAGCTTTGTAATGTAGAATAAATAAAAAAAAAATACTTATTTATACCATAGCAAGTAACAACGGCAAGTAATTTTTGTATCTGTCTTGGCAATAAACAGTTAATTTGAAAATCATATAAGTACAACTCAGGTTGACTGTAAATGAATGGAATAAGAATAACTGTTTGCATTTTATTATGAAATTAAAAACATCTGACACTTCTAATCACTTTGCAACTATTTTTGTATGAGGATCATACAGAAATAGTTGCATAAAACAACTATTTCTGTATGATCAACTATTTCTGTATGAAAACAGCTTAAAACACCAATGTTTTTTTTTTTTTTTTTTTTAATTATACCAGCTAATTGCAGGGAAAATTGGATTTAAACTTAGTAGGTACATTTTGGGCCACCCTGTAGCTACTAATTATCATTTTAGTACTCAAGGTGTACTTTCAAGTTGTGTAACTAGGTTAAGTTTCCTTTTGTTTATACTAGCACAGAATGTAAAATTTTTTAAATTCTCCATTTCCAATAAATCAGAATAATTTGATATAAATATTGAAATTTCTGTCAAAAATGTTTTTTAGCATTGTGTTAATTGTTTTCTTTGTTATAAATGATCCCATCTGAAACATTCACTCTCTATGTCCATTTCCAATCATTATATGCAATTGTTTGAGATGTTAGTAATTAAAGATAATGGTTTCAATATCATCAGTTACCAGAAAGCAAAAAAAATCAATAATAGATGCTAATTATATGTGGTGTTAGTATGTATCTATATATATAACTGTATGTCTTTATTACCTGGATTTTCAGAACATTTTCTGGATATATCAGATATTTTCTAATATCTGGATAGTTCAGATATTTATTATTATTTATATGGGGACTTCATGGGGTCAAAAGACTCATTGCAAGAGACCCACTCTATCCATTAACACAATACCTATCATATATCTCCTTGAACCTATTCGCTGTTAGGACACCCACAACCACCTCTTGCAATCCATTCCACTCGTTTACCACTCTCCAAGTAAAGAAACTAGTTCACACACACTCTTACTAACCACACTCTTAGACAACTTCCAAGTGTGACCCCTTTTTTCCTCCTACTCCTCATATATTGAAAATTTTCTTCTTTGTCAGTATTATAAAATCCCTTTAGTAACTTATAAGTTTCTATCATATCCTCTCTTCTCTGTCTGTCAGCTAAACTCTGCAACCCTCCACTATTCTCATAGGGAACATTCCACAGACCTGTCACCAGCTTGGTCATTCATCTCTGAATCCTCTCTGCCACCTCCTGATCCCTAAGAAATGTAGATGACCAAATTTGTGCACAGTAGTCAACATGTCACCGAATCATAGCCTTATAAAGGAGGGATAATAATCTCTGTCTTTACTTATCAGTGTGTTCTTCAGCATCCAAGTAATCATCTGAGATATTTTGCCAACTCTTGCAATATGTCCTCTGAATTTCAAATCTCTGTCCACCATCCTCATTAATTTCCTTTAAACTAGTACCATCAATATAATATGAGGTCTGTAATCTTTTTATGCCAAAGTCATTAGCTTGCATTTTACATCATTTAATTGACAACCATTGTCTTTTGTCCACACTGCCAATATATTTAAATCATCCTTTAAGATATCTACATCACCTTTTTCAACTATTGCCCTCCCTAGTTTGGCATCATCAGCAAACAACTGAATATCCCACCCTCAAATCTTCTGCCATATCATTAATGTACAAATTAAAGAGTAGGTCCTGGTACAAAGCCCTGTTCATTCCACTAGTCACCCATCCTCATTTGCTGTGATTCCACTCCACCATACACCATCCTCTGATTTCTATTTATCAGCCATCCCCCCCTTATCCATGCCACCAGCCTCATATCTATTCCCATTTGCTCCAGCTTATGTAATAGTTTTTCATGCAGTATTTTGTCAAATGCCTTTGCCAAGTCCAGCAGTATTATGGTGTAGCCCCTTTCTTTTATCCAATTCTGCTCTCACCTTATTATAAAATGTGAATAAATTATTGAGGCAGGACCTACTTTTTGCAAAGCCATGCTGCTCCCCCCCGCCCAATAGAGTATCATATTCCTATCCACCCACTCTCCTGAATTTTACTTTTAACTAACATTTCCAATACTTTAACCACCACTCCACAAATACTAATTGGTCTGTAATTTGCTATTTCTTTCTATAATAGAACTATCTCAGTCTCTTTCCATTCCATTGAAACCTTGCATGAGCTAAGACTTAAATTAAACACCTTTGTCAGAACTGCCAGTTCACTTGCAGATTCTCATGCAATTCATCACTAATCTCGTTTCCCTCATTTTGCATTTCCAAACTCTCACTGAACAACACTTTCTCCAAACACCTAACTCCAAAACCATTTAAGTGCGGTCCATCGTCCATCAAATTCACTCCATACATCTATAAACTTCACGCCATTCCTACTAGAAAATTTTCTCTTTGGCAATCTGGCCCCCCCTTCTTAATTCTGTCCTATCCTATCATACTGAAGCAGCAGACTCACAATCCTTACTCTTCATTTTTGCTTCTTCTAAAAACTCTTTCATATTTTCTTTCATTGCATATTTCTCACCTTTCAAATCATTTGTGCCTGCCAAAACAAGTAACTCGCTCGCTTATTTCTTCTGCACACTTAAAGCTTCACTAACATTCTTTATCTTTGCACCTGGAAAACATGCTTTCATCACTTTCTCATTAAATACAACCTCTTATCATTAAATCCCCATACAATACTTTCTTTCTTTTCTCCCAGTTTCTTGCACTATTATTCCTTTTCCCATTCAATATTTTTTTCATTCTTCATCCTTCTGAACCAAACTCTAGTCATTTCTGCAGTCGCTCTAGCTCACAATTTGTCCAGTGAAGGAGTGTGTGTGTGTGTGTGTGTGTGTGTGTGTGTGTAAGCATGCAGTTTCTTTCCACACTGGCATCTCATCATCCACATTATTACTTTCAACCACTTCCTTCAAACTCTCATTCATATTTCATGCATTATCATTCACTGCTTCTGCTACATTCTCCACAACACTTCCACAATCCTGCCTGATATCCATAATATCAATCACTTCATTCTTTTGCTTCTGACATGACTCGCATTTTTTACACTTGCTCTTATGAAACATTTCTGATAAATATTCTCTCCATTATTTAGATTATAATTGGTCATGCAAACATATAATTAAAATGAAATATATATTGATCTTTAATTGACCATGATTTATAAACATCTAATACCAACAAGTTTCACCAATGAGGCTGTCCAGCTTCTTCAGGGCTTATAACGGTAAGAGAAAAAACACCAAGTGGCTAGTACAGAGAAAATGAAGTAACACTATTATATAAATTAAACTTTAATACAGAACATGTAACATTACACGCATGGAGCGTGTTGTATTAGTCACTGTTATGAAAGCACGTTCTGTAGTTTTGAGCGAAATTAAATTCTGGCAGACTGAGTGATCTTATTAAGGTTTTCCAAAATGTAACGTGGAATTGCTATTATCATTCCCTGGTTTCTGTTAAGATTTTCTCCAGAACGGAGGACTACAATGGCTTCCTTGAAATTTCTACAACGGAAATCTTCTAGGCAAGGCATGGAGCTGCTATCCCAATCAATGGTATGGTTAGTACTTGTGAAATGATGGGCTAGACCTGAGTTGTCTGTTCTGTTGTTATTAACATCTCCTATATGTTCTTTTTTATGGATTTCGAGGATTCTTGACGTCTGTCCTATATAGTTTAGACCACAAGCACATGGGATGTTGTAACCTCCAGCGTGTTTGAAAGAAGGATTAATGTCTTTTGGCAATCTTAAAACGTGACTGACAGTCTTGACTGATTTGAACGCAACTCTGATGTTGAAAGGTTTAAAAAGTTTTGCGATCTTCTTGGACACTGTACCTGCATAAGGAATAACTATGGATGAACTGTATTGAGTGATGGTAGGTTGTTGTTGTGGGGGGGTTTCTACGAAGAATCTTGTCGGTTAGATTCTTTGGATAGCCATTTTTTATTAATGTCTCTGATACAGTGGTATCTCGCTAATTCGAACTAATAAAAAACGTGCTCGTTCGCATTAGCGAATATTCCCCCAAGAGACAATAACTAGTGTTTTAAGACAAATATAATCAGATTCTAATGGTACATCAATTTAATTCTGTAAATAAATGAAGTAACTGATAGAAAAAAGCTACTGTACTGTACTGTAATGTAAAACTTAAAAAATAACAGTACACAAGCTTATTTTAGTTAAAAATTTAGTTTGTATGTACCTGTATTGTTGTGGATTCTGATTTAATAAAATTGCATAGTTCAGTACATAACTTAATTTGCATAAAAAACATCACTTTCTTGTACACAACAAAAAAAAGTTTCACAAAATAACACAAAAAAAGTTTTTTTTTTTTTTTATTTCTGTGTAAAAATGTCAGTGATTTTCTTTTGCTTCTTGGAAGCTAAACTTTTTTTCGAATGCTTCTTCTCGGAGCTGCATTAGCAATAAAATTTCGGAGAATGGAGTATCATTCTGCTTAGTCCATTCTATACACATATTGAAACTGTTCAACCGCCTCTTCATGTTTTACTTTTTTGTGTGTGTGTGTGTGTGTGTGTGTGTGTGTGTGTGTGTGTGTGTGTGTGTGTGTGTGTGTGTGTGTGTAAATACAGTATATGGTATTTACTAAAATAAAGATCCATAAGGCTTCATTTTTATAATTTTTCATTGCCAAACCATAAGGTTTGGCAATGAAAAATTATAAAAATCAAGTGGATATTAAATCCAGCATTATTAGAAACTACATTTGGTTTTAAATGTAGTTTCTACATTTAAAGCCAAATGTAGAAACTATGAAAGTTTTGTAAGAATAAGTTGACCCAAGAGCTTATGGGAATACACTCACCGGCATTTACGAGTTGCCCTAGCGCAGACTACTTTAGAAAATATGAACGCTACCCAGGCATCCATATGTTCGCTTTCTAATTAGTCCATTTTTGGTAAGGTTTCGAACATATGGATGCCTGGGGCAGCATTCATATTTTCTAAACTAGTCTGCGCTAGGACACAACGCTAGAATGGCATTGTGTGTATGGGGTTTGGGGTGAAACTTTTGGATTTGTTATGTTGAGCAAGGTTCATTATGACATGGCACCTCCAAGGACTCATCGTTGGAGGATGCTTCACTCTCTCCCTCTACATCACACAACAGTACTATCACCATCTACTGCCCACCACTATCATTTTCAATAGTCTTTTTTTGACTGTGAATTGTGTGTGTGTGTTCCCTTGGACAATTTACCTGTTTGCTGTAGTGAGAATTGATTATGATATGCTTATATATTATGATGTTCTAATTGTTTTGTGTTTTTTCTTTTTTTTTAAGGGAGCTTAAACAGTACCATTCAGCCAACCGACTATTGCTCACAGGGACACCACTACAGAATAGCCTGTCTGAATTATGGTCATTACTGAATTTTCTGATGCCGACAATATTTGATGATCTTGAAGTGTATGTTGGTTTCATAATGAGTATAGAAATTACTATTCATGTTGAAATTGTAATAACTGAATAACTGCACAGCAATGTGAAGAGGGGCTCTAGTAGCCGGTCTTCACATTAGAAAATGTTCCAGTGTGTTGAAATTGCTTGAGTTTTTCCTGAGATGTTATGTTTCATTTATTATAGGATGCATAATGCAGTGCTCATCTTTCTAATCCCTTCTTCTCAAAAAAAAAAAAAAAAAAAAACAGTAGCTTGAAAAAAAGAAAAAAAATACTGTATTGGTCTCTTGAGCTGGGTTTTTTGTATAACTTTTAGTGCCCACTGATGGTATTAATGCTGCATGGATTCAACTTATATGTTAGATTATCATAATAAATTACTAATATGATTCTAAGCACCACATCTTTTAAGGGTTTTGCAAAATTTCATCATGTGCAGATTTTGCAGAGTGATGATATTTGTATACATGATTTGGCAGTAATAAATTTTAGTTAATTGAAATGTTAGAAATAATATTGCTACTAACTCATGTAATTCATGACTCAGCACACTGATGAATTATTTCAAAGCCCTTTCTAGATATGATGCAATATATTCTGATATTTATTACCTACTTAAGAATAGTCTCAAGTGTATTTTCTTCCCCTTCAGTGTTCAGAAACAGCTGCTTTTATATTTGTTTTGCACTTGGCAAAACTATATGATAAAGTTGTTGGCATAAGAAAAGGGAAGTCTTCTTCCAAATCTTTCTGATTTATAAAAAAAAAAAAAAAAAAAATTAGGACATTGCAGGTATCAGGAAAAGTGTGGCCTTAGCTACCAGCAATGAAATTTTTTTTTTTAAATGTTTGTCAAAAGTTCAGGTGAGGAAATGTTCAGGTGAAATATTTCTGGCCTTAGAAAATTCTTCATTTGAACAGAGATGTTCAGATAATGTAAAAACAGAGAAACATATAAAACAGAGAAATACTCATCTTGTTCCTGAAAACTAGTAAGAGTTATGCTTTGATGAAATTATTAACCTAGTATTAATACTATTATCAGTAGAATGACAAGTTATGTGTTATTATACTGGAACAAACTCCAACTCAAACATCTGAAAGAAAAACATACCCAGTGTCAGAACAATTGAAGACAGGAACCATAACATAAGGAGTATCAGTGGAAGGAAATTGAACTTGAAAAACTGGAAAGTATCATGTGGACATAATTGGCATTACTGAGACATAGAACGCTAGAAACAGTGAGATCCTTCTAAATATATGAATAGGTTATTATATTTAGACAATAATGATCAAGGAAAGGAAGAAGTAGCAGTAGCATTCAACACCAGACTTGAAGATAAACTTCTTAATTTAAAAGCAATTTCAAGTAGAATTATGTGGGCAAACTTCAAAATGGGAAAATGGACAGTGAAACTTATATTTGCCAGGTTTGATATGAAGAAAATTGAAAAAGTGGTTTCTTGTTGGAGACGTAAACAGGCATAGTAGGAAATGAATCCCACCAGGCATATAGAAACATTTTGGGAAAAGGACAAGGTTCTCAAGGGAAAACTGTTGGATTTGAAGAAGGTTCTAAGATGAATAAGGAGAAAAAGAAATGGCTCGAGTTAAGCATGGAGAAGTCACATCAAATAAGTGGTATCAGTGGAATTAGCTATAGATCTAGGAATGAGTTGCATTTGTATACAAATACTAGACATGTAAGAAACAAGGCAAATGAAATGGTTGCATTAATTAAGTCTGTTCACCCAAGGATTGATGGAATAAGTGAAACATTTTTTTATTTTTTGTTACTTATTTATTTTTTTTTATGTCAAGCCCTTAAACAAAAGGTTGGTTGATCAACCTGTGGTACATTAGTAGCGTATATGGGTAGTGGGTTGGGAAAGGAGAAACTTGTCTACATTTGATTTGAAAGACTGTATATTGTATTCCTTGGGAAAAGCAACGGGGGGGGGGGGGACTGTTCCACAATACAGCAGTTGCAGGAATGAAGGAAGAGGAAAAGAAACTTGTTCTGTTTGTTTCAAGGTGCACTGCGAAGGGATGTTGGGCAGAAGCTACATGTGTTCCAAAGAGCTTAGTACTAAGTGGGGGAATTGTTGATGTTATTTCAGATGAACATTTCCTATGGAAATATTTGTAGAATATACATATTGCGGAAACCAAATGTCTGTGCGAAAGTGGGGGAAGTGAGTTGGTAATTGGGTTGACAACAATGGTATTATCTTTGATGGACAGCATGGATTTGCTGAAGGGAGGTCATGTTTTAGCAATCTATTTATAACAATAAGGTGATGGCTTCATTGGACAAAGGAGAGGGATACGCTGTAGTATACTTAGATTTTTCAAAGGCTTTTAATAGATTACTACATGATAAGTTGATAGTCAAATGAGAGTAGATGGGATTGGATATTAGATTAGTGCATTGGATTGGAGACTGGCTATCTGATAGGTATCAGCAAGTTGTGTATGTGGGAACAATATCCTGGAAGAGGAAAGTTACTAGTGGTGTGCATCAGGGAGTCTCTTTTAGGGCCATTGCTGTTTAACCTATATGTTAATGATATTGGCCAAAATTTGAATCAGAATATTCAGTTTTTTGCAGATGATGCAAAATTGGTACAAATTATGAAGAGTAGAGAAGATGTTGTGGCTTTACAAAAAGACTTGAATAGATTGAGTGAATGGGCATGGAAATGGGGATACCAGTTCAATGTTGCAAAATGTAAGTTTTTAAAATTTGGAAAACAAAGATGGGATGTAGAATTTACACTTGGTGGGGA
Source organism: Typopeltis vanoorti (assembly GCF_054136105.1). NCBI lineage: Eukaryota > Metazoa > Arthropoda > Arachnida > Uropygi > Thelyphonidae > Typopeltis > Typopeltis vanoorti. Next base: position 57,205,696 of record NC_143563.1, on the reverse strand, counting down.
TATATTGTTAGAGGTGGAGGACATGAGAGATCTTGAAGTGATGGCGAATAAGGATCTGAAATTTAGGGGACACGTTATGAAGATAACAACGAATTCTGGGAATGATGACTTGTAGAAATAAGGAGATTCTTGTTCCATTGTATAAGGCTCTGATAATGCCACAAATAGACAGCTGTGCACAGTTTTGTCACCTAGTTTTCAAAAGGACAAAGAGATGTTGGAAAGGGTCCAGAGGCAGCTGACTACCTCCACATTGAATAATACCACCAGTTCCCAAATTAGAATGCTCCAAAGACTCCTTAAGAAAGTTACTTCTTGGCCTGAGGAAGTTACTAACAAACTATAACCTTTTAACTCTAGTCTCCCCTGAATATATGGACTACCAAAAATCCATAAACAAAATGTGTCATTACATCCCATAGTGGATGGTATTGATCCCCCCCCCCCCCCCACACACACTATACTGGCAACACACCATCACACTTAAAAAAAAGTCCACTTCAATGCCAGTATAGGAAACCTCTCACTCCAACACACTGACATAATGGTCGATTTTGATGTCTCCTCCCTATTCACGAATGTCCACTCAAAGATACCGTAGAGCTCACCCAAGCCTGATATCTCAGCCCTATTTCAGTTCACAATGAACTCAGGATATTTTGTTTGGCAAAGAAAATTCTACAAACAGAGAGGACAGCCATGAGTTCACCACTCCACCCCCCCCCCTCCCAGCCAACTTCTTTATGGAGACTTTTGAAGAAAAAGTCTTCAAAACTCAGCCCTGCAAAAACCCGCTGTTTGGCTATGCTACATGGATGATGTGTTCGCTATTTGGCCACATGGTTCAGATACGCTCCACATCTTCTTAACACACTTAAACAACCAACACCCCCAGAATCCAGTTCATCTTGGAAAAAAGAAAAAAAAAGCACTCTGACTACACGTCAGCCTGATGGATCCTTGGCTTTCTCTGTTTACAGAAAACCAACCCATACAGGCAGATGCATTCATCAGCAATTCACTCCCCATGAGAACCTTGCATCATGAGAACATTAGCCTCACAGCCAAGACAACCCAATTTAGCCCACTAGGGGGCACCTTTACTCTAAGAACGATGATAGTTACTATCTTCGGCCTCATTTGCTCGTTGTTAGGGCCTGTATGCACTTATCATAGTTTTATCTTCCCATGAAGATGGCAATGTAACATTGCTGAAATATAGGAAGTATTGATTAAAGTTTTCTTTTAATTAATATTTAGTATATGTTGTAATTTCCTGAAATAATTTAATAGTCAAACACACTTGAAACCCTCAACATCAATGAAAGCAGGATATTGTGTGACAAGTTTGATATCAAAAAGCTTGAGGACTAAGTGCAAAATACTGAAATGCCTTAATTGTGAGGGAGATCACCCAGCATTCCAGAGGTGGAAGGATGAAAGGAGATACAAAAAATTAAACCAATCAGAGCTTCACTTGTCAGGAAGCAGTATACCACAAAAGTAGCAGTAATACCTAATGGATAAACCTTCTTATGCTGAGAAGGTAACTATAAAGAAAGTGTCAACAGAGACTTTAACCTGTATGACTGTCTTATCTTCTCACAGTTACATTCCTGAATAGTATGCTTGCTACCTCTTTGGAGTGAATCAAAAGCAATATGAGAACATCGGCTCACTCCTGATGATACACCAGAAATGACTCTGCACTGTGATAATCCATTAGTGAAAAAGATAAAGCAATGTGTAACTTAGAGAATCAAGGACATGCCTCCCGGTTCATTCATAGATGGGATGGATGCTTCTGTTCCCTTCCCCCCCCACACACACAGGAAAATAAAACCATTATTATACATAGTGTCCTGGGTGGAGTTCGGTTTGATGATGTCTTGATTATTTTTTCTGGGGAGGAAGAAGTGATGGGCACTGGCTGTTTTTGATTTCCCAAAAGGAAAAAAGCCAAGGCCAAAGAAATAAAGACCTCACATATTGAAAACCAGATGGCTCCATCAAAAATAATGAAAGCTTTTTGGCAATGAAATTACCTTGGATTTTGTCAAACATTGATGACATCATTGCCCTCTTGTAGAAATATAAACCAGTGCATCTTTGCCCTCAAGAGACATACCTGAAGCCCAGTAATAGTTTTTGATGCTAGCTAAATATGAATTGAACCAATTCTTTGACTGTGCACAAATCTTGAATTTTATTGTTTGTGCCATACACCTAGTCCATCCATTTTATTGGTGCTGCAGAAACCACAACTAACTAGTACACCCTTTCACACTCCTGATGTCCAACCAGTATGTTGCTGACTACATTGCTGCTTTTCATGATTAGCGGAGGTGTCTTGTGAGCTTTTGGCTTCAGTACTTCATCCGAGTGAAGCACATTCATAACTTATTTTAACGGTATTACAACACCAAACAAATTGAATTATAAAAAAGATGTTTATTAATTAGCTTATATTTTGCTGGATTTCAAACCAACATCTTCAAAGCACAAAACAATAGGTTACAGTTTACACACGACTAAGTAAATGAAACAGTTCAAATTGTAATGGACAAAAGATCTGAAGTCCTAATTTGGCACCCTGTAATGTTGTAATAAATATTACAAGCCTGTCTATTAGATTGAGGTGCATTGTCATCTGGGATGCAGTTTTTCAAAAACAAGTATTTTAATTTAGGATCTGCAAATTAATTTATGTGACCAGTGGACTTTGTCTTTTCAAGTGTTGCTTCTGACAGTTTGTAATATAGTTTGTATTAGATGTTTCTGTTAATCTCAGGTTTTAATATTGTTTATTTTAATTTTAAACCTAAACTTATATAACATTGAACTAAGAATGCACTCATTCAAACAAAAGATGCACAGCATTCTGCAGTAGTTCAGGTGTATGGTGTGCAAACCAGAGTGTTAAAGTTTGCTATGGTTTGGACTATTTTGAATTAGGTCAAAGCAACTAAGGCTATGAAGCCAGCATGTTATGTCTGTTAATTCTGTGTGTTCTTCTGGCAATAAAGATTTCACAGGAGGAAAAAACTATTCTAAAAGGACATGTTTGTCAGGTGCTGCCTTCATCTTAGATGAAGGCAGCACCTTGCACATGTTCATTGCACACAATCTGCAGTAATAACACAATCTGGAATGTAGTTAAGAGGATACTCATGGTGAGAAAAAGGTGCAAAGCTTCATAAGACTGTGTTATCACAGTCAGTTGATGCTACAGTATAATATTTGGAGTATAGGAATAGCATCCCTGATGATGATGCACCTTACTACCTGTATAGCGTACCAGAGCAAAATCTCGCATAGCAGCTTCTCCTTTCTTCCTCACTTCTTGGAAAGCAGCTACTGTGTGTCGGCAGTATATACTCTTAGACACTAGAGAAGTGTTAATAGGTGTTTTAGTCATCTGTGGCTCCTGCTGCATCATGAAAATGGATGAGCTGTGAAATGAACCTGTGTATGGTTTTCACCATCCATGCCAGTGGATATGATATTGAGGTCAGAATTAAAATACCTGTTGCATGTTGGCTATTATTACTGGTGTGTCCTACTGGCAACTTGTTACTGACCACATACACTCTGCCATAGTTCGAGGCACTCTTATGCATTATTAATACATCATATCACCATGATCAAACTGTGTGGGATCGGATGAAGCAAATTGTGAGACATCCATCTTGAATGGCTGTCAAATTGACTAGAATCCAATTGTGAACTTGTGAGATGTTCTGGAATATGCTATGAGAAGTAGACAGATCACCACCTACCTCCTCCATTCAGTGACTCTGGGATGCTTGACAAATGTCATCGCTACCATTAGATATCTAGTGGAAGCAGTACCATGATAAGTACAGGCTGTTATCCATCAAAAAGCAGCTCAACGTATTAAGCAGGTGATCATAATTTAGTGTTATATCATAGTAGTTTTTCACTGTTCTGTTTACCATTCTGTTATAGAAATAATGAGATATCATCACCATGAGGCTAATGATCCACCAGCTTTATTAATATATATATATATATATATATATATATATATATATTTTTTTTTTTTTATTATTATTTTTTTTTTTTGGAGAAAATTTAGTATTAGGTTAATTAAACAGAACTTTAAATTTAATACCAGATTTCATTTAGATACAGTTGATGCTCAGAATTGATTTTAATAATGTCCATTGATTGGAAAGACCTGGTTTCAAATTCTGTCCAGGACCAGAACCTTTATTGGGGCTTTTCAGGCAAGGTGAATTAGCCAGTCTCATGTTGAAGTGGCGGGGTTTGTATAAATAACTGCAGTTCCACCTTCATGGAAACTGAGGTTATTTATCCCCAAAACAATCAAACTGGCCTAAAGAGCACATGCAATTTATTTACAGATGTAATGCACAATTAAAAAAGGATTTAACTATCTTATTACAGCATTAATTAAGCTTCAGTTATCATCAATTTCAATTATCAATTTCAGTTGATAATTGAAATTGATTTGGGTAGTGACCCGTTCCATAATGCATAGCATTATACATACCCATAAGGATATGTGCTTTGCATTATAGGATACTAAGGCAAATGATCAGAACTTATACCACCTTTATCACAAGTTGCCCCAGTCCTGAAAATACTTCAGGCACAAACTCTGTTTGCTTACACTTGGATAAAGGATTAAACCAAATATATAATTCATTTCAATTATCAATGGCCTGTAACAGCCATTGATAATTAATTAAGGGAAAATGGGGACAGTTAACCCACTACAGCAAACACCTAGTGCACCCAGATAGTTTGCTATAGCAAATTTCCTTTAGGACATCATTGTTCCTATGGTGCTTTTGATTGGGACTTTTCAGGACTTTATAGTGAGCTTTCTTGTTTTAATTTGAATTAATTTTGGTTTTAATTTCTTAAAATCTTGTTTTAATTTCTTGTGTAATTGCTACAAATTCAATATAGAATTTAACATTAGTTTCCTAATTTCGATGTTTCGAGACTTTATTAAAAATAAATCATGCACTTCCAATTTTAAAAAGTACTACCAACATGACCAAAATTTGAAGAATCCATTTTAGATACTTGGAAACTTTCTATTTCAAACAAGGGAAATTCAAAAATGGTAAATAAAGCACTGGGGAAAAATTTTGTTCATGTGGTGAAATGCATCAAACCCAAATTTCTGTAGAACTGTTTTTATTATTGTGGAAAAAGTTTTTCTGTTACTTTGCAAGTGATCATTTTCTTGCAGTATTCTCTTAATGTGTACAAGAAAATGAAATATTTCAGCATTGAGTCCAAAATAATAATTTTAACATAATCTCAAATCTGAATCTTTGGTAGGAAATAGAACTCAAGCTATAAACACTACGACAGGTTGGTTATAGTATTTATAGCTTTAACTTAAAATGTAAATTATCAAATTTTCAAAATTTAAATTGTCGTTTCTGAGGTAGCACATGTTTTTCTGGACATGTTTCTATTAATATATTTGTCATTAAAGAGTTTTGAAAAACAATATTGACCTGTGTTCAATAGACAAACAATATTTGTCTATTGAACACAGGCTTAAATACTAGTAAGTTATTAGCAATTCAAATTAATGCAAAATTTTCTTTATCTTTTAGCTGAGTATAATATATAGGCTTTGTGCATAAGGTCTGCAGAGAGTTATTATTAAAGTTAAAAGTGCTGTCTCTAAGAAATTATGAGCATTTCTTACATTTAGTCTTTGAAGACTACTAACATCTTCAGTTTACGTGGATCTTGATCTTTTGCTTACTATCGTGGCATTAGACTTGTTTTGTTAACCTTTCCTTTCTGATTCTGTTAAAGTAATCAGTACCACCTTAGATTAGCATTGCCCACACATTACTGAATGCTAATAATGTCCGTTCCTTTCTAATATCTTTATTTTTAAAATGATTCTGTTATGATGCCATATGTGATCATCTGTTTGCTCAATGTTTTTTTTTTTTTTTTTTCATTAGAACTTTCAGACCCATAAGTTAAAATTGGTTTGAATACTGTCTTGTATAGTTGACTATAGCATATAGCAAATTAGTAAATGCTAGAATTTTGTTTAGCATAATATTGTGATATTGTAGCTTTGGTTAGGACTTTTCTTTGTTGCTGTTTACCATAGTGAGAGATGAATGCATACTACTAGTTCAGTGTTTGGTATAATTTCTTTTTTTTCCATATAAATTCCTTTATTTAATTTGTTCATTTGGAATAAATTTATTCATTCGATTACTCTCCACATAAGTACTTAGCTTTATGTATTCTCCATTACTAGCTTTGTGTATTCTGTTATCTATCTCCATAATTAATTTTCCATTTTCACTAAATAATTTATTAAATAGCTCCACTGAAAATGTAGTAGATATTAGAAGTTCTTACCTATTTTCATAATTTATCTTTTTATTGCTGATTTTCATACCACTTACAGCAATTATTCAGTTCATTTTTATAGCCCTAAAGACTTGTATTATAGTATAACATCTGCATAAAGTAAAGAGCAGAGTTGAATAAGTTTCAGTTTTAATAGTGGTTGCCACTTTATTTCATAATGTAATCCATATAGATAATAAATAACAGCAGAGATAGTGTGGGTCCTTGTCTCAACCTAGTTTTGCCCAGATTATCTTCCTGCATTCAATTCTAACTTCTGAATTAAAATCAAAACATAGGCTGTATATATTATTTTAAACAACATTTTATTTGCATCATATAATTGTAAGACTGAAGAACTCTTTTCTTGAATGAAATTAACTTGCTAGTAGCTATCTAATAGAAATCTAATTTCTTGCACAAATATAGTCAATTTTCTAAAATGCAAAGGAATATATTTCAAAACCTTCAAAACATAATTTACATAATACACGTGCCATAATCAAATAGTAATTTATTAATAATATTGACAAATATTTTATGTCTCATAAAACATCATCAGTGTGGGTTGAAGAACAATAATAGACATTTTAATATAACTGAACAGTAAAATGCTTGCATTACAGTGGAATCTTCCTAGACATATAGTCATGTTGTAGCTAGGAAAAATAAAACACTATTGGATATTTAAAAAAGGGAAAAAAAAGGAATTAATTGGGCTGATGTAGCAAAGCTGCAGCACTTTCTTTCAATAAATGTTTAAATTTATAATTTACAGCTATGTGGGAGTTCAATATTATCCCACTGGATCAGATGGCTAGCATTGTTATTTCCATGCTGAGCCAGACCAGATTTATGTCACCTCATAAGCTGAATATGATTTTGAATTTCTGAAATATGTTTTTAATGTAGCTTCCTATTTGACCACTTTTGCCCACCACTGGAGCCTCTTTTTCTGCATAGCCTTTGTCAACAGTTGTTTCTTTTTTGATCTGTGAGCAGTCCTCCCTGCTTAATAAGGTATTTGCAAGAAGATGGAACTTGGTAAACCCTAGTTAGAGACATTTTTTCTTTTGGAGAAGGTAACAAATGGCAGATTTGTGTAAATGATTTGAAGGGGCAGTGATTTGGAATTTCTTCAGAATATTTGCAACATGCTCAGAAATGTTTTTTTTATATAAGGAATAATTATTCTGTAGACTTACTCTCTTCAAAGATGTTGAGAGAGAGAGAGAGATGGCTAATGATTTTTTTTTTTTTTTTGTATAATTCTTGGGTTACTAGAGCAATTTGGTTGATAATTTCCAGTTTATGTTGGAAAGATGCTTCAGAGCAACAAATTTTATATTCCTAAATACCAAGGATTTTATAATTTCATATTTTTGAGATGGAGGGGGTGGGCAGATGAGAGTAGTATATATGTAGTTACCCATAAAAGTTGGTTTGCAATAAAGAGAAGCAGGCTCTAGCTGCAATTGCTAGTTAAAAAAAAAAAAAAAAAAAAAAAAATCTGCATAGCATAGCCAAATAGAAGGTTTAGAATCAAAATTTAAGATTTTTTCAGGATGATCTAAATTAAATAACCAAATTTGGGGATAGCCCCCATCACAATTTTTTCAGTCTATTTGTAAATAAGAAACGATTGCTTTTACAATCACATCTGGATATTTACTGGTGAAATATCCAGAAGTGATTATAAATTTGAAATTTGAGACATTTGAATTTAATCCCAAAAATTTCCATTGGACATTATTCAAATTTACAGTCACTTCTGGATATTTTATCTGGAAAGATAAACTTTACAAACAGAGGAACTGTGATGGGTTCAGCACTATCCCCAAATTTGACTAATTTTTATCTAGAAAATGTTGAAGAAAGTATCTTAAATTTCCATCCTAAATCCTCTCTTTGGCTATGCTATGTAGATGGTGTTTTTTCTATTTGGAATGGCACTGAACCCAGAAATTATTGATTTTATGTAAAATAAAATCAATAATTTGCATTAGAATCAAATATACTTTGAATTATTAAGCACACATATTCACAAGAATATAGTAATTTTATTACTGTAAGTATTTCAACCAGAAACTGACTGGTCATCATCAGTGCATCAGTATAATCACATGGTGAAGCTACAACAAAGACTCATCATCATCAAATTGACAAATGCTGATATGTACCCTCAAGAGATGTACAGGATAATTATGATAGTGCTACATGAAAAAGTTTTACCATTACGAATTCTGATCAACAATTTACCTCCAAATTAATCTATTATCTGTCAAGATCCCAATGGTATCAGATCTTATGTTTCTGTATATATTTCTACACTTTTGTTATATCAATCCATCTTCAACTTGGTCTTCCTTTGGATCTTTTTCTTGCCAACCTGGCAAAGAACGCTTGTTTAGCTAATCTTTCCTCTCCCATTTAAGTGACCACACTGAATACTAACAATGCAAGCTCTCTCCTAGTATCCACAATTTTAATGTGATACTGCCATGGGTGCCATCTGTTGATTCCACTAATCTTTCTCAGAATTCTCATATCAGAAGTCTCCAATCTTTAATCAAGTGTTTTATTTCTAACCCAGCTCTCAGATCCATAAGTTAAAATTGGTTTGAACATCTTGTATACAGCTAATTTAGTGTTTTGAGTAATTTCTTTTGAGCCTGTATAGCTCAGTGGAAGTGGCATTTGCACTCTATGGCACTTGACTGCCCAAAGGAAGACCTAGATTCAAATCTAGTCTCCAAGCATTGTCTAAGCCAAATACTAATTTATTTAATAAAAGGAACAATTATTTCATTTTACTAAATAAATTAGTATTTGGCTGTGGCATGCATGTATTATGTAAATATATGGAAGTACCACAGGAGTCTTTAAACAAGCTTCACTTAATGTATGACCTATGCTCTTTTGGACAATTCACTGTATTTTGCATGTTCTTTAAATTTAAGTGATTAAAATCTTAGCATATGGTTATTTATTTTTCCAGGTTTGAATCTTGGTTTGATATTGCTTCTATAGCTAATAAAGAAGGTGATCTTTATATTATAACACAAGAACGAGAAAAGGAAATAATAACCATGATGCATAAGGTATCTTTTTAGTTTATTTTGCAAGAGTTGAGAATTTTGGTTATTTACTGTCAAAATCAAACTTCGTTTCAATCAAATTGGAATTTTAATATAAATCGTTTTGCAATGCTTGACTTGCAAAATTACTTTATGCATTAAAATGTAATTTAAAACCTATATAGACTGGGCTATCCAGTGTAAAGAAACGTGAATGAAAGCAAAACTTTAATAAATTAAAAATTAATAGCAAATATTTCATTTTACATTTGTAAAACATTTTTATTATTGAAGAACAACAATATTTGTTTGTAGTTGTGTGTGTGTGTGTGTGTGTGCGCACGCCAGTATGCAATGGTACCGTGTACTGGCACCAAAATTATCAATGACATGAGGTATACAGATGTGGAATTTTGCACACATTTAGGAATTTTTAATATTCAGTAATTTTTTCACGTTCACCTAGTATGCAAATAAGCTAGTTATTTAATGAAATTTGCATTTTTACTAAGTTTATTGTTAGTATATTCGCTATATAAAAAAAAGAAAGAAAATTATGTCTGCTATATAAATTTTCTATTAAAAATTATCATATACATAATTTGCTGTTCTTATTTTAGAATAAGTTTTTATTCTTAGTTTTCTTTTCATATTTTTTTAAGTTTGAATTTTTCTTGCTAGCAAAGAATGAGTACTGCCACCTATTTCTTTACAAAACAATCACTGATTGTAATCAATTACAAATATAACTTTGTTCTGAAATGTTTTTTTGGTTGATCTGAGTTTAACTAAAATAATGAAAGTTGTACAAAAATAGTATGTGATATACAGTAGGTGGCAGCGAGGTGAGAGAGAGAGAGAACCTGTCTTATATCTCAAACCATCTTTCTCTCCCTACCTCCTTCAAGGAGCATACAGGATACTATGACAGTGTTGCATGAATAAGTTCACATACTGCTAATGTCCTATCAACAGTTTTTCTGAAAATTAATCTATTTTCAGCACTCTATAGCTCAGATTTTATTTTTCTGTCTTCTAGGACACTTCTAACTGCATAAATCCTTAGATCTTGTTTATCCTCAAGGGCTGTCCTCGAAAAACACCTGCTTTGCTAAACTTTCCTCTCCCTTACTGTTTAAGTAAATTTACCACCTGAGATTAATCTCTACTTACACGTTATTGCAATGTCAAGTTCCTTCCTAATGTCTTAATTTTTAATATCGCCAACAATTCTGCCAATGATGTTTCACTTTCCTCATTTTTCTCAGAGCTCTCATGTTTGTGGTCTTTGAAAAAAAAATTTATTTTTTTTTTTTTAATTTGAATATTGTCTCATATATTCATAGTTTGTGGTATTGGCTAATTTCTCTATTATTCCATATAAATTTATTCAACAATATATAAATATATACAGCTTTGCTGATTCTATTGTCTATTTCCATATTTAATTTGCACCTTCACTAAAAATTATGCCGAAATATCTGAAATATTTTACTTGTTTTATAGATTATCCATTGAGAATATGCAGTTGAAGTTTTTCATGTTCCTGCCTATTTTCAGAGTTTTGGTTATTTTATTACCAGTTATTATTATTATACAGGTATCTCCATAGGGTGTTTTCCCCAGTTTATCCTGGGGTTTTTCATCCCACAAAGCACGCAAACTGGCCTTGAGAACTCAACACTACAGGACATAGGATATACCAGGGCGTAGGGCTGACCATCTTATCCTGTGAACGGTTTGATGATTAACAAACCCTTGACACTGCAAGGTAAAAGAGGATAAAAGGAAGATGAGGCATCTCCATGAATTCAAAAGCTAATTGTGGGAGATTCACACATTAGCCATTATTCACATAATATCTGTCATACCTCTCCTTAAACTCATTCACTAATGAAGCATACACAACCACCTCTAGCAATCCATTCTACCCATTCATCACACTCCAAGCAAAAAATCTAGCCTGACACCCCTGCTACACAATTTTCAGAGATGACTCATCGTTCTCTCCCTGCCATGTCCTAAAAAAAGTCTTCATTTTCAATCCTATAAAATCCCTTAAATGTATATTCTTCTATCATGTCTTTTATTTTTTTGCCTATTAGCTAGTTTTTGAAGGCCATCAGTCTGTTCTCATAGGGAGCTTTCCATGAACCTGCCACAATCTTTGTCACTCACCTCCTGATCCTCTCCACTACTTCATCTCCATGGAATCCGAGTAACTAGATTTGTGCACAGTAGTTCAGGTGTGTGGCCTTATTAAAGTCTTATAAAGAGATGTAATAACTTCTCTACACCTGCTTGTTAGTGCATTTATCAACAACAACGTAGTCTGATATGCTGTTTTGGCTAACCTTGTGCCCTCTAAACTTAACTTCCTATCAACCTCCCACTCCACCTTCTCAAGTTCCTGGTCTCATCTTTCCTGCAGTTATTTCCAGCACTGTCATTTCCAATATAGTGCCCAGCTTGTGATCTCTTCTTTCCAAAGTGCATCACCTTCCGTTTAGCCACATTAAATTGGCAGTCATTTACTTGTGTCCATACCACAAATCTATTTTAAGTTATCCTGCCAAATCTATATAATCTTCATTCATTATTGCTCTTCCCAGTTTTGCATCATCAGCAAACAACCGAATATTTTCTACATCATCTATGTACAATTAAACAACAGAGGACCAAGTACTGAGCCCTGTAGTACACTGCTAGTCATGTACCTTCTCCTGGACTCAACTCCTTTGATCCAAATCACTAGGTTCATATCAATTCACATTTGCTCCAATTTGTGCAACAGAGTTCTATGTGAAATCCTGTCAAATGTGCAAAGGAATCTCCTCTGACTAAGCTGTTTAATTTAAGGCTCTGTATTGGAAAGGTTCAGCAGTATCACTGAATAGCTATTTCCCCTAATTCAACTCCATTGTCACTTTATTATAAAAAAGTAAATAAATGACTAAGGCAAGACCTACCCTTCACATAACCATGTTGCCATTTATAATGTATCATTTTCCTGTATAATCTGTCCACTGACTCATTTGCAGTCAGCATTCTCCATCTCACCTGATGTCTGTTATACCATGGCAATACACTCACAATTTTTATTTTCTCACTCTTCTTATTTGCATGTACTAACAACTCTCTCATGTCTTCCTGCATACCGCTAGCCGGCCTGGTTGGCCGAGTGGTTAGCATGTCTGCTTTCCAGCCAAAATGCTACGGGTTCGAATCCCGCCGTGGGCATGGATGTTTGCGATTGTCTTACAAACTTTGCGTGGAAAGGGAATCTGCAACCCCTACCACTTATTCTAGCAGAAGACATCATTGTCAAAACCATGTGAGGTATGGCAGTGACCATATGGCGTCTACAAATGTGAAATTAAATTTTGGTTTGCTGCTAGAGGGCTACACAATGTGTCGTGTTTTCAGAGAGCTCCCGAAAGCTAAGTATAATTTTGAGTGAAAATTGGAATATTGGTTTAAATCATAACGTAATATTGTCTAATTTTGGTAGCTTGTTGTGTCTGTGTGATTTTGATGTGAATCCCGTTTTATTTAATTTAGTATTTTAAAGATACGTTTCATAGAATATGGCGCCAATGCGACATAAGATAATGGCATCCAAAAATATGATGCCTTTGTTCAAAAACTGTAATGTGAGGGAGTTTGTCCAATGTGATGTGTGTGGGATGTATGCATTCCCAAATGAGGCTGGAGTTTGGATGGAAAGTGATAGTGGTGGGAGAATGTGCAGAAAGTGTAAGTTATGGTTGAAGAAAGTCAGAATGTGAGTGAAAATAGTGGCTTGATAGGGAATTGCGATGTTGTACGAGATGGCAATGAGGGCGGTGATCAAAGAGAGAGTGAAAGCAACTATACAGAGAGAGAAAATGGTTTAAATGATGAAAACAATGAGGAATTATTTGTAGGGAGTGAGATCACTAGGTTGCATGCAGTGATACAAAATGCGCAGCGGCAATTAGAGCACCTGCAAAACTCTTTCCAGAGTGCCTTGGCTAACGGAAATAAACAAGTGTTTGAAAGGAAAAATAAGCGTAAAAGTTGGAGAGTTTCTGAAATGAAGGAAAGAGTGTTGTATGGTGACTCATTATTAAGAGGAGTGATAGATGGGAGTTTAACTAAATCGTACTTACTGGGTGCGAAGTTTAAGGATGTAAGTGAGAGTATTAGAGCGCAAAAACAGAGGGTGAAAGAATTGATAGTTGTGGTGGGTATGAATGAATTGAAAGGAGATAAATTTTTTATGAGAGAGGACTGAAAGTATTGTTAAAGGTAGCGAAAGAAAAGAGTGACAGAGTTAGGATGGTGTCTATTGCCGTGGTATGACAGAGAGGAGTTTAGAAGGAGGGCCATAACTGCAAATGACTTTATGCGCAGGTTATGCAGACGGTTTGGTGTGGAATTCGTGGACGTGTGGAATGAGTTTGATAGGCGAAAGGATTTATACAAGATGGATGGCCTGCATTTGAATGGATTTGGTGTACGGAGACTGGAAGAAGTGTTGCTGAACGAAGTGAAAATGGATGTGCAGAACCAGGAAAACTATAATTACCAAGGAGGGGGGGGGGAAGTGGATATGCAGACATCAGTGAGACAGTTAAGTGTAAGAATGTATATAATTTACCCGCGCCAGTACTAAGGACAAGAAATCGGAATGGGAAGTTAGAATAACGCATCAAGATAGGGGTAGGACAAAGGGACCTCTGGATTTCATGTATACTAATGCCAGGAGTATTAGGAACAAAAAGGAAGAATTTTTGGCCTTGATTGGCTCTTCCTGGCCATAGGTTATTGGGATTAGTGAAACATGGCTGACAGAAGATGATATAGTTAGTGGGATAGAATGTGTAGGTTATAGTGTGTTTAGGAGGGACAGAGAGAATAAAATGGGGGGAGGAGTGTTATTGATGATAGCTGATGAACTGCAGCCAAGGAGAATTGAAATTGTATCACAGGATAGTGAAAAGAGTACATTTGAGGGTATTTAATGTGAGATTAAGACTGGCAGAACAAAATATACAGTTGGGTTTTGCTATAGACAAGGTGATGGAATAGATGGTGGAGATAGTATGCATAAACAAATTGATGAAACGAGTGGAAGGAGGGTAATTATTATGGGGGATTTCAACTATGGTAACATTGATTGGAAGGAGTAGAGGACACATGTGAAGAAGGAAATGGATTTTATTCAATTATTAAGGGATAACTATCTGAGTTATCCCTTAGATTAACTAAGGGATATAGTTAATCCCTTAATTGAAAGGGATTAACTATATCCCTTTCAATTAAGGGATATAGTTGATTGAAATTGAAAATACTAGGGGTGTGAGAGTAATTGACCTGGTAATAGCATCTGAGAATTTGACTGTAATGAATATGACCATGTTGCCACCTATTGGTGAGAGTGATCATAAGGCCACACCTTTTGCCACCTCCCAGGTGGCAAAAGGTGTGGAATTTTCGATTAAGACAGGGTATATGTGGAATTACTGTGCTGGCAAGTATGACAACCTTAGGAGATTGCTTGGATCAGTGCCATGGCATGTACAACTGCAAGGGCTGGATGTCGATAGGGCATGGGAAGTGGTCAAGGAGCATTTACAGGAGGTTATGGCTGATTGTATACCTAGAGTCCGAATAGTAAAACAAGTAGGGGTTAAATGGATGAATAACACCATTAAGCTTGAGCTGCAAAAAAAGAAACAACTGTGGAGGGAATTTAAAGAAAGAGGTGACCTGCAGGCACACGAAAGGTATAAAGTGCAGGCCAGAAGGGTAACAAGTGGGGTAAAAAAAAGCAAAAGCAAATTATGAAATGAAACTAGCTATGCAAGCTAAAGAGAATCCCGAACAGTTCTTTCAATATGCTGCAAGCAAAAAAAAAACTGTACACGGCAAAATGATTTTAAGGAATGACGATGGTAAGGATGTCACTGATCAGTCGATATAGTGGAATTACTGAGCGAACACTTTGCAAGAGTATATCATCCAAGTGGTGACATTAAAAAAAATGAAGGAACCATTAGTTTATACGGGAATTGTGATGAATGAAGTAGAGGTGAATAGTCTATTACAGAACCTTAATGTGAATACATCTGTGAAATTGGATGGTATACCGGCACGGATCTTACATGAAGCAGCTAAAGAATTATCAGTGCCCTTGACCATGTTGTTTAATCTGAGTCTCGGGTCTGGTTTAGTCCCGAAGAGTGTGAAAAGAGGGGAAAATAGTTCCACTGCATAAAGGAGGATCCAAGACTACTGTTGCAAATTACCGACCGATCAGCATATCAGGAGTCGTTGTCAAGGTCTTGGAGAAAGTAGTCGAAGGGAAAATACAGGAATGGATTGAAGAAAATGAGATACTGTACGGGGGACAGCATGGCTTTGTGAAGGGTAGTTCATGCCTCAGTAACTTGCTCAAGTTTTATAACATAGTGACGGCTGAACTGGATAAGGCTAATGGGTTTACAGTGATACTGCTGGACCTGGCTAAGGCATTTGACAGGATACCACATGGAATTCTAATCCATTAAACTACAACATATGGGAATGGATATAGGGTTGGTGAGATGGATAGGTGGGTGGTTGATGGAGAGATATCAGAGAGTAGTTTATTCAGGAGTAGAGTCCAAAAACGGCTGTGACTAGTGGTGTGCCGCAGGGTTCTGTTCTCTGACCGCTGCTGTTTAATTTGTTCATTAATGATATAGGGAAGGATCTAAGAGGAACAGTTCATTTGTTTGCTGATGATGCAAAGTTGGGTAGGGCAATAGTGAATGCAGATGTCAAAATCTTGCAGGACGACTTGGATAGATTGGAGTTCTGGGCTAAGGAGAACGGATGTCAATTTAAGTGAGTCGATGACAAGTGAGTCGATGCCAAGTGAGTCGATGACACCAGGGACTTGGGAGTGTTGGTGGATAGGGAGATGAAGTTTAGGGGGCACATTGCAAAAGTAGCTAAATCAGCTCATCGACTCACTTGGTTGTTGAAAAATACTTTGATGAGCAGAGACAAGCAAGTTATCGTACCTCTGTACCGAACCTTGATAAGACCTCAGCTCGACTACTGTGCCCAGATTTGGTCACCTAGGTTTCTTCTTTATGGGGAGGAGGTGGAGAGGATCCAGAGGCGAGTGACCAAGATGATAGTAGGGCTATGGAATGAACCTTATGAGAACAGGTTGAAGATTTGTGGGTTGCAGAAATTAGTTGATAGGCAGAAAAGGGGAGATATGATTGAGACACGCAAATTGCTAAACGGTTTCTATAGGATTAATTCAGAGGATATTTTTGAGATCAGGACTGGTGGTGGGAGAACTAGGGGACACCTATGGAAGCTGGGAAAGAGTGTGGTTAGCAAGAGTGTTAGAGCTGGGTTCTTTACTTTTAGAGTGGTAAATGAGTGGAATAAGCTACCAGAGTCTGTTGTGGGTGCTGTGACGGTGAGTGAGTTCAAGGCAAGGTATTATAGATACTGTGAGAATGTTGTATAGTTGTGTGGACATATTTAGGGCCCTCTCTTGATGAGTCTAAGGACTCCCTGGAGTCGCCCGTAATAATAATAATAATACCACACTTGTCACCTGTTAAATCATTGGTACCAGCCAAAATATACATCTCTTTCACCTTCACTCTTTGTGTGTCTGTAGAGGATCACTCACATTCTTAATCTTGGCATCAGGAAAACATGATTTCATCACACTCTGTTTATGCAGTGCTCCTATCAATAAATCACCATACAAAATTCAACCCTTATCCTCGTTCTTTTTATCTTTCATACGGTGCTTTCTCTCCCCTTGTATATGTCCCTTCTTTTGCTTCTGTTATACCATCTGCCAGGTGTTTCTCCAACTACTCAATCTCATTTTTGTTCTGTGGAGAACAATGTAAGTGTGCTATCTTTTTCATCACCACCTGGTCATTGTCTTCATTTTTCACTGTTTCATTGTTGCAGTCACTTGTACCTTATGCACCATCAACATCATTATTCACAATTGCATTATGATGCATTTTGTCTTTCAACTCATCATTATTATTCTTTTCACTCTCTTCACACTTCTGGCATTCACTCTCAAAACACAACAAATCCACCACCCATTTCGTTCTTCCATAAATCTCTCATTCTGCAAAGTGCACACGTTTCTCATAATACTGCAGCGAACAAAGTTACACACACACACACACACATTGAAGTCACCCGCCATCATTTTATGCATCAGTGCCATGACGTACAATTCCATGCTGTTATTTAGTTTTATCTAAATTATAAAGAATCCTAACATGACAAATGGGAACATAAGCCATAATTAGATGAATAAAACTTACTCTGGATTATATTTACATATTTTTATTATTAAGCACTGAATTTTCACTCAAGTATGAAGGGCATCTTCAGTATAAAGAAGTAGAAAAGAAACCAAAACAACTCAACAATGAAAATGTGAACTATGTTTGCATATAGAGTGGCATAGTCTGAAATACATTAATGTGCTAATTATATAACTTTAAACAAGAAATTATTAATTATATAAATCAAGTGGATATTAAATCTAGCATTATTTCAAAGCTGAATGTAGAAAGTATTAAAATTTTCTTAAAGTTGACCGGAGAGCTTATGGGAATACATTCAGCGGCATTTAAGAGTTGCCCTCCTCTGGACTTCTGGTCAACTTTTTTTTATGAACCTTTCATAGTTTCTACATTTGGCTTTGAAATAATGCTTGATTTATATAATTTTGCATTGCTGAACTGAAGCCTTTTGGCTGTTTATTTTAATAAAAGAGATGATTAATATTTAAAAAAAAAAAAAAAAACTGCTGCCTTAAGAATTTCCCATAACAGGGATTATTTCAGTCCATCACTTCTGCTCAGGCTTAGAGGTGTGGTAAGATTTTCATAGTACATCTATACACATTCTCTAGGCAATAGTTTTTGTAATGTTAATTAATTGTCCCTTGTTTAAAGTTATATAGTTAGAACCTTAAAGTATTTTAGACCAGGGCTCTCTACATCATGTATGTGTAGCTCACACATTTTCATTATTGAGTCTTCTGGATTCTGTTCTTTTTGTTTACTTTATAAGTCATACTGAAGATACCATTGATACTTGGCCAAAAATTCGGTGCTTAATTCATAGATACAGATATAAGTAACAGACTAAGTATAATCCATAGTGAGTTTTATTCTTAAAGAATCCTGGAGACCTGCAATTAATTTGTTTAGAACATCATCTGCATGAGGTAAAGAGCCAAATTTGTTATCTATGAATCTGATATCAGGTTGAATGCCACTTTCTTTCATAATGGAATCCACATAAATGATAAATAGGAGTGGAGTGCAGCCTTTCACTTGATTTTACATCAAACGCTATTCTGTACTTCTATTCTAGCTGCTGACATGCAATTTAATATATAGACTTTGTATTGCTCTGTATAATGTTCATTTTATACAGGTTTTCTTTTAGCATCTTATCATATGCTTTTTTCCAGACCTATGAAACTTAAATATAGACCCTTATTATTTCTGCATGATTTTTCAACTATTTGTCATAAACTAAAAATCTGATCTTGACAAACCTCTACATGGACTGAACCTAGCTTCTTGTTCTCAAAGTTTTTCTTCCATAATTTTTTAATCTCAAGTGTGCTTGCATAAATCTTACCTGGAACTTAGCAGAGAAATTCTGTAATTCTCAGTTTCAGTTCTCTTTTGTTATAGGTGAGAACTATGACATTTCTACTTCGATCATCCAGAATTAGACTTTTTTTCACCAGGCCTTCTGAATTATGCAATGTAGCCACTGTAAAACTTTTAAACCTCCATGTTTGACTATTTCTGGTCAAGTCATCTACTCTCCAGTTGCCTTACCACATTTTATATTTTTAATAAATTTTTCTAATTCAAGTTTTAATATCTTCTCCACTTGAATGTTTTCCACTATGTCACTTCTTGTTGCATTTAGTAGTCTTTCTTCAAAAGAATTACTCCAGACTTACTCAAATCCCAAATTTGACCAACCTTGAAATTCTGCTTTTATGTTTTGGATGGTGCACCTAAGACTTCCCAAAAAATTCTTCATGCTGTCCAAAAAAAGAACAGTTTCATTGATTAATGACACATGTCTTACAGACTTTCTTCAGCCATTTTCCCCCTAGAAGCTCAGTTTCTGCATTGTCTCTTCTACAGATATTTTAATGGCAATTGTTCAGCAGAACTAGCATCCATTATGCCTCCCATTTCTACCAGATCTACAGGAACTTGAGCAGCAGCTACTCAACATCTCTTTACAGTTGAACTGTATACTCACCAAAGCCATCTTTCATTCCATTCACTGCAATTCTATGGAACAGCCTCCCTTTGTGAAGCATTTCCAAAGAACTAAAACCTCACCTCCTATAAGAACTACAGATTACTCTATTCCTGACACTTACCCACACATGGCATTTATTTGCTGTAGGGCCTTCTTCCTTTCCTGTGTGCGAGTAATATACATATATAAAAATAAATAAAAAAGACATCAAGAATATCTTGAGTTTTTTTTAAAAAACTGTCACCTTTATCAGCTTTCATTACTTTCAGCTCTTTCTTTCATTTTGAAGCTTCTTTAATAGTCTCTGGAATATTTTGCTACTTCATGATGTCTTCCATATTCTTACCAATCTTTCCATGATTTTTTAAGCCATTTTTACACATTGCTTAACTTTCTTCCTTTCATGCATTTGCTGACTCCCTTGCTAGGAACTTTCAATATACTTTTTTATTTTTTTCAAGACTTCCTCTTCAACTTCTTGCTAACAACTTCACTCTCACACCTTCCTTGCTGAATCAATCAGAGTTTGACAGTGAGACTCAAAAGTTTGGTTCTTTGTTTCAAACTCATTTCTTCTTGTATAATATTTATGGTTGAATCTACACCTGAAAAAGCTTAAAAAAAAATCAGCTAACACTTTTTTATTCCCGTATATACAGGGAGTAGACGAGGTCGTTTTTAGCCTTATCTAACTTTTTGGAGACTGAGTGGGCAGTTCAATCTCCACTGGTACCCAATCAGAGATAGCTGGCCCAAGGCTATCACTAATTAAACGGCAAGCTACAGGTGCCGCCATCTCGTAGTCCTTAACACTCTTATTTAATGTCTGAAATAATGTGGGTTCTACAGTCGATTTTCTTGAGTTTGTGGGACAAAAAACACGAGTTTCCAGGAGAAAAAACCCGCTTGCCTGTGCCAGAGATCAATAAACTCAGGAACCGGTAAAAAAGGCTTAGAAAAATTTCCTCTAGTTGCCGACTAGACTCAAAACCAAGTCTTTCTTCGTGTGGCCAAGCACCGTGTTGTGCAATGCCACATCTACTGAGCTACACAGGCTCCTTGAAAAAGCTAGTCAACTTTAATTATTTTGGAAACTTTCTTACATATTTTTCTTTTCAGTATAATATTTTTATGGTAGTTTAAACTAAGTGATGATCACTTCCAATTTCATGTTGTCTATATGCTCTTGTATCCTGTAGCAGTATGAATATATCACTGTTAATAATAATATACTCAATAAGGCTTTCTTTTTCTTGTGTCATCTCTTCGTGTGAATTTGTGCACATCTGTTAAAACATGGCATTAGTGAACATTAGTTCATATGGTGAACAGATATCGAGCAAGTACAGGCAGCCATCAGTTTACGCTGCAGTTCCATTCCTGAAAAAACAGGCGTAAACTGAATCGGCGTAAAACAAACCCAATTTTAATGGGAAGTATGAAGTTATGTTCCGCGCAGTCAAAAAATATGCACATGAAGTATGTGTAACATTATTATATTTAAAGCTTTGATTAAGGGTCAAAGCTGTATAACTGAGAGAAGACCTCCACATAGCCTTTAAAGGAATGCGGAGAACCGACCAGGGCTTCTGACCTAACGTCCAATCCTCACCTTCTCGTGATGCACACTGTTGGGTATCTACCTGGATACTAAACGAACGAGGATGGGCTGGCAATTTGGGATTTAGCCGACCAAATTGTATTCTTATTGGCTTAAACCAATATACAAAATGATGGTACAACATGACAAAATTTCATGCTAGCTGGGGCGTCGCTGGGTTAAACAAGGCCTGGTTGTTTTCACCAGGGAACCAGTGCGAACAGCAAAAAGTCAGCTGCTGGAACAAATCTGAAAGCACACACCCAACTCAACATCACCAGAGTTAAAGATCAGTACTATCAACATAAGAAGCCTGAATGGCAAAGAAATGGAGCTAGCTGAAGAATTAGATAAGTACCAGATCGACATAATAGGGGTGACTGAAACAAAAAAGACAAAAACTGGTGAGATCTTTCTGAGCAAAAAATACAAAATATTATATTCAGGAAATGCCAATCAAGGAAAAGAAGTAGCATTAGTATTCAACACAAAATACGAGGCTAATCTTCTTGAATTGCAAGCAATATCAAGTAGAGTGATGTGGGCAAATATCAGAATGGGGAATTGGACAATGAGACTTATTTGTGCCTATGGTCCCACAGAAGGTTCTACTAAGATAGAAGTGGAAGGAATTTTTTGATGCTTTAGAAAAAAAAAAAAGCAACTGACATAATGAAAAAGGAAAAGTTGGTCCTTGTTGGGGATTTAAATAGCAGAGTCGGAAATGATTGTCAGACATACAAAAATATTTTGGGAAAATTTGGAGAAAAGAGCAAAGCTCATAATAATGGCAAATACCTGTTAGATTTCTGCTCAGGACATGGACTGGTTATTACTAACACCATGTTCCAACATAAAAATGTGCACAAATTCACATGGAGAGAAGAGGCAAGGAATAAGAAAAGTCTCATTGACTATGTTATTGTTGATAGTGATGTTTTCTCCCTGGTGCAGGACACCAGAGTGTACAGAGGATTTGAAATTGGAAGCGATCACTATTTAGTCTTGAGCAAGATAAAATTGAATTTCATATTGAAAAGAATGATATGTAAGAAAGTTTTAAAGCGAATAAAAGTTGAGCAGCTCTCAGATGTGAACTGTAGACTAAAATACACAAAAATTATTGAAGAAAAAAATGAAAGAGTTTGAGAACAGGAACCAAACCTTGGAGATTCAGTGGCAAGCCTTGAAGAAAACCCTGATTGATTCAGCCAGAGAGGCATGTGGTGAGGTTGCCTGCAAGGATAGAAAAATCAGAACTAAGTTCCTGGCAAATAAGTCAGCTTTGTGCTCTTAGAGAATACAGAGACAAATGTAAGAAAGCTAAACACTGTGTAAAACTAGCTGAACAAAAGTCATGGGAGGACTTTGGCAAGAATATAGAAAATAAATATCAAGAAGATGGTAAGATATTCTGGTGGTTGTTGAAGAAGCTTAGAAATGGAGGAAAGAGTGCTGTAAAAGGAATTAGGGATAATAAAGGTAACATGAAAACAGGAGAAAAAGATATCCTTGAAGTATGGAGTAATTACTTCGAAAAATTGCTAAATGAAACAAGCAGTGATAGCACAGTGGTAAAAAACACACAACAGGCATACAGTCAGGAATACATATCCATATACTTGAAGTAGAAAAAAGCTATCAAAGGCTTGAAATGTGGAAAGGCAGCAGGAGTAGATGATATTCGACCAGTAATGCTGAAGTATGGTGGTATAAAAGTCTTACAGTGGCTGCACTGCATTGTTCAGAAAGCCCGGACAGAGGGATGAATTCCCGATGATGGAGTAGAGCTCTAATAGTACCCATATATAAAAAGGGTAATAAAACTGAATGTGAGAATTACAGAGGTATTTCCCTACTGAGTGTTCCTGGCAAGATCTATGCAAGTATACTTGAGAAACGGTTGAGAAGAATTGTGGAAGAAAAGCTTGGTGAAGAACAAGCTGGATTCAGGCCAAATTGAGGCTGGCAGGATCAGATCTTCACTTTATGACAAATAGTTGAGAAAGCATGGGAATATAACAAAGATCTGTATTTAAGTTTTGTTGATCTGGAAAAAGCATATGACAAGGTGCCAAGAGAAAAGCTATTCGATATGCTACAGTTATATATATGGTGTGAATGGGGCATTATATCAAGCAGTACTTCATCTTTATTTGAGTTGTAAGTCAGCAGTTAGAATTAAAGGAAGTACAGGAAGATGGTTATCCCCTCTGTTATTCATTATCTATAATGATCACATTATGAAGGAAAGTGGTATTAAACATGATATCAGAATTGGAGATGTTAATGTCAGCTCTTCTTTATGTGGATAATGCTATACTTCTAAATAAATCTGCTACAAGTTTGCAAGATTCCCTGACTAAACTGAATAACTGTTTGTAATAGATATGGTATGAAGGTCAGCATTAAAAAGACAAAGACAATGAAAATAGGTAGAATTGTTGAAAATTTCAATCAACTGTATTGTGAATGGAGAACCTATGGAACATGTAAAACATTTCACCTACTTAGGCACGATTTTTAGTGAAGATGGTAAATTAAATATGGAAATTGACAACAGAATCAATAAAGCTGGTATAGTAGAAAGTCAATTGAATAAATTCATATGGAATAAGAGGAAATTAGTTGGAACACTAAATTAGCTGTATACAAGACAGTGTTCAAACCAGTTTTAACTTATGGATCTGAAAGCTGGGTCAGAAGTAAAACACTTGACCAAAGACTAGAGACCGCAGATATGAGAGTCCTGAGAAAGATTAGAGGCGTGAACAGATGGCATCAATGGCAATATCATATTAAAAATGAGGATATTAGGAAAGAACTTGACATTGTCAGCATCCAGGAATGCGTTAGCAGAGCTAATCTCAGATGGTATGGTCACTTAAACAGAATGGTCGAGGAAAAATTAGCAAAACAAGTATTCTCTGCCAGGTTGGCAGGAAAACGACCCAGAAGAAGACTAAGATATAGGTGGATTGATATGGTACAAAGTGCCTTAGACTATAGAAATATAAGATCTGATAATATTGGCATCTTGACAAGTAACAGACTGATTTGGAGGAAAATTGTAGATATGAAGTTAGTAATGATGTAAATTTTTCATGTAGTACTATCATATCCTGTACACCCCTTGAGGGTACATGTCAGGAATTTGATGCTGATGATATTTGTTAAAATAAAATTATTAATAACGAAAACAAAACAAAATTATATACAAAAAATATTAAAGTTCGAAAGGATATTACATATTTCTATGTTGAAGTTCCTGGTTTCGGATTACCTGCTTTTTTTTAAAAAAAAAAGTATCCAGTGTTAGCTACCTAGATTTTCTTTTTCTTTCTTTAAGGAGTTCAGGGTAAGGTCGAATAGATGCGATTACACTCCTTTTTATGTTCGCACTCCTTTCCCAATCGTGGTCCATTTCGCAGAGTTCATCAGTCAATGTCTCTATGCTTGCAAGGATATGCTGTAAATCGGCCGTTTTCATATCTCTCAGAGGACCTTCTTCGTTTTATTTCTGCTCCTTTTGATGTTGACTTAATTGTCCGGCTAATTCTTTTAAGTCTTCATTGGAAAGCAGTTTATCATGGCTCTCTAAGACTTCTGCCACATCTTCAGCAGTAATATCGTACAATCCCACCTCTCGTGTAAGCTTGGTAACATCTTCAATAGCATTCTCCTCTTGCTCTAATTCCTCGAAGTTGTGCACAAATGCTGGAAGAAGTTTTTGCCATGCTCCTTTTAAACACTTTGCTGACACGTCGTTCCAAGCTGCCTCGATGTTGTTAATGCCCATCAAAATAACGAATGACCGCCAATAGTCTTTAATTGTTTTTCCTCAAGTGTCCAAGACTCTTACCATTTCCATAAATGTTATACGGAGGTAATAGGCTTTGAAGATTGGTATAATCCCCTGATCCATCGGTTGCAAAAGCGATGTTGTGTTTGGGGGCATGTAAACAACCTTGACATCCAGTGGTGTTCTTAATTCAGCAAGATTTTGAGGATGTCCAGGGGCATTATCCAAGAGGAGCAATGCCTTAGCTGGCAAATCATTTTCTTTACAGAAGCGAAGCACGGTAGGACAAAAATAATTTGTGTACCAATCTATAAAAACGTCTTATGTAACCCAAGCTTTCTTGTTCCATTTCCAATAGACTGGCAGACCCTTGAAGGTGCGTGGTGTCTGTGAATGGTACATCAACATTGGTTTAAGCTTCAAAGTTCCAGAGACATTTGCACCCAACGTAAGAGTAAGTCTGTCTTTTGCAGCTTTAAAACCTGGAGCGGAACATTCTTCACAGGAAATGAAGGTGCGTAGTGGCAATTTTTTCCAGTAGAGCCCAGTCTTATCAACATTAAAAATGAGATCAGGAGGATAACTTCCTTGTTCTACACAGTCTTGAAATTCTTTAGGAAAAGCAGCCGCTGCCGTAACATCTGCACTTGCCGCCTTGCCACATAATTTCACACTGTGGCACTTACTTCGAGACTTAAATCTCATGAACCAAACCTTTGCTTCCTAAAAATGTTTCTTCGCCTCCATCTGTCTTTTTAAGATCCTCAAAAATTGTTTTTGCTTTCTCAGTTATAACAGCTTGCATCAGAGGAATGTTTTTCTGATTTTAGTCATCCACCCATAATGATAATAATTTTTCTATTTTTTCATGAAGGTTACCCCTGCTATAATGTACATGTTTTGCGTTTAGTGCTGCCGTAGATTGTTGCACAGACTGTTTTATTCTATCTGCATTTTTCATAATTGTAGTAACAGTCGATGGAGGTAAGTTCATACTTCTACAGACATTAGCACGTGTCTGCTCATCTTCCATTCTTCGAATCAACCTCCATCTTCTTTTCAAATGTTATCGATTTCCACGGCTTCTTAACACCAAGTTCTGCTAATTTTTCTGCACTTCTATTATCAGGCATGGTATGTAATTACATACTTTATCAATTTAAATACGTATGTACGTAAAAAAATTTAAATAGAACAATTAGGTAGATTCAATATTAAAACTAGGTTTGATACATATACATCGTAGTAGCTCGGTAAACACTCAAACACTAGAGTGCCTGCTAGCATCGCTTCTCAGTCAACCACACTACAGTAAGAAAGCATGCGTAGGCAACTGGCGTTATTGTGAATCAACGTAAATTGAGCCGGCATAAACCGAGGGCTGCCTGTACTTGCTGTTATTATTAACTTGACTCTTTTCTCGAAATTTTCCCCAAAATTTGTATATGTCTAGGATTCATTTCCTATCCTACTGTATCCAATAAGGACCAGCGTTTTCATTTTCTTTATGTCAGATGGCTTTTCTGATGACTTTAAAAATTCTTCCACTTCTTCCTTAGAACCTGCTGTGCAACTATAGGCACAAATAAGTTTCTTTGTCCAGTTTCCCCATTTTGGAATTTGTTCATATCATTCTACTTAAAATTGTCTGTCAGTTAAGATGTTTATTTTCATGTTTATTGTTGAATGCTATCACTTTTTCCTTTCCTTTATCACTGTTTCCCAAATATATAACATCTTATTATTTAGCAGGATCTCACCTGTTTTAGTCTTTGTCTCAGTAACACCAGTTATACCCATGTGGTACTTCTTATGTTGATGAGTCTTATCTTCAATTCTGCTGATATTGAGCTTATTCCAGTAGCTGACTTTTCACTATTTACCCTGGCTCCTTGGCAAAAACAGACCTTGTTTAACTGGGCAGCACCCCAGCCAGCACGAAATTTCATCATACTTGATGAATTGTGCTTGGAAACAAACACAATGCTGTACCATTTTGTTTATTTCCTTGGTTTAAGCCAATACAGAATGCAATTTAGTCAGCTAACTCCAAATTGTCAGCTCATCCTCATTCATCCAGTATCCAGTGGACACCTAGTAATGTGGCACACCATATGGAGGTTGGACATTTGTGAGAAGTCATTTCTTAGTTACGTGAAAGTCTTCTTCTTGTTTTCTAGCTTATATCCTTAAGTGACTCAGTGATATTTTTGCCATCTAGACTCACAGATTAGAAATTACAGTTCCTTCTACATAAAGAGCCTGCACCCTAGAATAAAATTTATTTCAGAGAAAACATTCGCAGGGAACATTATCACAAAACTAGATCTGTGATAATGTTTCCAGAAGCTAATCTCTCTCTCTCCAGTATCTTAAAAAGAATGTTTACAT
Organism: Typopeltis vanoorti; assembly: GCF_054136105.1. NCBI lineage: Eukaryota > Metazoa > Arthropoda > Arachnida > Uropygi > Thelyphonidae > Typopeltis > Typopeltis vanoorti. The sequence goes on along the minus strand of NC_143563.1, from coordinate 57,178,104 downwards.
CTTGTCATCGATAAATCAAAAAATGCTAGCACCCATGACGAAAGCAACCTTAATCTAAACTGCAAATATAAAAACATTGTTGAAAGAGTCACAAAATTCCAGTATTCTTTCAATTAATTATTAACAGAATATGAACTTAATGTGCTATCCAGAGGATATAAATTTGCTCTTCCTTCAAAGTGTTTCCCATAATTTTATTTTCTTTATAACACACTGAGCATCATATTTCTCATCTCTCATGTGATGAAGCATATAAATTACTCTCTCAAATTGCCGATTTGACTTCAAGTACCACTGCTTGAAGTACTCTTCCAGGATGTTCAGGTCTGTGTTCAAGGTTGATTCCAGGTTGGCAAAGGAGGTAGATTGATGTAGGATCTCTAGCTCATCAGCGTACATATACTTGCTTGAGCTGGTATGTGGTAAGTCGTACACATAGATGTTAAAGAGTAAAGAGGATAACATGGAGCCCTGTGGGAGACCGTTGTGAAGAAATCTGGGGCTGCTCTTTTTTCCCCAATATGGATCCGGATCTTTCTGTTGGAGAGAATGGATGCAAAGAGCTGGAAAGATTTTTTTACCCTTATAATATTTCCTAGCTTTAGGAGGAGGCCCCTGATCCAGACTGTGTCATAAGCTGATGTTAGGTCAATGAAAGTGGCTCTGGATTTAAGTTTCTTCTGAAAGCCTGCTTCAATCTGTGTTGTCAGGGCCAGGACCTGGTCACAGCAACTTCTTCCCGGCCTGAAGCCAGCTTGTTCAATCGGGAGTGCTCTTTCGATGAGTGGTGAAATTCTTTTAAGAAGAATTCTTTCAAAGAGCTTAAAGGTGGAAAAAAATCAAGGAGATAGGTCATAGATTTTTGACATCAGTTGGATCTTTACCTGGTTTGGGCACGGCAATTATTTTGTCTTCCCGCCACAGATTTGGTAGTTTTCCAGTCATAATTTTTGAGAAAAGGGCAGCCAGCCATATTTGGCCTTGTTGACCGAGATGTTTTAGAAACTCGGGGAGGATACTACCCATCCACTCCTGCAGCCTTGCCATTCTTGGTGAGTTTTAAGGCTACCTGTACCTCTTCCCGAGATACTGGGTGTACAAGTTCAGGAAGCTCGGGGCCTGTCTTCAGAATTTGTCTGATGGAAGATTGCACAGTAATTTTTCCTGATAGAGATGGGATGTATCTTGGAGGTTTCAATAAATGATTAGCCATTTGATCAGGAGTTATCTTTGTTGTTTTGTGTGTTGTTGGTTCTGCCCCACCTAATTTTCTCAGAAGTGACCATCTTTTCTGGCTAGATGTGGTGAATTAGAGTTCACGGATGGTTAAGATCCATTTTTCCTTTCTGTTTTTATCCAGGCGTTGCTATGAGCTCCTTAGCAACAGTTTCTTCAGCCTCTCTTCATATTTGGCTAAAGTTCCTCAGTTTCTCTACTCCAGCATGGAATATATTGTTTTCTGTAGCCTTTAGGAATAGAGGCATTGGCTGCAGTTTTTTGATTAGTTTAACAAATCTTGGATAGTAATTAGGGGTGGGCGGAATTGCTCTAATGGTTTGCTTAGTTTGTTTCTGAAATGCATTCCAGTTGGACCTGCGAAGGTTCCATCTAGCGATTGGTGTTCCGCTTATGACTGGGATTGATGTGCCTGTCTCTATTAGTAGGACAATGCTGACTATTAGGGAATCTGTTGATGATGGTTCTGTTGTTGGCAATGGGTGGTCTTTAGAAACTATGCACGGATCTGGGGTGTAGGTTCTTTTTCATCTGGCTGAGTGGAGAGTGCCTTCCTGCTTGGCATCGTAAATCAAATACAGGTTATATGTATCCATCCAGTTAACTAGATTATTACCATCCCGGTTGTTAGAGGAATAGCCCCCACATGGTGTGATGAGAGTTGAAGTCACCAACATAGACAGCTGGGTGAGGTGGTGGCCGGTCCATCTGATCAGGCCAGGATTGCGATGGTGGTTTGTAGACATTGTAGATGATGGTATTTTGAACTTCAATACCTATGGAGTATTCTGCATCAGGTAAACTTTAGGTTATGTCCTTGAGGCCAGGCCATGCTTGGGATGGCAGTTATAAAACACGAGAATTAGGCCTGGGATCTTTAGTCTATTGAGGGCTGTGTCAGGCACATGGGTTTCCTGGGGAGCCAAGACGTCAATTGCTTTGTCTTTGGCTATTTTGCCAATGGCTTTGGATTTAGATAGTCCTTCTATGTTTAAGGTACATATCTTGAGAGAGAGTGTTGTTTAGGGCAGTGCTTCCCAAACTTCTGAATGTCAGGGCCCCCTTTGCAAAAATTAAAATATTTCACACCCCCCCTCGGAAAAAAAATCGTAATAGAGAGATATATTATTATAATATTTATTGTATTTATATTCAATACAAAACATACACAGCGAATATTACAAAAATCAAATGCATATATTACATTTTTTGTCTCTTACCGTTTGGTTCTGAAGACGATGCGGGCTGTTCTGGTAAAATATGAAATACTGTCCTTTTTTTTTGTCTGTTTCTGTTTCTTCTGATTGTTCACGGGAATTTATTTTATATTTTTTATCAGCCACTTATCCATCTCAGGGTTAAATTTTTTAACGTAGAATAGATCAAATAATATCACCACTTACCGATACTGGCACACCACAGACTGATAACATGAAATTAGTTAATATTACCTGAATAAGGTAATCCCCGGACCAGGAACATTTTTCTCTTTTGTGACTCTTCTCCCTTTATGGTAATTAAGCCTAACGTGAAACAGACAGCAAAGGCAGGTTATTAAAACGTGCATATGATTGGTGCGGTATTAACAAAAGATCGCGCAACCGAAAGATAAAAGCATAGCTGACAATTGAGTTGAAATGCTAACTCTCTTCAACCGAATTCCATATGTGAAACTGCTATAACATTCATTATATATATATATATATATATTACTTAATTTTAACATGTTTACGAATTTTAACACGTTCGGTTTAATTTTATTGCTGCCTTGGGAAATCGAACTCACACACATCTAATTAATAACAATAGTTTTTAGTTAGATACTGTGTTTGCCCATGCAACATATGGTTTTGTTTCAGTCTATACAGCATAGTTTCTGTATGAGGGGACATGTGATTCATTAATTAGTGTGTTTTTATCCCAGTTATCTCTAATTGCACTATTTGTTGAGAAATATATTACACAGACTCATCATACCTTATTTACTGGCATAATAAATGTACTTGTTTTTATTGCCTCTGCAGTATAGTGGCTGTTAGGGAGGGCGTGTTGTTTACCACTGCAAGCGAGTTACTATCTCCCCACATGAACTTGTTTAAGCTTTTTTTCATGTGTGAAGTATATGCGAAACTTTTAGTGGTAACAGAAAACTAGCTCGGATGACAGTCATAATATAAAACGAGTTTTGATATGTATATAAAGTCAGTATCAACAGTCCCTATTACGAACGCCTGATGAAAGGGACAGGAAGATTTGGAGCTTCCCTGGAGAGCATTCAAAGTAAATACAATTAACCACTGCTTTGAAATGAAACATATGAATAAGCAATATTTATTAATATTCATTAAGCGGCGAAATACGCAGGATGCAAAGTTTGTGAACCAACACCAATATGTGAATTTTTGCATTAAAATATAAAAAATAAGAAAAAAGAAATAATAAATAATAAAAGTTAAATACGTTTCTTTTAAAATAAAAAAAAATCTACTTAGTCTTAAAACATTTTAAATTTGTTTTCATTATTTCACCCCCCCCCCCCCCCCTCAACAAAACCTACGGCCTCTAAGGGGGCCGCGGCCCACAGTTTGGGAAGCGCTGGTTTAGGGGACTGTAACTTATTTTTCGAAACTTGCCCTCCACCCTAATAAGCAACGCGATTCTTGTTATTCTGGGCAACAATCGAGCCGGCATGGAGCTTTTTAAGTTTATTCATCATAATTACTGTAAGTGATCCAGAAGGTTCGCTTACAGTAACTATCATGAACCTTTGGATGCCTTGTTTGAGACATTAGTTTCATGTTTTGGGTTCTCTCTCTCTACCATAAACCATCTTTCACTGGGTGATATGCACATCAATCATCTACTCATCATCAATCCCAAAAATGTGGAATGATTAAATGCTAACTTGTTGGCCAAGTTAGCATTTTTACTATCCAACTAACAGGCTGTGAGTTGATTTCTGCCATGGGCTTGGATATTTGCAGTTGTCTTTAGGTGGAAGCTGGAATTTCATCACCTGGTGTGAGCCCCTTGCTCCACTTATTTGAGGCCTAAAGTGGCTTGGAAAAGTTCCATGTTTGGTCTCTGAGAGCATGGTTTCTGAACTGTGTAAAAAAATAGACAAACAAAATACAAAAATTATATACAGTTAATTTTTTTTTAAAAAAAAAAGGGGGAGATCCTTAACCCATCCTTAGTATGTGAACGTATTGTAGGTTTATTTGCAAAAAATCCTTTTGTGGATGGGAGTTACAGTCAAAAAAAAAAAGAAAATTAAAAACATCCTCAATAGTTATAATCCAAAACAACTCGGTTTCCAATGATTTCTCTCTGCATTATCCAAATGAAGATCACATTCTCAGAGTTGTGATTTCATGTGGGTGTATGTGTGTGTGTGTGTAAAAGGTATTTCTGAATGTGTTTCTGAGGTTCTCAAGAAATTTCAGCTTACTGAATTTCAAATTCATTAGCTAAATCCATTGTCTGTTACCTTCAATACAGGCTCTCTTCTTTACTGGTACCTGGAATATATTAAGTCCCATATTCCTGCAAGTTATTTTATTTTACTCAAAAAGGTAGATTGATTGAAAATCTGACTATACCATATATTCGATTTCTGAACCTGAAAGTTTATATTCAGTTTGTTCAGCTTCATAAATCTAGATTGGCCCAATATGGAATTGACACTAGCCACCAGATCCATTGGACCAACACAAAATTACTACATGGAGACATTTATAAATATTAACATTTATTCAAAGAAAGTGCTAAGACCCTATTATAACGTCTGAACCTCAGTTGCAGTGCTGGCATAACCAATCCCAAAATTCGGGAAATTGTGATTTTTAACTGTATTAAATGGTTTAAGTTCCCCATAGTGTTATGCTTTTAAACCTAGCATACATACAACTGCATATAAGAAATTTCTATTGTTACTACACCTTTTATAAAATATATTGAAATTTTTGTTGGTCTTTAAACTGAATGTTTTGTGAGATATAAAATGTAATATTTGTACTTAATTTATTAAAGTATTCCTGTGATTTGCATGTTTCTTTACATTGATATCAGTTAAATTTTTTTTTTAAATCAGATTTCTTCCCCCCTGGGATTAAATGCATTTATTTTGGTTAGAAACTTCTGTAACTCAGAAGAGCTGCTGCTCCATATTGCAAAAAGTTCATCAATATATCTGTATCAATTTCTAGGTTTAGATGAAATACTGTCGAGATGGTATTCAGAGTGTTCCATAAAAAAAAAATTGGCAACAATTCGAGAAATATGACTTTGCGTAGCTTCCCCTTCAATCTGCTGATAAAATTTGTTTTGATAAATGAAATGTCTCAAGTGAATAACATTCAGATAGTTTTACAATATCTGATAGAAATACTTGCTTAAGTAATTCTGTGGTATCTGATCAAAGGAATATTAGTAAACAAGGATACAATGTGCATGGAAACCCTTTATAGAATCCCTGCTTCTTCTGCTCAAGGGGAAATAACTTGAATCCCTCTCATTCCTGTGCAAGGAATTGCAAATATTGCAAAAATTTTAAACCATCAATTTTTGTTGCCTTTTATCCTGTCAGAAAAATTTCCACATGTCTTGCATCTCCTAAAGACAAGCTTCCTTTTCTTCATTTTCTAGGTGTTTACCAGATTCCTTGTTCTTGTGGCTTATCATATTTTGCACAAACTAGATCTGCTTCCATTCATCATGAAAAACATAAGTTGTGTATCAGATATCATGAACCTTGAACAGTCTGGACTTGCTCAACATACCATCTCCACCAAGCATAGAGTTCACTGGAATATGTCAAGAATCTGTCATAAAAGCTGATTTCTTATAGAACATCTTTATAAAGAAGTGAAACATTGTTAAACATTGTTCCATCGTCTAACCTAAATAAATCTGATGGTTTACGTTTATCTTCTGTATGGGAGAATAGTACTTTTTAAATCAGCTGATCTTTCCTAACATTTAGTGATATATAATTAGATTTTTTTATTTAAGAAAATATTGATGTCTTTTGTTATCTTATAGTAGCTTCCAAGGTGGCACTTTTCAGAATTTTCTGTTATTGTTTAATTTTCATTCCATTTTTGTCCTGAATATGAAATCTTTTACTATAAACATCATGTTTTTCCACATGAGTTTTCCATTTTTGTAGTTTATTCTTGTTATTTCTAATAAAAAAATTTTGTTTGAAGATTATGCTCAAAATTATTAGTTTGGTCTCAAGAGATTATATTAACATTGAGATTATTTCATTTCTCATTAGTGAATTTTGATATATGGTAATAAGATCAGTGCAGCAATTCATTTTAAAGACTCAACACTATTTTCTACAGTTGTTTCATTAACAATAATGAAGATTAATTTCATTAAGATTTGCTAATTGTTTAAAAAGTTGATATGTACAAACTTAACATGACTTATGAACTGGCTCAAGAATTACAAGTCAAGTGGTACTGAGGCTTTAAGAAGACTAAAACAAATAAGAGAGATGGGTTTTTCTCTGGGTCTTTTTAATACCATTGATTAGCTCTTCTCACACATTCTTGAATGCTAACAATGCAAAGTTCCTTCCTAATATCTTCATTTTTAATATGATTCTGATTCTGCCATTGAAGCCATCCGTTCACTCCACTAATTTTTCTCAGAACTGTCATATCTGTGGTCTTTCATCAAACTGGCTAGTTTGGTATTTTGGCTAATTTCTCTCTTATTCCTTATAAATTTATTCAATTCCCCTTCCTCACCATCACACCAGCCTTGCTTATTCTGTTGTCTGCTTTCATATTCAATTTGCCATCTTGTGCTTGAATAGCTGAAAAAAATTGTGCTTGAAGCTGAAATATTTTACTTCTATAGCATCTCCATCCCTGCCTATTTTCATAGTTTTTTACTTTTTGGTGCTGATTTTCATGCCACATCTTCTCTTAGCTGTTATTCAATTAAGAGAATCCTTGAGACTTGACTGGATGTGTTTAGGAGTACAATATCATATGCATAAAATAAAGAGCTGAATTTGATATTTCCAATTCTAACATCAGGTATAATGCCACTTTCTTTCATAAGGTGACCCATATTTGCCATCTGTATAGATAATGAATAAGAATAAAGATAGTGTATACCCTTGTCTAACAGTTGATTTTATGTCAGACCATCTTCCTGTACCTCCTTCAAATCTAACAAAGAAATTATTATTATTATTATTCATTACAGACTTATCGTGGGAGGTCCTTCCTTGGAAACACAAAGTCTATCATACCACTCGTTGACCGTTCTAACTTACAACTTAAATATAGACTTGTATTGCTCTGTATAATATTCCATTCATCCCATATAATTGTAGCTTTTTGAAAAGCTTTTCTCTGTCACCTTGTCATATGTTTTTAGAACTATTTCAACTAGTTTTATGAAATACTTTGTTTCACTTCATCAAGAAATAACATGAATAAACTAAAAACTAGAAAGAAAGTAATAACAGTTAACATTTCTAGTGAAAAATATTGGAAAACGTTTAAACAGTGAAAATCATGCATTCACTATTATGCTAGCTGCTGGATTGTGGGTTGCTGTAATCATACTACTGGTAGATATAAATGCATCATGATGGATTAAGATAGACCAGACTTGATGTCAAATCGTCTCTTGTTTCTCGTTACACTGTAGAAGATGCTTTGTCATTTCGGCTGATTTTTTGAACACTCTTGAGTTAATGATTGTGTGAGCATTTCAGTACTTGGTGTTTTGTTTTTGTTGTAAATGCTGCCAACTTTGATTTGTGCTTTTTTTCACTCTCAGTGCCCTTGAAGGGTTCTGATCGAAACACTTTGATGTCCTTAAAATGTTCCAATCAGCATATCTCATCTGATCTGCCAACTTTTGATCACAGTTTTTTTTTTTTTTAAATAACGAAACCTGTGGTGCAATCATAATTAAAAGAAACACGTGTATTAACTACAATGAAAATTATTTAATTGTAAATATTTCATCCTAAGTATCTTAGGACATCATCAGTATAGTAGTTTTAAACAATAGGAATAACATACAGTTAGGGCGCATGATTACAATAGAATCTCATTAAACGTGCATAACGTGCTACAGTAGTACAAAAAAAAATAAAAAAAAATAAAATAATAATAATAATAATTATTTAACACAATTTTGTATGACAATTTCCCATACTTTAGGAATAGTGAGAACGTCGTTGCGGTTTAAGTTTGGTCTGTGTAGTAGGGCTTCAGAACTCTCCTTGTATAAACATTCATGTTTATATAAAGATCTACGTAAAAGTTTAGACTTTTCCCAATGGATCCTCTGGTTTGGATTTTCAATTCCGTGCTGAGAGAGGCCAGATTTCTGCGGTTTAAAAAGACGAATGTGGTCTTGATGTTCCAAAATGCGTTTCTGAACAGACCTACCTGTCTGTCCAAAGTAAGATAATTTGCATAAGCATGGAATCTCATAAATGCCAGGCAACATCAAAGGTGAGAGTTTGTCCTTAGAAGAAGGTAACAAGTTGTAAATTTGGTTGATGGGTTTGTAAGTAGTGGCAAAATTGTATTTCTTCATAATTTTAGAAAGACATTCTGAGATGCCTTTAACGTAAGGTATGGGAATCCTATGGACTTCTTCCTGTCTGGTTTGATGTGTGGAGAAGTGACTACCGATGATTTTTTGAGTTGTTTTAGGATTATATCCTAAATGGATATAATCCTAAAACAACTCTCCTTGTATAAACGTTCATGTTTATATAAAGATCTATGTAAAAGTTTAGACTTTTCCCAATGGATCCTATGGTTTGGATTTTCAATTCCGTGCTGAGAGAGGCCAGATTTCTGCGGTTTAAAAAGACGAATGTGGTCTTGATGTTCCGAAATGCATTTCTGAACAGACCTACCTGTCTGTCCAAAGTAAGATAATTTGCATGAGCATGGAATCTTATAAACGCCAGGCAACATCAAAGGTGAGAGTTTGTCCTTAGGAGAAGGTAACAAGTTGTAAATTTGGTTGATGGGTTTGTAAGTAGTGGCAAAATTGTATTTCTTCATTATCCTAAAACAACTCAAAAAATCATCAGTAGTCACTTCTCCACACATCAAACCAGACAGGAAGAGGTCCATAGGATTCCCATACCTTACGTTAAAGGCATCTCAGAACGTCTTTCTAAAATTATGAAGAAATACAATTTTGCCACTACTTACAAACCCATCAACCAAATTTACAACTTGTTACCTTCTTCTAAGGACAAACTCTCACCTTTGATGTTGCCTGGCATTTATGAGATTCCATGCTTATGCAAATTATCTTACTTTGGACAGACAGGTAGGTCTGTTCAGAAACGCATTTCGGAACATCAAGACCACGTTCGTCTTTTTAAACCGCAGAAATCTGACCTCTCTCAGCACAGAATTGAAAATCCAAACCAGAGGATCCATTGGGAAAAGTCTAAACTTTTACGTAGATCTTTATATAAACATGAACGTTTATACAAGGGGAGTTCTGAAGCCCTACTACACAGACCAAACTTAAACCGCAACGACGTTCTTACTATTCCTAAAGTATGGGAAATTGTCATACAAAATTGTGTTAAATAATTATTATTATTATTTATTTATTTTTTATTTTTATTTTTTTTGTACTACTGTAGCACGTTTAATGAGATTCTATTGTAATCATGCGCCCTAACTGTATGTTATTCCTATTATTGTTTAAAACTACTGTACTGATGATGTCCTAAGATACTTAGGATGAAATATTTACAATTAAATAATTTTCACTGTGGTTAATACGTGTGTTTCTTTTAATTTGATCACAGTTGCAACTGATCTTGTAGACATCTGGTTTTTTGAGTGGTGGATATAGAGGTATAAGAAGTTTCAGGTGTTTACAGATTTTTTTTGAGTAGGTAGGTGGCAACTTTTTTGTTTTGTTGGCGAAGTAAACTTGCTATTTTATCTGTGATTGATTGTATATATGGAAGAATCTCTGCTCCTTTCTATTCTTGGTTTATTTGTTTGTTCTTCTGATTGTTTTGGAGATTGAATTTTTTTTTTTTTTTTAACTAACATTCTGTTATAGCCATTTTTTGGAAGGACAGAATTAAGATAATGTAGCTATTGGTTTCTTTTATCTATGTTGGCAGAAATTCTGTAGGCTCTTTTACATAAGGAATGAATGATGCCATTTATTGCACTGGGTGGTGGTGAGAAGTTGCGTGTAGGTGATGTCCTGCATTTGTTTGTTTCCTATAGACTGATAATTGAGGGTGTTTTGTTCTGATATTTCAACTAGTGTATCCAAAATTGGTAAAGACCTATTTCTTTCTAATTCAGCTGTGAATTTAATCCAAGGATGAATGTTTATCAGGAAGGTGACAAAATCTTCTAATTATGTAACAGTACCAGGCCAGATGATAACTATATCATCGACATATCTTTGCAAAATTTTTTGTTGTGTTCCTTGATGTTGGAGGGGCTATGTTTTAAATCATTCCATGAATAGGTCAGTTAACTTAGGAGAAAGGGGAGAGTACATTGCTAATCCTTCTTTCTGTTTTAAAAAAAAAAATCCTCTTTAAATTTGAAAAAAGTATTGTGGATACAGTGTTTAACGAGGCCCATGTCTGGCAGGAAGATATCTTGAAGTAATTGTATGGTTTCTATTCTTCGAATGTTGGTAAAAAGATTTACTATTGAGTTATATCAGTAGGAGCCAGTGTGATGGCTTTGATATTTTTTATAAAGTGTATGATGTTTTTTAGATTAGGTAATGTTTACCTGATGTTAGGGTTCAATAGATTTGTTAGATGCTTAGATAGTAAAGAAGTTGGATAGTATCTTGCATCAACAATTGGTCTTGTTTATGCAGTTTAGGGACTAAATATATTCTTGGAACAGGATGGAAATATCTTGTGGGACTTCATTCCAACTTTTCATAGGTGTTTGTGTCTCCTAGAAGTGTTTTCATTTTTTCAGTATATTCTGTAGAATTCAAAACGGCTGTTGAGTTGCCTTTGTCAGCATTCAATATTATGATGCTTTTGTCCTTATTAATGATTTTTAAGGCCTTTAATTCTATTTTTGGGATATCATATGAAAGAGGTTTTGCTTATAAAAGTACAGAGGCTGTTTGAATGTGAAGAAAATCTGCAATATCTCTTGGAATTCCTTGGATGCCTTTTTCTGCATTTGCCATATTATCTAATTTGGAATCTTACTTGGAGAGATTGCAGAATTGAAACCACATGAAAGAATATTCATTTCATGATCACATAACTTTTTTTGGATGACTTGTTAATAACTTTTATTGAGTGACAATCTGTCACTGTGATTATTTCTTTGTTTGATAACATTTGAAAGCTTCTTCTTCATTCTTTTTTTGCTTACTGTACTAATGTGTTCTGATGTCTCATAGTCCAAACTGTCCTCACAGAAGTCTACACAACAAGATCTTGTCATATACTTTTTCCAGATCTACAAAACTTAAGTACAGATCCTTGTTATATATTCCTATGATATCTTAACTATTTGTTATAAAGTAAAAATCTGACCTTGATAACTTCTATATGGCTTGAACCTAGTTTGTCTCCAAGTTTCTCTTCCACAATTTTTCTCAGCCTCTTCTCAAGTATGCTTGCATAAATCTTCCTGGAATACTTAGTAGAGAAATTCCTTCAATTCTCACATTCAGTTTTATTCTCGTATTTATAAATTAATATCCTCCAGAACATTTTGCCACCCTCCTGATATTTACCTTCTATATTCTTATTGAAGTCTTCCCATGACTTTTGTTTAGCTACTTTTACAGATAACTTAGCTCTCTTACATTTTCTCTATATACTTTTAGGGCCTCTGCCAACTTATTGTCTAGGAACTTTCAGAATACTTTATTTTTTCTAGGACTGCTTTTTTAACTTCTTGTGTCTACCAAGGTTTTCTTATGTCCTATCCTTTGGACAACTTCATTGCATGCCTCCCTATCTGAAGCAAACAATATTTTCTTCAGATTTTGCCACTGACTTCAAAATTTGATTCTTGTTTTCAAAGTGTGAAACCTTCTTACATATTTTTTTATTTTTTTTTGTGGGTGATCATCCAGTTTCATATCATCTATATACTCTTGTATCCTGGATCAGCATGAAGCTATCACTATTAACAATAATATTGTCAGTGAGGCTTTTCTTATTTCTTGTGTCTTCTCACCATGTGAACTTGTGCCCATCTTTATGTTGAAACATGGTGTTAGTAATAATTTGTCCATATCTTGAGCAGAAATCTATAAATAAGAATGTAAATTTCTCAAATAGCATAAAATTTCAAGTAAAGTGATGTGAGCAAATTTCAAAATGGAAAATTGGAGACATTGAAATGTATTTGCATCTTTGGCCACAGAAAGTTGTGCTATGGAAGAAGTGGAAGAGTTTATTTTTTGAGTCATTAAAGAAGATATCTGACAAAGAAAAGCCAGTTCTTAGAGGTATTCTTCATGATGATTCAAGATACAAATTACACAGGGGATTTGAAATTATTTCCATGTCAGTCAGTCAGTTGGGTATACTGCTTTTTATTTTGATATTTATTAAGCATCAAATTAAAATCTTTACTTCACTTGAATGCACTTGCAAATATACACATTCATAAATGGCATAGCACCTTCTGAGATTGGAAAAGGTATTAACTTTGGTATTTATGGGAGATCATAAAATAGTGTTAAATAATAATTGAATAAATCCTGAATGAATTGCATTCATTTGTTGTCATTCATAGATTCACTTTACATAAATTTAGCATATGATAGAAAATCACCTGAATACCTAAAAATGAACATATTTCAATTATTTTCAAATCTAGCATACAAAGTTTAGCAGTTTTCTATCATGTTTTTAATTTAGGAAGTATCAGAGCAACTTAAAAAAAAAAGTACATGTTTGGTGGCCTATTTTAGTTGCATTTGAAATATTATCGGGAAGTGAATTATGACAATCCTTTTGTTTATGAATATTTGGTTTTGTATTAAGAAAAACTATCACCTGACTAATTTAATTCATATATGTGCACTTTCTTTATTAGAAAGAGAACATTTTAGGATGTTCTTTGTTCAATTTAGTAGTAGGATTCTGTCAGGATTGCATTATGCACCATTCCATGAGGGTTTGGAAAGACCTGGGTTTGAATTAACATATAGGATGCAAAGAACCTTTATAAGGGCTTTTTTCAGCTGAAAGTGCATTAGCCAGTCTTATATCAAGAGGGCAGAGTTCACCACCCTCCCCCCCTCCCGGAGACTGTGTTTTCATTCCTAAAAACAGGCAAGCTGGTCAGAAGAACACATAAAGTTTACAAATATTATATATGGATATTATATCCTTAGTTGCTTTTGCTGTAAATTCCAACAACCAACCATTCATTTAAATTGATTCTGTAAAAGATTTACACAATCTTTGTAATGTGATGCTCCAAACATGCTATTACTAACTATTTGGGTTTTATTTCATTTCATTGGAAATGGAAAGAAGAAAGATTAGGATTTCTGAACTCTGTCACAGTAGTAGAATCATGCTTTAAAAATATAGCATACTCAAAATAAATATCAAGGGTTGATAAGCTTTGTTCATCTTACAAAAATATTTGAATAAAGAAATATTTTAAAGTGAAACAAATGCATGAAATATTAGCATTGAAGTTGTGTATTACAATGAGTTTTATAAGACTTGGTGCTGCTTATTATTATAATCCTAGTATATTGATCATTCATGTTATCTTTAAGAAATTAAAATTTTTGTTTATGAATATCAGCTTTCTTTTATATATAATGTAGAGTATGTAAGATATTTAAAAAAACAGTTGTTCATTTGTTGTAAATTTTATTTTCAGTCATAATTTTACATTTGACTGAAGATAGTTATTTAAAAGCTATGATTTTTGTTTCTTCTATTATTTCCTTTCCTAGTTTTATTTTGGCTATTATTTTTATCTTCAAATCCACAGTAATCTCTAATTAAACACTAAATTATAACGTATCTTTCTACAGACACATGACATACCAGTCTTTCTTCATTGCATCACCTTATATATTACTGTAATACATAATGTGGTACATGGAGAAATATTGACATGTTGTAGAAAGATATGCTATAATTTTGTTTTTAATTAGTGATATTGTGTAAATTTTTGTTAATTTGCTTTGTGTATTAATTCATTGTAGTGTTTGTCAGTTTGTTAGACTTGGTGTGCTTTATAACCTTATTTTTATATACTGTATATCATTATAATACAGCTAATGGCTGTATTATAATGATAGAGCAAGACATCATTGGCAGGCAAGATGTGTGTATAGAAGTGGGGGGGGGGGGGGGCACATTGTATTCACTATCGGAAGTAGTGATTTGTGGGTATGAAGTGTAAATGACAAAAGTACGAGTTAGAAGAAAGAAAAAAAAAAGACACATTTCTACATGCACATGTTGAATGTCTGCAGAAAGATATATTGTAATTTTGTTTTTAATTAGTGATACTGTATAAATTTTTGTTAACTTTTATGTATTAATTTACTGTGCACTTTGAATTGATGTGTTTCTAACCTTATTTTATTTATCATTATAGTGCAGCTTAGCAGGCAAGATGTGTTTGTAGGTGTGGTTGCGTGCATTGTATTCACTATCAAAAGTAGTGATTTGTGGGTGATAAGCAAAAAGGTGAAATATGTTTGAAATGTTATATGAGTGAGTATCAGAAGCATGCATGTCAAAATTGGAGAGATGGTGGTGGGTACATGGTTGTAAAAGAAAGGTGCAGAAATGCAAGTGCCATATATATATATATATATTTTTATGAAAAAAATTGAATGACTAGAACCGAGATTTAATTAAAAAGGTTTTAATATAAACACACTACTAGTTTCGGCCTGTAACAGCCTTCTTCAGGTGACATTATAAAAGAAAAAACACTAAACATTGAGGGTTAAAAGACTATGAGCAACATAGACAGTCTTTATACATAATTAGCATGAAAACGTTGTATTTGTATTTGAAGCTGTTCTTTCATGATTACAGCTGAAATTCAGCTGTAATCATGTACTGGCGTTCACGTGATGCAGCAAGCACGCACTCTGCCAACAATGCAACAAATGAAAGAACAGCTTCAAATACAAATACAACGTTTTCATGCTAATTATGTATAAAGACTGTCTATGTTGCTCATAGTCTTTTAACCCTCAATGTTTAGTGTTTTTTCTTTTATAATGTCACTTGAAGAAGGCTGTTACAGGCCGAAACTAGTAGTGTGTTTATATTAAAACCTTTTTAATTAAATCTCGGTTCTAGTCATTCAAATTTTTTCCATAAAACTATGTATGTTAACAGAGTCAATGATCATTCTGTCATATATATATATATATATTAAGGTTACCAAGTAATTTTATAAAGTTGGTTGTTTTACTCCTAATCCCAAGTAAGCAAACAGTTAAGTTTGCGCCTGAACGTAGTTCAAGTCTGAAGGTGGTGCAACACTAGGGCAACTCATTGTAAAGGTGGGTAAAGCTCTGATCACTATTCTTAGTATTTTCCATAATGTAAAGCACATCTCACTAAGAGATGTATACTGCAATACATTATGGGTGGGGTCACTACCCAGACCGGTTTCAACCTTTTTTTTTGAGGTCTCCTCAGTGAGTAGCTAGACCCTAAATACCAAGGTTTTAGTAATACAGAGCCTTATCAACTTTACCTATACAAGTTGCTACAAGGTGTTTTTATTTTGAATAAGAATCTCTGGAGGAGATATAGATGTAAATAAGTTTTTTTACCTTGGGTAATTACTGGTCTGGGTAGTGACCCTACCCATAATGTATTGAAGTATATATCTCTTAGTGAGATGTGCTTTACATTATAGAAAATACTAAGAATAGTGATCACAGCTTTACCCACCTTTACAATGAGTTGCCCTAGTGTTGCACCACCTTCAGACTTGAACTACGTTCAGGCGTTTGTTTAATGAGTATATGACTGCATCATGCTTCCTAGGCAAAGAGTAAAGATATTAGTAAAATGATGGAATGCAAAAGGATGTGAAGGAATAAAGTATCCATGTCTCTTTTCAGAGTATGATAGGAGTGAAATGAGAAGGGCCATGACTACATATAAGTCAATACATAGATTGTACAGAAGAAATGGTCTAAAGATTTCAGATATGCCAGGTGAATATGATGGACCTATATATGCCTGATGAACTGCCCTGAAATGGATTTGAAGTTAAGTAGCTGGAGAAAGTTTTGTTTAGTGATAGAATGGATGTGCAAAATCAGGGAAACTAAATCTACAGAAAATGCTGGTAATCATATATGCTGTCTCCCCTGAGGTGAATGAGTTAGTGTGAGATTGAGAAAAATCCATAGTGCTAAATGCAATTTCTTAGGTCTCAAATTTCAATGAGACAATTAAAAGATCCAAGAGTACCTATGGAGGCAATAGCAGTGTAAGAAATAGTTGAATTACTGAGCAATTGCTCCTCAAGTGTGTCATCGTGGAGTAATGCATTGACCATGTTACAGGAATCGAAATTAAAATAGAGATAATGAACTGGAGGTGTTCAAAATATTAAATCTCTCTGCAAATGTAGCAATGGGGAGGGTGAGGCATCAGCCTTTGTGTTATGGAAAAGTGCAAGAGAAAGCATATTTAACCCATTTTTTTTCTCATTTAAGTCAGTTAATTGAAGTTATATCTATTTAGTATTTTAGTTTAGGAGATGTACCATATATTTTTATTACCTTAATTGTTTACTATTTTTTTGCCAAGAGATAGCTCTGCTTGTTTCAGAAAAGTGAAAAGCAACATATTACTTTATAGTGAATAAGAATGGATAGGAGGAAATTTCTGTGTGAGCCCCACAGAATAATGAAGAGATTGACTGAAAGATTTCATTGTAAATAATGAACAGCATATGCATACATTGCTTTGGTTTAAAAAAAAAAAATGTAAAGATGTATTAACATACAAAAATGCAGCTGATATATGGAATGTAAAACACAAATTTATTCAAATTAACAACAAATATTTCATATGCTGAAATTAGCAGTACATCATTAATGTGGAACAGAAGCAATTCAAAAGAGACAGAATATATGGTAAATGTTATTGATTAAATACCATCTTTTAATCAATAACATCGAGTACTGCAAACTAGAAGGATCAAATAAATTATTAGTTACGCTTATCATATTTCTTGTGAGTGCAGTTTAACATACTTTGGGAAACTGGCCAGTTCTATAAAAAAAATAAAAAAAAAAAAAAGAATTGGTAAACATCAATACTTCATTTTGAGTATCTTAAAAGTACCTTTTGAGTACATTGAAAGAACAAAAGTGTGAAAATAAGGATACAGTTTTGTATGGTGATCCATTACTAAGAGGAGTACTCGAGGAAGATGTGACAAAATCTTGTTTTTCTGGAGCCAAGAATAAGGATGTTAGTGAAGCTGTAAAGATATCAGATTGTAAAGGTGAAAGAGATGATTATTTTGCCTGGTATGAATGATCTAGCAGATGATGAACATGGTATGCAGTAGTTCATTTGAGGATGAAAGAGTTGCTAGTACAATCAAAAAATAAGAGTTAAGAAAGTAAAAGTTGTAAGTCTGTTGCCACATTATTTTTAGAAGCCAACTCAGGAGGAGGGCTATCATCACAAATGAGTCAATGTGCAGATTATGCAGGAGGAATGCAGCAGAGTTTGTGGATATGAGGAGTGAATTTGATGTAAGGAAGAATTTATATAAGGTGGATAGCCTGCATTTGAATGAATTTGGAGTCAGGAGTCTTGAGAAAGTATTGTTCATTGAGAGTTTGGAAGTGCAAAGCCAGAGATGTTAGAATGTTTAGGGTAGATACAGGTGAGCGTGGATCCAGGCAGCCTAGAAGTTAGTAAGTGGAAGAGTGAGCAAATGATGCTGAATGTAGCTCTCCCCAGATTCTTAACTTTATGAACTAAGCAATACAAGGTGTAAGATGAAGGAATTATTGCAGTCTATGTGTACTGATGCCAGAAGTACTTGGAATAAGGGTGAGAAATATTTGGCATTGGTTAGTACTGTAATATGCTTGCTTCACCTTAATCTTACTTTTTTATAGGCTTTGAATGTCATGAGATGTTGACTGCCTTAATTGTCAGCTGCAGCCATTTGTTACATTCTACTATATCTTATTAGTTCACTCTCTGTAGTCTAACAAATTTATTTGTTTTTCAACAGTGTCAGCTAGACTACGTATTGAGTGCAAGATTATAAGATTCTAAACTGAGGACAAAGCAGATATCATTCTTATTTCCTGCTTAAGATAATTCTTTCCTTAAATCTGTTGTGGCTTGATCTTAATTACTTATCTAAAATTGATACTCAACTTCTGTTACTTAATCTTATACAGTTTCAAATTTTTGGGGATAGTGTATGGACAAAATCAGTCCCATGTGTTGTTTACAAACCATTTAATTAATTCAAGAATTCCTATTATACAGCTCAGTCCATATTAGCATATTTACACAATTGTATCACAATTCATATTTACGTATAAATGTCTCTAAATTAGATTTGGTTCTCCTACATTTCTGCTCTTAAAGCCTAAATACAATTTAATACATCCTACTGGTCATACAATTTGAATGTAAAGCACACCTTGAGTGAGCTTAACTCAATATTAATTGATGCTATCTCATAGTACCTTTCTTGCTATTATGATATTAGCTTACACTATCTTATCGTAATTATTTACAATGTCCCACTAGGCTGCAAACAGAGACACACTAGATCAGAATTATTACATATCTAAGTACTTACAATTAGTTGCACTCCTTACAATATTCTCATTTAGCACTGTCCATTACACAAATCTTTTGTCCTCTTCCTTTCTGCTGACTCTTTCTTGATTTCTCACCGAACTTCTTTGTCTGAGCTGTTGATAATCCTGCACCTTCTTGTGAACCCTTAATTTGGCAACATGGTGGCAATGACTATGCAAAGAGTAGTTCCTATGCCAGTGAAGATTCCTTTTCTGTGACAGCAATGAGCAGCTCTTTTCTAACAAGGTGATCTGGAGATCGACAGCATACTTTTCATGGCAGTGAATCCAGGGAATGAACTGGACTGGAGGAGCCTAACGACATAAGATGCTTCTTCTTTCAATGACTGACAGTGGACCTTACATGGTGGCAGGCCCAGGTAAGAGAAGGCAGAACCCTAAGATGAAATCCTTCCCAACACTGGAGCTTTTAAAGGTCCAGATTTCGCATGTATGTATGCGTGCATGTCTTGAAATTTCCATATATGGTCATGGATTGACATCTAGACATGATGACATCACACTTTGTACATCTTTCGAAATTTCCATATATAAACATGGATATACATCAATACACAGTGATGTCATATTTCATCTGTTGCAATGGTTTAACAAAGCCTTGTGATTAAGTTATTACATACAAAAAGATTTATTTTAAGAATACAATCTATGACATTTTTTGTGCAATTTCTTTAAAAGAAAAAACTTGTAAAAATGAACATGATAAATTATTTATCGTGTGAGATTTTACAGTACAACTTGGCCAAAAGCTATTATAGGCATTAGTGATACTTGGTTGACTGAGGATGATATAGTCATAGGGATAGAATGCAAAGGATATAGTGTCTTCAGATAGGACAGAAGGAACAGGATGAGGGGTGGCTTTGCTAATGATAGCAGAAGAATTGAAGCCAAAAAGAGTAGAAGTACATCAGTAGGACAGGAATGCAGATGACTTCATTTGAATCTCTCTAGTGTGAGATAGAGATCAACAAGATGAAATATATGATTGATTGCCTCTATAATCGTAAATTAGCATGTGTGCAGACTAAGTAATTATTATTGGAGATTTCAACTATGAAAACATACTTTGGGAAGAAGAATATTTACAGGGAGGGGAGAAAATGGGATTTATACAGCTGCTACGAGATGATTACCTGAGACAAAGTGTAATGGAGGGGACACGAGGTTCGAGAATGCTGGATCTGGTCATGGCATCAGAGAATCTGTTCATAGTCTCTTGAGGTCTCCTAATGATAGCATACTGAGTTACTGAGTGATCATTTTGCAAGGGGTGTACTTCTAGCAGATGATATTGCAATGCTGGATGTGACGTTGACTGATGAGAGAATAGAGTTCGAGGAATTGGAGGTGCTTAGAATACTGTATGACCTCAATGGAATTAGATGGCATAGCGTCACGTGTATCACCAGAATATGCAAGGTTATTATCATCTCCTCTGACCAAGCTATTTAATTTAAGACTCAGTATTGGAAAGGTGCCAATGTATTAGAAAAAGAGCAAAATATTCCCACTATATAAAGAAGGCCCCATGACAAAAGCAGCAAATTTTATGTCAATGAGTATCTCAGGAGTGGTGGTTAAGGTATTGAATAAATTGGTAAAAGGCAGAATTCAGGACTGGGTGGGCAGGAATATGATGCAATATAAAGGGCAACGTGGTTTTGTGAAGGGTAGGTCTTGCCTTAGTGATTTGCTTACTTTTTATAATAGTGACAATGCAGTTGGATAAGTGAAGTAGCTGTTCAGTAATACTGCTGAGCTTTATGAAATGACAAAGACATTTGACAGGATTTCACATATAAACTCTGTTGCACAAATTGGGGAAAATTGGGATTGATATATAAATTAAAGCTGCTAAGAAATTTTAATATTGATTTCATCCTTTATTGAAGTGTAAGCAAACAAAGTGTGCACGTGAAGTATATTCAGACTGGGCCACTTTTATGTATGGGGCTAATGACTTCCACCTTGGTATATCTTCTGGGTCTGGCTCCCACCGATGAGATCTCAATAAAGGTCAAAACCAGTCTTGGTAATGGCTCTTCCCATAATGCATAGCATTACATGTCCATAAGCCTATGTGCCTTGCATTATGGGATACTAAGGCAATTGATGTGAAGTCATTAGCCTCTATATACAGTAGTCCCCACCCTTATCCATGGTGGGGGGGGGATACCTGAAACCACTTATAGTGCTGAACCTTATATATACTGTGTTGTTTTTTTCCCTTACATATACCTATGATGAAGTTTAATTTATAAATTACGCACAGTAAGAGATTAACGATAACTAATAACAAAATAAAACATTTATAACAATATACTGTGATAAAAGTTATGTGAATGGAATCTTAGCGACATCAGATTATGATTTTTTTCTTTCCTTATGAAGTTGTAACGTTCACTTTTTTTTTACTTAAAGGAAGCACTCTACAGCTTCTCTTTGACATATCTGAATTGCCAGCATCATTACCCTTGCACTTTTGATGCCATTATTAAGTAAAACAATGGTTATTTGAGCACAAGCACTGCAATACCACAACAGTTGATCCGATAACTGAGATGGCTACTAAATTGACTAATGAGTGAGTACTTTATACACTACAATACAGCATGGGTACACTGGACAAAGGATTGATTCGTGTCCTGGGCAGGATGATGCAAGATTTCATCAGACTACTCAGAATGGCACACAATTTAAAACTTATGAATTGTTTATTTCTGGAAGATACACCATTTAATATTTTTTGACCATGGATAAGGGGGGGGGAGAGCACTGTACAAGTAGCCCAGTCATGAAGTTACTTCATGTGCAAACTTTGTTTGCTTACACTTGGATACAGGATGAAACCAAGAATATAATTTCTTGGCATCTTTAATTTTATAATATAATTAAGTGAAAAAAACTTTCAACATCTATCTCCATTCCAGAGTATTTTAAGTAATAAGGTGTGACACCTTTTGACTACTTGTATATTGGAAATATATGACTTCTGCATTACTTCAACCTTGGTATCTCTTCTGAGCATCTCCCTCTTCCCACTGATAATGTTTAATAGCATTCATCTTTGGGTTTGCTTGCTTCTTGGGAGCAGAGAGGCTCTGCCCAGCA
Organism: Typopeltis vanoorti; assembly: GCF_054136105.1. Lineage (NCBI taxonomy): Eukaryota > Metazoa > Arthropoda > Arachnida > Uropygi > Thelyphonidae > Typopeltis > Typopeltis vanoorti. The sequence goes on along the minus strand of NC_143563.1, from coordinate 57,155,895 downwards.
AGTGGTTCTTGATTGTCACTTGAGTTGGGCCATTGCTGAGTTTCGATTCAGGTCAGGAATAATAAGTTTAGTAATGATTAATTCTTTAGGTTCACTCAGTGAGATTTAAAGTGATCTTGTAGATCACTCATTTGTTTTTGGAGAGGTATACCTGCACTTTAACATACATCAATAACGATTGAAACTGGTCTGGATAGTGGCCTTTCCCATAATGTATAACATGATACATGTCCTTATGGACATGTGCCTTGCATTATGGGATACTAAGGCAATTGATGTGAAGTCATTAACCCCTATACAAGTAGCCTGGTCATGATGATACGTCACACACAAACTTTGTTTGCTTATACTTGGATAAAGGATGAAATCAAGAATATAATTTCGTGGCATCTTTAATTTATATGAAACAGTTATTGGAAGAAGCAAAAAAGGAGAGCAAGGAGTGAAAAGTGCAAGACTTCTGCAATGCTATAATAGAGATGAATTGAGGACATGGCAATGATTGTAAATTAATCAATGCGTAACTTGTGCAGAAGGATTGATAGAGTTTATCGACCATTGGACTGAATTTGATGGATGCAAGGACTTATATAATGCTTATGGACTGTGCCTAAACAGATCCAGTGTTGGATAAAGCTTTGTTCATTGAAGGCATGGAATCACGAAATCAGAAAACTAAAACTATTAGGATGGATGCAGGTGAGTGTATGTACAGGTACACATGAGGCAAGTGAGTGATCAAATAATGCAGCATCTAGCCTCTCACAACAATGTTGAATAGGATAGTCAATACAAGCTGTAAAGGGGTTGGGGATCTAAGGGGAGGATGCTAAAGTTTATATATGCTAATGCTAAAAGTATCAGGAATAAGAGGGAGAAGTTTTGGACATTGGTTAGTGTGGCCTCACCCAAAGTTATAGTCATTGTTAATACGTAGCTGACAGCAGATGATGAATTACAGGCTGGAGCTTGAGAGGTTTAGTATTTCAAGGAGGAATAAGATGGGAAGGTGCTGCTAATGATGATATTTTGTTTCACACAAGGCAATCTGATGAAAGATTGAAGCCAATAGGACAAAATACAGTTAGTTTCTGCTATAAGCCAGGTGCCAGAAATGATGATGATGCATGTCTTCCACATCATCTCTGGCATCAGAGATGATATGGAAGACATTCATCAGCAAATTAGCACAACGAGTACAGGTAAAATAATTATTACACGGGACCTTCAACAACTAAGGAGACATAGATTATAAAGAAAGAATACATGGCAGGAAGGAAATGGAATTTATATACTTAAGCGATAATTACATTTGAAGCAACATGTGATTGGGAGGGGTTCATCATATGAGAGTGTTGCATCTGGTCGTAGAATCAAAAGATCTTTCCATAGCAGCCACAGTGCCTCTGATTGCGTAGAGTGAACTGTGGAATTTTTAGTTCAGAATGGGTATATGTGGAACTTCAAAGCAGACAACTTGAAGTAGGATGTTAGCAGTACATGGGAGATAGTGGAGAGGTATCTGAAGGAAGCAATATCAGACTGTTTACCCTAGCTCAGGAGGAAAAATCAGATAAGAGTTACATGGATAAGTAGTATCATTAAGCAGGAGCTGTGAAAAAAGAAAATGTTGAGGAGAGTATATAATGAGAAAGGTGATCAGCAAACTCACAAGTAGTAAAAGGCTCAGAGGAAGTATGATAAAGAAGGCACAATCAGATTATGAAAAAAAATTAGCCGAGCAGACCAAAGAAAATCCCAAAGAGTTCTTTACTATGTGGCAAGCAAAAAGAAGAATGACCATGGAAGGATAATTTGAACAAGTGCTAATGGTTGCAATGTGGTAGAAGTAGAGAAAATAGTTTAGTTTAATATAATATAGTCACTATATTATATTATAACATAGTATAACTAAGATGAAAAGCCAAACGGCTATTTTTTTCTGGCGAGGTTGATCAGTTGAGGGGATAAAAATCCCTTATTGTTTTTCAGCCAGTAAGCGAAACTAAGATCAAAAACTACGATCTGAACATTTCATGCCGACGAACTGTCAGCGTATCCAAGCGTAAATGACCACTTGGTAGTGCCACACCACGGCAACTCGTTGCAAAGGTGGAGTAAGCTCCCTCACTGTTCTTGATATTTTCTCATAATGTAAAAACACACAGCTCTTAGGAGATGTAGGAGGTGGTGTGACACTACCAAGTGGTCACTTACGCTGGATATGCTGACAGTTCATCGGCATGAAACGTTCAGATCGTAGTTTTCGATCTTAGTTTCGCTTACTGGCTGAAAAACAATAAAGGATTTTTATCCCCTTAACTGATCAACTTCTCCAGAAAAAAATAGCCGTTTGGCTTTTCATCTTAGTTATACTATGTTATAATATAATATAGTGACACACCTTTCTGGCAATCGTATAGCAAAAGTATGTAAGTTCTTTTCACTTAAACTCTGAAATTCTAGGTCTAGCTACTCACTGATGAGACCTCAAAAAAGGTTGAAACCGGTCTGGGTAGTGACCTCTCCTCATAATGTAAAACAGTACTACATCTCCTAAGAGCTGTGTGTTTTTACATTATGAGAAAATATCAAGAACAGTGAGGGTGCTTGCTCCACCTTTGCAATGAGTTGCCGTGGTGTGGCACTACCAAGTGGTCACTTACGCTTGGATACGCTGACAGTTCGTCGGCATGAAACGTTCAGATCGTAGTTTTCAATCTTAGTTTCGCTTACTGGCTGAAAAACAATAAGGGATTTTTATCCCCTTAACTGATCAACCTCGCCAGAAAAAAATAGCCATTTGGCTTTTCATCTAAGATTACAATCTATTGATGACCACATTAAAGAAACTGTACTCCCAAAAATTGATGAAGCTAGGAATTTGGGAGTGGTAGTAGATAGAGTTGAGGTAATTCATAGAATTTCTTGGTTATTGAAGAACACATTAACAAGCTGAGATAAGGAAGTTATAATTTCTTTTTATAAGGCCTTGATATCATCATCATATGAATTACTGTGCTGAGGTCTGGTCACTTGTATTTCTTTGGGGATGAAGTAGTAGTGGTGTAGAAGATCCAGAGGTGAGTGACCAAAATTCTGAGTGGTTTGTAGAATGCTCCCTATGACAGTATATTGAGGATTTGTGGTTTACAAAAGTTGGTCGATAGGAGAAAAAAAAATGGCGGGGGTATGATAGAAACAATTAGGTTACTAAAAGTGATAGATAAGATTGATGCAATGGAAATATTTCAGCACTTGGCCAGAGGGGACAGAACAAGAGGTCATCCCTGGAAATTTACTAAGATTTGTTAGCGAGTGGGGATTAAATTTTTTTCTTGGAAAGTGATGAATGAATGGAAAAGGTTATGAGTGCTTTGTCAATTAATTTAAAGAACAGTACAATAGATATTGTGTGGATAGTTTGAGTCTCTTACAGTGTGTCTTCTGACTCCATGGGTGCCAATACAATAATAATTTGTCATTTGTAGGTGGTGCATAATTAATGTTTTGCCTTCTGTTACAGGGCTATTAGTTACTGCCCTAGTTTCGCTGTTTGAAAGCTGAATTTATATTTATGACTATAGTTCGCCCACCGATTAGGGGGTCCCTCGACACTTCTGCGCATGTCAGAAAAAGGAGAATCCATTCCGATAATAGGGTAATCAGTCTGTCTTCTGGGATGTAATAATAAACAAACTGAGTTTGTTTATTATTACAGGTCGGAAAATTTAGCTTTTCTTTTACGAACATTGCTGTTTTTAAAGTGTAACTATTTTGCGTGTATATGTACGTAGAGTGTTAATAAAATTAAAAAAGGTATAGCATAAAACAAAAATGTAACTAAGTTTATTTTTAAGAAAGTTTTCTATAAAATAAAAATAATTATACAGAAAAACAGAAATTATTTCAAATGAACTTAGATATTCTAAACTTACAGTTGAGAGAACTGAGACACTTTAATCCTAAACTGATTAATTATTTATGACTTGTTGTGACTCTCAATAGCATGCAAAAAAAAATGTTGGAAAAAATACCATTGTCAAATTCTTTTAATCTTCAGAGTCATCTGAATCGATGTCCGAATCCCATTACTTTCACTTAAACTGATCACCAAAGGTTCACACAATTCTTCGATAATTCTGTCTCTATCCCAATATATATTTTCCAATGAGGTGACACGAGAGCAATATTTTCCCCACTTTTGAACTGTAATACTTTCAATTGCCTGTTCTGAAAGCTTAAAAAGTTTCGACATGTCAATATCCCCAGTTACGTTGCGATGGCGAATGAAACTTTTCACTTCTGCCCAAACATACTCAATAGCATTAATATCGCAATGATATGGTGGTTGCCTCAAAGCTAGAAATCCATGCTCTTTGAGCATCGTGTCGAATTTAAATAGTTTAGTTGTGGGCGAGTTTCTTTTGACCAAATTAGCAGTTCAATTTTTCGCATATCTGGGGAATGAGAAATGTTATTTGCAGAGAGCCAATCCATAAGAACTTGCTTCTTATTAGACCAATTTGGAACTTTGTTTAATCGAATAGAGTGATATGAAGCATTATCAATTATAACAACAGCATTTTTAGGAAGGTTTGGAATCGGTTTTTCTTCTGCCCACTTTTCGAAGATCGTAGAATTCATTTGCCCATGGTAATCTCCAGTAGTTGAATTGGCTTTGTATAGTAAGTTTGAATTCGCTAAAAAACCCATTTCTCCACCCGCACAGAAAATTATTATGCGCCGCGAGGCATTTCCGGTTTGTAGCACTCCACATTCTTCTTTAGACGACTGCCAACATTTTCCACAAGTTAAATTACTATCAATCCAAGTTTCATCTAGATACACAATTAGTCTTTTCTCCTCCCTGAAATGTCTTATTGCTCTCAAATACTGCGTTCTACATAAAACAATGTCACTTCGCTCCATGATAAGTTTCCTTTTATTCTGGGTCTTTTTAAAACAAAATCCGATTTCATGAAGTATTTTCCTTAAAGTTTCTCTTTTCCAAAGAAAATTAATTTTTTCTTTAAGCACAGGAATCAATTTCAGAACAGTTGGCACTCTTTTCTCGACCACGTAAAAATCGTGAATAGTTCTTCTTATAACGTCTACATCAAAATCATTCAAAGCTACGCTTTCGATGATTTTCTTTCTCTGGCGCTTTTTTTATTTAAAGGAGATTTAAATTTTGGCTTACCTTCACCTTTTGATTCCCTACGAATTCTTTTAACAGTCGACCCCGATACGCCCGCAATTGCACTTGCACGTTTTATGACTTGAGAAAGGGGAACAAGAACACGTCCTTCTGACGATTCTTTTTCGCAGAATGTCAGCACATTATTCAATATTCTTTTGCAAGAGCTACTGAAACGTGTAACAATAGAACTTGTTGACTGTACTGGATCCATCATACAAATTAATAAAAAAAAAAAAAAATGCAAAAAAGGAACAACAAAAATCAAGCTAGTACTAGTACAGCGACAGACAAGAAAGCACGTGATTTTGCATGTTGGCGACCAATTCGTACATCCTTCATTTCTTTCGTCCTTCAGCATGAATCAACTATTCTTGGCACCAAGCCAAGAAGGGATCTATAAATGGTGGGCAAACTATATCATAATTATCCTTCTACTCTTCAGCTGACAATCACCACAAGTTCAGTCAAGCTTCTCTCTCTCTCTCTCTTTGTGTGCGTGTGTGTTTCTTTCTGCACATCTGTCTGAAATTTTGCCTCAGATTTGGAAGAAATGCTACTAAATCCACAGTTCCTATCCAGAATGTACAGCAGTAGGAACACTGAAATGAGTGCTTATATATGCAGAAGAACCAATCTGTTTCAAAGGGTTCCTAGACTGAAATGTTTGGCTGTTTTATAGCTTTAGTACTTTTTGACTAGTCACTTTCAGGCCTAATGAAAAAGGATTTTATAAATGGCTGACATTGCTATTAAATATATTTTTACCATAAAGATTAAATGAGCCAGTATCATCATCATCTTCTGCAGTTTGTCCCACTTAAGTAGGGTCGCTGTGTCTAGTGGGTCTCCTCCACAACCTCCTGTCTTGGGCTGTAGCCACATCCAAGTTCTTCATCCTCAAGTCCTTCTCCACCATCTCTTCTTTGGCTGCCCACACCTCCTCCTTCCCTGCACATCCATCTGCATGACCTCTCTTCCCGCATACTCTTCCTTCCTCCTCATCACATGACCAAACCATCTCAACCTTGCCTCCTGTATCTTTGCTCTTAAGTTCGTAACTTTCACCGTTCCCCTTACATAATCATTTCTCAGACGATCCTTTCTGGTCACACCGCACATCTACCTAAGCATTCTCATCTCCGCTACCTCCATCCTGCTGATGTTATTTTTCCTCATGGCCACAGTTTCCATAGCATACATCATAGCTGGTCTCACATCCTGTAGATTTTGCCTTTTAGATTGATCGGTACCTTCTTATTGCATAGCACTCCAGCCATCTCACTCCAGTTCCTCCATCCTGCTTGTATCCTGCATCTCACTTCCTTCTCAGCCTCACCATCCTCTTTCATTGTTGAACCTAAGTAGCTAAAGTCACTGACCCTCCTAATGACATTTCCTTCCAGCTCCAGATCTCTCTCCTGGCTGCCATCCACTTTGCAACATATATACTGTCTTACTTCTGATCAGTTTCATACCTCTCTCTTCCAGTACTTTCCTCCAACTTTCCAGTTTAGCTGCCACTTCTTCTCTTGATTCTGCACACAGCACAGTGTCATCTGCATACAACATAGTCCAAGGCACATCTTCTCTCAGCACCTCCATCATGATATTAAACAGGAATGGACTTAATGTTGACCCTTGATGCAAGCCAACTGTCACTGGGAAACTTTCTGTCTCTCTCTCCCAGGCAGGTCCGAACTCATGTGTTCTCATTTCTGTACATCTCCTGCACCAGCCTGACATATTTCTTCGGTACCTTCTCCCTCATACACCTCCAGACTTCTTGCCTTGGCACTCTATCATTTGCTTTCTATCATATGCCAGATCAATAAATACCAGATGTAGCTCCTATTGCCTCTCTCCAAACTTTTCCATCATCTGCCGTAACCCAAAGATGGCATCTATCGTCGATCGACCAGGCATGAAACCAAATTGCTCCTTTGCAATCTCCACCTCCTTCCTCAGTCTTCCATCAAGAACCCTCTGTGGGATTTTCATTGTGTGAGACATCAACTTTATTCCTCTGTAATTCTTACACTCTTGTGCATCCCCTTTACTCTTGTAGATGGGGACAAGAGTACTTTCCTTCCATTCCTTGGGTATATTTTCCTTTTGACACACTTTTATTAACAGGTCCCACAGCAGGTCAATTCCCTCTTCCCCTAGTGCCTTCCATGCCTCCACTGGGATCCTGTCAGGGTCCACTGATTTTCCGTTCTTCATCCTCTTTATGGCATCCTTCACTTCCATTCTACTAATGTTCTGCACCATCCCCTCATAAGGCTCCCCGTCTTCTCTGTGAGTCCTTGCATTTGCTTCATTCAAAAGCCCTTCAAAGTATATTCTCCATCTGTTTCTTATATCCACATCCCTCCTTAATACCCTTCCTCCAGAGTCTTTGATCTGCATCACATGTACGATGTCCTTTGATGCCTTATTTCTACATTTTGCCAATCAATAAATCTTTCTCTGTCCTTCCTTTGTTTCTAATTGATCATAAAGGTCTTAATATGTCATGGCCTTCTCCTGTGCAACAGCTCTCTTGGCTTCTCGCTTTTTCTCTCCTCTCTGTCCTCTTCCACTCCTTACTCGTCCCACTTCTGCTTTGCCTTCCTCTTAGCTGTCACTGCTTCTTGTACATTATTATTCCACTACCAACTCTCCTTCTGCTCTCTAATCTTTCTGGATGTTTCACCAAGCACCTCAATTGCACAGCTCAGAATTGCTTTTGAATTATGTCTCCACCAATCTTGTACACTTTCTAGTCCATCCGAAATCCTCTCTAACACCTTCTCCCTAAAACGATTTCTCACACTCTCTTCTTTTAAGCGAAACCACTTAATTGTCTTCCTCCCATGGCTTCCAAAGGGTCTTATCTTCGACCTTATTTTTAAGTTTGCGCACAGCAGCCACTGTTGCTGTGCCTTTATCTGTTGGGATTACCTTACAATTTGTTACTGCCTTAAGATGTTTTCTTCTAGTCAAAATGTAGTCAGTCTGTTGTTGCCACTTCTAAATGTTATCAAATGCTCTTCCCTCTTGCAGAAAAAGGAGTTCACAATTGCCAGATCAAACACTACTGCAAAGTCCAAATTCCTCTCTCCTTCCTGGTTCATCATTTCCATTCCATGGCCACCATGCACCCTTTCATAGTCTCTATTCTGTTTCCCTATGTGTCCGTTCAAGTCTCCTCCAACAATCACCATCTTGTTTTCTTCCAGTTCCCTCATTTCTTCATCTAGCATGTTCCAGAATTCATCTTTCTCTTCTGCTGTACAGCCAACTTGTGAGGCATACACACATAAGACAACCAGTTGCTCTTTTCCAAGATTCAGTTTCATTCGCATGATCCTGTTGTTCCTCCTGCCCACTTCCAGTACTTTGCCCTTCATTCTGCCACACACCATAATTCCGATACAATTTATTCGCTCCAGAGTAGAACAATTTATACCTGTCTCCTAGTTCCTTCACCTTTTTCCTCTTCCACCTTGTCTCCTGCATACATAAAATGTCCAACTTCCTCTTCCTCATCATGTCTGCCACCTCTCTTCCCCTTTCAGTCATGCTTCCAACATTCAAAGTTCCCACTCGCAACATTTTCTCCATTTGCTGGGCTCACTTCTTTAACCGCACCTAGCCTTGATGCGGTAGCCCTCATCCACTTCTCACAGTTGTAGGAAGACGTGGCACTGTGTCGCTTAAGGGGGTATGCCCTAGCCCTTGTATCACTTTCTTTTCGATTCATTTGATAGCTAGAGCTGGCAGTGAAGTTTTACGACTGGATGCCCTTCCTGACATCAACCCTCGCCATTTATCGGGCTTAAATGAGTCGGTATCTAGTTTGTATAATAACTGAAATGATAAATATTCAGTAACACTGAAACATTAGTATATTAGTGATTTATGTCATGTATTTTTTTTTTTTTTTAATTCTAGATCCTTGCACCATTTTTGCTTAGAAGAACAAAAGGTGATGTTCTTTTACATTTGCCAAGGAAGAAAGAACTGCTGGTATATGCCCATCTAACACCTTTACAAGAGCAGCTTTATAGAGCAACTCTAGATAAAACAATATTACAACTTCTGTCAAAGAAAAAGGTGTGTTGTGTATTGTGTGTATGTGTATATATATATATATATATCTGTCCATGCGTGTGTATAGATTCACACATAACTCATGTTCTCAGTCATTTTCTGCTTATATGGATCAGCTGTAAACCTTTTTGTTTCATGACCTGCTAGTTGCGATTGTCAGTAGCATACTTATTCATAATGTCTATAGACACATATTTATATATAGATGCAGGTGAGGTAGGGGTTGCGAGGACCAAATTTTTACTCTAAGAAAAATAATCAGGAAATCATGAAAATGTAATGAAGATCTATATAAATTGGAAACATCTGAAAAAGACATGTAAGGTGCCAAGAGAAAAGCTGTTCAAAACAATGCAATTATATTGTGTAAATGGGACATTATGCAGAGTAATATAGAGACAATACTAAGGCAGCAGTTAGAATTGAAGGAGGTCCAAGAATATGATTTGATGTAAAATCAAGTGACTTTCATTAGATCACATTGTGAAGGAAAGTAGCATTAAACTGAATATCAAAATGGGAAGTATGCAACTCAGCTCTTTACTTTATATTGGTGACGTTATTTTGCTAAATAAATTTCATGTCTTGCTAAATAAATGTCTTCACGATTCTTCAACTTGATTTAATAACTATTGTAACAATTTGACAATCAGCAGTGAAACAAAAATTGAAAAAAGATAAGAATATGGAAAACATCATCTGCATGCTCAATGCAGATGATGTTTTCAATTGCAGAATACTTTAGCTATTTGAGCACAATATTTTTTTAGGGAAGATAACAAATTAAATTTTGAAATAGATAATAGAATAAGCAAAGGTGGTATGTGGAGATCCAGCTGAATAAATTTATATGGAATAATAGAGAAATTAGCTACAACTTGCAAAAGAAGATCAGCAATCTACAAGATAGTATTTAAACAGATTTTAGTATGTGGTATGAAAGTTGGGTTTGAAATGAAATGAAACGGTTGATTAAAGACAGCAGTTATAAGAATTCTGAGATTAATTAGAGAAATGAACAGGGATGGCTATTACTGGCCAAATCATATTAAAATTGAAGATATTAGAAAAGAATTTACATGCATTTGACTACAAATAGATTTGCTTGAATAAAAAATAACCACGTTTTAACTCGTAAATGTTTTTTTATTTATACTAGATGTATTTCCTTGACATGTTTTGCTGTCTGTATGACTAACAGCATTTTCAGGAGGTTGTTTAACATAAGTAAAACACCAATAAGTAATACAGCCACTAATCTATCTAAATTGAAAAGATCTGAATGATAGTTTAATTGCAAGGATCATTAGGCATGCTACATATGATTTCTACATTGTTGTGTAAACTTTGTATGTGATTGCTGACATAGAGAGGTCTTGAATGTTGCACATATTAATTAATGATTTCCAGCTTTCATGCAGGATCATTCCTTGGTTTCTATGTAGTACCTTTTGAGCAAATGACCTCAGAGGACTCCTTGAACAACCTGCCAAAGTAATTCTCTTCTAAGTCGGGCATGGAAGATGCTTGCCAACATACCATGTGATGTTCTTTGAGGATGTGTTACGAGTCCCCTTTTTTCTTCCCTTTTGTTTTCAACATTGCCTTTGCAGATTTTGAAACATCTCCCCAGTCTGACCTATGTACATGTTTCCATAAAGCTTAAGGTATTGACATTTGAAGGCTGTTCTGAGGTTGATAGCCTTTAATATTTGGATTTTTTTTCCTCATGAATTCCAATATATGGCACAACTATCATGCTTTGTAATTAATTTTTTTAGGTCTGAAAATAGGATTATTTGATTATTCATGTTTTTAATAGTCTTTATACATGAAGCATCCTATTGCATTTATCATAACATGAATAGTTTAGCCACTTGTTGGTGCATATCGTGGAGGTTATAAAAGGTAGCTTGTATTTCACAAGTTTACATCACAATCAAATTATCAGCATCGCAGGTACAGTTTTTTAGTACAGATAACTATAGTATGAAAGTTTTTATTCCGCCTTTGTTTCTCCATATAGTGTGTAACAACGAAATATTAACAACGATATCAGCACCTACTAATTGGTTCATGGAATTAGGGTCAAGAGAAAAATAAGATGACAAACGTTTAACCTTCCACAGCTCAAATCAAATACCACTAAACAGCTGTTGAAAACAAATATTACTTCTCCTCTTTCTGAAATCCTTTTTTGACTTTCTTGAACCTGATGCTTCTTATGAACAGTTTTCAGAACAGTCATTGAAACAGCTTAAAAATATCCTGGGAAGAGAATGCAGTATTAACAAACTTTGAATTACCCATAAAATATTAGAGCTATGTAATCAGCAGAGAAGATTGTGACCAGTTCAGCACATTGGGAACAATGAACAGTATAATTATTGCATAGACAGATTAAAATGGAGATAAAGCATGCAAAAAATGAGTGGTTATCCAAATAATGCAAAGAAATTGAAGATAATCTTTATAAGAATAAATTTTATAACAGCATACCAAATAATTAAGAAATTAATAAAGTCTTTTGTTCGTAAAAGCTGGATAATTGAGGATGAGGGTGGAACAGATATTACTGATCGTGAAAAAATATTGAAAGATGAATGGTATCATTATTCAATTAAAATATTAATAATATTTGTATGGGTTCCCCCCCCTTTTCTCCTCTGTCCTTTTGCTTGTTCTGAGGGACGAAAAACCTTCTACCTCCATATGAGATTGGCTAACTTATCTTTAGTCAAAAGAGATCGGATAAATGTTCCTCATGTCAACTATGGGAATTGAACCAAGTCTTTTTGACCAAAAGGCTTCATCTATACTGAATGAGCTATGAAGGCCCTTAAATAAACTGTTCATGTATTATTATTATTACACCCTCCATGGAGTTGGCAGACTCATCGTGGGAAGTTCATTCAACTGACAACATATTTATCATATTGACTCTTAAAATCTTTAACACCCTTGCATTAACAAGACATTTTGGTAATGCGTTCCATTCACTGACAACTCTCCATGTAAAAAAATCTACTCCTCACACCCCTCTTCACCACACTCTTACATAACTCTAGGGATGACCTTTGGTTTCCCCCCCCCCCCCTTCCTTCTGCTCTTTTTATAATCTCATCTGGATTAATCTGATAAAATTCTCTCACTAACTTAAATGCCTCCCTCCTATCCACCAAACTCTGCAATTGACATTTTTTTCAACCTCTCCATAGCCAGCAGTCCAGAGACCCCCTGGTATTGTCTTAGTCACTCGTCTCTAGACTCTATCCAATGTCTACACATCACACTGAAAACCAGGTGACCATTGCTTTATACAGTGGCACAAACACTTCCTTTTCCCTACTTGTTAGAGTACTTCTTATCATAGCACACTATGATGTGCAGACTTTGCAACATTAGCAATACGGCCTCTAAACTTCAGTCTACTGTCAACCATCTCCAAAATCTCTAATCTCATCCACTTCCTGCAGTACAGCACCATCGATATAGTACACAGACTTATATTTTGGCACTCCAAAATGCAACACCTTGCACTTATTGATATTAAAACTACAACCCCACTCCTTTGTCCAAGTAAAAAGTTTATTCAAATCTTTCTGAAGGGAATTAACATCGGTAATGCTACTTATAATTCTTCTCAACTTTGCATCATTAGCAAACAACTGAATATCTCCAGTCAGTCTACATGATATATTGTTTACAAACAAGTTAAACAGCAGGGGCCTAAGAACAGAATCCTGGGACACACCACTGGTTACCCTCCTTTTTTTTGAGACACTACTCCCTCATACACAATCTGCTGATATCATTCAGAGAGCCAATCTTCAATACATCTAGCTAATATATTATCTATTCCTATCCTCTGCAGCTTGTACACCAACTTATCATGTGGTAATCTATCAAATGCTTTTACAGAGTCCAACAATATCACTGTATATGATTCTCCCTTATCTAACACATTTGTTACCTTATCATAATATACAAGTAAATTGCTAAAATAGGACCTACCCTTTACAAATCCATGCTGACCATCATAAAGAATGCTATGTCCATCAACCCAATCCTGTATTCTATTCCTAATCAATCTCTCCAACATCTTGACCACAACTGCAGTTATACAGACTTGTCTATAATTGGAGACTTCTGTCCTCAGAACCTTGCCTGTGGAGTGGTACTATTTTGTCTTCTTTCCACTCCTTAGGAACCCTACCCATTGCAAGACTTTCATTAAATAACCAAGTTAAGGGCATAGCCAACTGTGGTGCACATTCCTTAAGAACATGTGTGATATGTCATCCAGTCCCACAGCCTTATTAACATCCAAGCCAACCAACACCTGATACACCTCTGATTCTTTCACTTTCAATTCTCCTAACACTTGCCTCCCTTCTATATATTGCACAGCATCTTTGACACCAGTATGATATACGCTGATAAAGTGCTCATTCAGTAATTCCATTATATCCTTTTCAGCTATTATTCTGCTGCGAATCCACCATTGTCAACCTGCTATAATTCTTTTTTCTCTTGCTTGCCATATAGCAGAAAAATTCTCTGGAGTTAACCTTGGCCTGATCTGCCAATCTCCTCTCATACTGCACCTTTTCTTTCTTTACTATGCTTGTCACCTTTCTAGCCTGCACTTTATACTCTTCATGGATCCGATCACCACCAACTATCTTTTACCTTTTCCAGCACAGCTTGCTTGATTTCACACAAATTTAGGACAGTTTGCCTCATCAACCATCCAAGCAAAATGTTTTTGGGCATCTTACTGTCATGTATTGAAACAAAAATGGAATCCACTTTTTCAGACTTCCAGACTGGATTTAGAAAGAACAGACAAGGCATACAATTAACCATATACTTATCCTCCATGTACTGTATTGACTCGCTTATTGGCATGCAATTATACATTGCTTTTGTCAGATACTGCCATATGATGATAGCTTGAACCAACAAGATTAAAAGGGAATTGTCCCAGTGGTAAAAATTATTATCCTTTATTTAGTGAAGTAGAAAGAGATATCTTAAGATCAAAAACAGCAGGAAGTGACAATATTCCATCAGAACTTAAAGAAGAGGTGAACCTATTGTTAGTACACTTCACAAAATTTGCCAGCAGGAGTGTGGAACACTGAGATCCAGCACAAGATTGGTGCATAGTTATTCCCATTCCACAAAAAAGGAAATGACAAAAAGTGCAATAATTTTAGGACAGTTTGCCTCATCAACCATCCAAGCAAAATGTTTTTGGACATCTTACTGTCATGTATTGAAACAAAAATGGAATCCACTTTTTCAGACTTCCAGACTGGATTTAGAAAGAACAGACAAGGCATACAATTAACCATATACTTATCCTCCATATCATTGGAGACAAATACATATAACATAATAAAGTAATGTACCATAATTTTATTTACCTATAGAAAGCCTTTGATTCTATTTGGCATGATACCCTTTGGAGAATTCTGCAATATTATGGAATAGATAACAAAATAATACAACTGATTGAATCCCTCCTCTTCTGAAATGATGGTTGAAATCAAGGAGAATTATAGCACTCCCTTTCCAGTTAAGCATGGGGTAAGACATGGATGCAAATTATCACCAATGTTATTTAACTTCTTCCTTGAATATGTTGTAAAAATCCATGGACAACTGTGATGTTGGAATGCCTGTAAGAGGAAGGAGAATAAACCATTTAAAGTTTGCTGATAATATTGATCTCCAAATTAGTTCTTCAGGAAATCACCACAAAGTTAGCTCATACTCTTAAAAAATATGACTTAACCATAAGCCAAAAAATCAGAAATAATGACAAATATCTGTGCTTCTGATCAAGAAGGAAATTCTGTGACAGAAACTGAAAAAATCCAACTCCAGGGTACACCCATAGAAGAAGTTGATCAGTTTAAATACCTAGGTAATATCTTTAATAAAGATGGAAGATCAAGACAGGATGTTAGAACAAAAATTGCAAACGCAACAACAGCACTCCAAAAACTAAAACCACTATGGACTGATAACAAACTTACACTTACAAACAGGCTATGCTTTATGGACCCACTAGTTAATTTAGTACTTCTATATAGAAGTTTTAGGACCTTCCTAAAAGAAGATAAAAAGAGGTTGCTAGCATTTGAAATTAGGTGCTATTAAATGACTTAAAGATACCATATACTGATCATGTCACAAATTTTGAAGTAAGACAAAGAATCAGTTGTTTCATCAGTCCAAGAGATAACGTCCCAACTAAGATTCAAAGGAAACAACTCATCAGCTTGGTCATATCAGCAGATCTAACTGTCCCCAGTGCATGTCCTTCAAGAACATGCACTGGGACAAATAATAAAAAATTGAGCAGGTCTTTTTTACTTGCTGAAAGCAAAGTGTCATTCTAGGACTGAGTGGAAGATTTCTGTGAGGAATATTTTCTGATATCTACTTGATGGTGCTTTGTGGACTATGAAAACAATAAGAAAAAGAAGAATTGGTTCGTATACTATAATTTATACAACAAATATTCCTCATTCTGTTATTTTTTTTTTGAATATTTTACTTCTGACTGCAGAGATTATGTACCTTATTTTTATGTTATTTATTTATATCTTTATTATTTTTTTTTATTTGGAAAGCTGTTGCTTTCTTTTAGATTTCTTAGAAAACAGCAACCTTTAAAATGTGTTTTGCTTATTTTTAATAAATAAAAGTATTGCATTAATAACTTATTGCTTAGTATTGCTGAATGTTTTTTTTTTAATCATATCTGTTTTTCAAAATGTAATATTATGATTTTTACCATCTAGGAAGAAAAGGAAGAATCTGAATTAAATTCTCCTAAACTGAGAAATGGTAAAGGAATTGATCCAACATTTATAGAGTAAGTAAAGATATAATAATCAAATAAGAGAGTAATCCTTGATAACGGAATAAATAACAAGGAATTGTTTAACTGTTGTGGGGAAATTATGGGAATCTTCCAGCTGTGCATTGTCATCTAAATATATTAGATATCGACAAATAATCATATGTGAAATTAGAATAGAGTGGAAAAACCTGAATCTTCTATTTCGTAAGCATATGTCTCACAGATGAACACTAAACATAGTATCTGATTGATGTTGTGTTGCTATGTTTAGTTCTGTGAAATTTGGCCACAGCATGTTGGAATAATAATTCAGAGAAAAAAAAAATATATATATATATATATATACACACAGTCATATGCCGACTTACACGAATCCAGAGTTACGCGGTTTCTTATATGTACATATTCTCTTCATGCCTCACCACTAGTTGTGTCTTTCCGGCGCTGGCCGCATTCGCCAGTGTCAACACATGCTGTGAACAAGCACTGACATGTTTCGCGTGGTCTCCATTCATACACGATTTTTATAGTCTACAAATCTTTGCAATTGTTTAATGTTATGTTCTTGATAAAAATTTTATCACATAAAAAATAATAATGTCATCCAAAGGAAGCAAGTCCGATTCTTCTACAGCTAGCAAGAAAAGAAAAACGTTGACTTTGGAAACAAAACTTAGCATTATTAAGGATTTTGAAGGCGGAATGAAAATTTGTGAGCTAATAAAGAAGTTCGATCTACAGGAATCCACAGTAAGGACAATCATAAAAGAAAGGTTTGCAGATTTTGGAGGACATAGATTCTAATGAGGAACAAATTGTAGCCACAAGGTAAGGAATAAAAAAAATCATTAGCTTGCTATGAAGAAATTTTGCATGACAAGAAAAAGACATTATGCCATCAGACGAATCTTTTAGATTTTATGAAACTGTTGACATCGAAATAACTTTCTTTTTTTTATGTATGAAAAACTATAATTATGATTATATTTCTAAAAAAATATAGGTGTTTTGGTAAATCTTTGTGCCCAATTAACTAATATTTTATATGTTTGTATATATAAATTACATGCAAAATTATACCTCGAGTTACGCGAATTCGACTTACGTGCTTTTTGTTGGTCCCACCTACCATGTAATTTCAGGGTATGACTGTATAATAAAAGTGGGTCCTCATTCGAATGACACCAATTCAATTTGTATAATTGAAGATAATGTGGGGCTAATAGATATGAAATATTAAACAGCTTTATTCAGGTTCAAAGGATTAATGATAGAATATAGGCCTCAATCAAATGAATATCTATAAGTAGAATATCCATCAGTTTGTGCAGGCTGAGGTGTTTGAATTAAAGAGTGGAAATGGATCCACAGCAGTTATATTCATTACTGATATAAACACTAGTTTTATACTTGAATATAAAGAGCCAATAGGCTTCATTTTGGCGATATAAACATTATTGAAATTAAGGGGATATTATTAAATCTCACATTGTTTTAAAACCGAATAAGTAACTCAAAGATTGGAATCAGAGAGTTTCATGCCGAATATAGTATAGTAAACTATAAAAGTATCGGTGACTACTAGCATGAGCTAATGCACATAGTCCCAGTACGTAGTATAAACTCGGGCAACTCATAGCAAAGGTGGTAAAGTTCCGATCGCTATTCTTGGTATTTTACATAATGTAAAACACGTTTCCTAGGAAATGTATGCTATTATTACATTATGGTGGGAGGTCATTACCCAGACCGGTTTCAGCCTTTATTGAGGCTTCATCAGTGAGTAGCTAGACCAAATTTATACCAAGGGGTATAGCGAAAAGAACTTATATACTCTGCTATATGAGTTGTCAAAAAGGTGCACCCATTAAGTTACTTAAATATAAAGAGCCAATAGGCTTCATTTCGGCGATATAAACATTATTTAAATTAAGGGGATATTATTAAATCCCACATTGTTTTAAAACCGAATAAGAAACTCAAAGATTGGAATCAGAGTTTCATGCCGAATAGTATAGTAAACTATAAAAGTATTGGTGACTACCAGCGTGAGCTAATGCACGTAGTCCAAGTACGTAGTACAAACTCGGGCAACTCGTATATTTGGGTGGTTTATCAAGGAATTTAAGGAAGCCTGCGAAATCCTGATAAACCACCCAAATATCAACAACAAAGATGGCATGAAAATTCCAAGGATCTGGATGGAACACATTCAGCCTACCTAATATATAAGATCCAGCATAAGTCAGGACTCGAACCAATCTTCAGCTAGTATTGGAAACCATTCCATACCATCTGGCTGGAATGTACAAGTATAATCATGATGTTAATATATGTATATAGATAGATACTTTTTGTTGCGCCCAATGTATTTCTACAACCAACAGATAACACTAACAATAGGACTCTAGTGTTGATGTATAATTTTTTTTTTTCCACCAGAGGTCAGGCCAACAATTGTTGTAGTGGTTGGTCAGTATCTTTAACAAACCAGTTTGATTCTAGTGTAGCTTGTTTTCTGTGTATAGTTGTATGCTCCAGAAGATGACCTTGACATAAAGGTCAAAACGTTGAATGTAGATTTTAGTTATATTAAACTAAAGTTTTTATTCAAACATGGTAGTTGTCTCCATAATTTTTTAAAATGCATAAATATGTTATTATTAGCTGCTTATCAGCAGTTTTATTTCAAATTTTTGGTATATCCAATTTAATCCTCTCTTGAATTTAAATCTTCTACAGCACTCCAGACTGTATCAAACACCTATAATTTGATGTCCTATTTATTTATTTATTTTTTGCTGCAAGTACTTGTTTTGCTGATCTTTCATTTGTCACTCCTTTTAAATGGCCATACCCTTTAAATTGGATTTGCTGTGCTTACACATTCTTTGTGATAATATTAAGTTTTATATCTTCATTTTTAATACAGTTCTACTGCTAATGTCACCTGCTTGCTCAAATTTTTCTCTAAACCTCTCATATCTGTGGTCTTGATAAACTTTCATTTCTCACTTGGTTCTTATATCTATATATTAAAATTAGTTTGAACATGGTCTTGTATACAGCTAGTGTAACATTTTGGTTAACTTTCTTTTTTGCATAAATTTATTCAACTGAATCCCAGGCATAATAATTGTGCTTATTCTATTATTTGTGTTCATATGTAATTTTCCATTTTCACAAAAAATTGTGCCTGATTAGATATTTGTCCTGTGGGTCTCCAAAGGACAGCCAAAATGTAGTTGTCTTGATTTAGTTTGGAGTGCTGTGGAAGACTGAGGATGCAAATAATGTTCCATGTTGTTCCTATTTTTATTGTTTTTATCTTTATATTGCTGATTTTCATATCAGATTTATTACAGTAGTTATTCAACTTAGTTAAGGAATCCTACAAATCTGTACTGGATTTATTTAGGAGTAAACATCATGTAATTAAATTAAACAGCTGAGATTAGCATCTCCAATTTTGATATCAAGTTTAATGCCACTTTCCTTCATAATGTGATCCATATAATTGATGACTAATAGTGGAGAAAATATGCACCCTTGTCTCACATCTGAATATTCAAACCATCTTCTTGTACCTCCCTCAATTCTAATTGCAGACTTGCATCTCAAATGTCGATTATGTATTGTTTGATATAATGTCCCATTCACACTGTACAATTGTAGCATTTTGAACAGCTTTTCTCTTGGCACTTTGCTATATTTCAATGATTTCTCAACTATTTGTCTTAAATTGAAAATCTAATCCGGACACCCCTATTTGGCCTGAACCTAGTTTGTTCTTATCCAAGTTTCATTTCTGCTATTTTTCTCATGAGGACTGTTCTCAAGTAGGCTTGCACTCCCAGAACTGGGAAAACACTTAGTAAGGAAATTCCTCTAATTCTCATTCAGTTTTTTTTTTCCTTTGTATATATTAGCACTATGAAGGTTACTCCAATTATTCAGAATTTGACCTTCTGAAATATGCGGCTCAGTTACTGTAAAATTTGTATACCTCCATATCTGAGCATTTCTGGGAAAATGCTATCTAACACCAGCTGCCATTTCACATTTTGAATTTTTTGATTGCTTTTTTCTGCCTCAAGTATTGGTATGTATTCCTGATTACATTTGTCTTGAATATTTTCTACCACATTTTTGTCACTTCTTGTTTCATTTAGCAATCTTTCAGAGTAATTACTCCAGACATCTAGAATATCTTTAGTTTTTATTGTTGCTTTTATTCTCTGATTCCTTTGACTCACTTTCCACTATTTCTAAGCTTTTTTTTTAATATCCTCCAGAAAACATTTTGCCATCTTCCTGATATTTATCTTCTACATTCTTACCAAAGTTTTTCCATGAATTTTGTTTGGCTACAAACTGGTTTTACCCTCTGACAACTCCATATACCTTTGTTGCTGAATCATTTTTTTTCTTTAGTCTGCCACTGAATCTTCAAGGTTTCATTATTGTTTTCAAATCCTTTCATTTTTTTCTCCAGTAATATTTGTATAATTGAGTTTACACTTCACTTCTGAAAGCTGCTTGACTTTGGCAATGTAATCAATATAATATTAAGTTTTATCCTGCTCGAAACTGTAATGATCACTTTCTGTTTCAGCTCCTATGTATACTCTTGTGCCCTGAACCAGCATGAAGATATCATTATCAACAGCAACATAGTTAGTGGAGACTTTTCTCGTTTCTTGTGTCTTCGTGTGAATTTGCACACTTCTTTTAGGTAGGGTGGAAACATGGTATTAGTAATAACTAGTCTATATCCTGATCAGAAATCCAGCAGGAGTATTAGTAGTTTTTTGAAAAGATTTCTCTGCCTGATATTCATTTCCTACTCTGCTACCAAGTTTTCCTTCTTCATATCTGCCCTCTCTAATGACAAAAAATTCCTCCCCCTTCTTTCTCAGTAGAACCTTCTGTTGGGGTCAGAGGCAAATAAGTCTCAATGTCCATTTCTACATTTTAATGTTTGTCCACATCATGATATTGACTGACATTCAAGATTATCTTCATGTTTAGTGTTGAATACTCAGCTGCTCCTTTTCATTGATCATTATTACCTGAATAATGAGATTGGTTGGTGAGTGGAATGCATTTCCTGAGTGTGTTGTGAATGTAGACACATTGAATCAGTTTAAGGCACGTTTGGATGAGCCTTGTTTCTGATAGTGTATACCTCCCATGATGAGTCTCTGACCCCATGGAGGTCAGACAATAATATAATATCTTATAGTTGTTATTTAAAAGCTCACCTTTTTTTGCTTCCTTTATTTCATTAATACCAATGATGTTAACATGGTATTCTGTAATTTTTGTGGCAGTTCTGTTTCTTTTCCTTTGTTACTCATATGTTGATGGTTCCATCTTGAATTCTACTTATCTTAAGTTTGTTCATTAGCAGACTTTTCACTTCACCCTGGTTTCCTGATAAAAACAGCAGAGGAACTTGTGTTTCCAGCCAGCATGACATTTTGTTATGTTATATCATCATGTTTCATTTTGGTTAGAGACAATTTGTTTGTTTGGTTAAATCCCCAATTATCAGCCCATTCTCATTCTTTCAGTATCCAGGTAGATACCTACTAATGGGTTGCACTATGAGGAGGTGAGGATTGGATATTAGGTCAGAAGCCCTAGTCAGTTCTCTGCATTCCTTAAAAGACCATATGGAGATCCCCTTCTAGTTATCTAGCTTTGACTCATAAGGAACCTCATTTTTTATTTTTATTAATGTTATATATTGTTTACATATTCATATTTACTTTTTACATAAACTGTAAATTTTGAGTTAACTCCTCTACAAAATTGTGTTAATTTTTTCCATGAATATGTTATGTGGAAAGAGTCAACACCGTGTTGGAGTTTTAATAATGATTTCTGCAGAATAAACTAATATTTTATATAATATTTTTATTTTTTATATTTTGTGTTATCTATAAAAAGTTTTTATGAGAATTAGGAAATTTTATTTTATTTGTGGGATGGAAAATCTTGGTGCACATTAGAAATCAATAAATTTTTATTTACACAAAAGCTTATGAATTTGGGAAATCCAGAAACTTTGATGCTAGAGAAATATAGATTATGTGCAAGTTGAAGTAAAGGATTATTTTTCATTGGTGCTTTACTTTTTAAGTATTAGTATTTAATACTTATTCCATTTTTCTTTTTTTTTTTTTTTTCAGTGATATATTTAGGGAAAATCATTGTACAGTAAATTTAAGGAATACTCTGATGCTGCTTCGCAAAATATGTAATCATCCATACCTGCTGCTGAATCCCTCTTTGGACAAATGCAAGGATTTGGTTAAAGACTGTGGAAAAATGCTAATTCTGGATAGTTTATTAAATGCTTTGAAAAAAAGAGGACACAAAGTAAGTTATTTTACTGAGAGGACAAAGTTATGTGAAATACGTATTATTTACATATAACTAAATATCAGCCTGTGGGTCTAGTTTGGATACAGCTGTCATTTCAAATTTTTGACATAAAGTCTGAAATGAAGTGAAGGTGGAAACTATTATATCGTCACTGTACTGCATGCACAACCAGTGGGGATGTAATAGTTTCCACCTTTATGTCAATTATAAGCCTGACTTGAGTAAGCATTTTGCCTGTTTTCTGTATCTGGTTTATTATTCATGATGTACAGTTTTAAATTAAAACTTTATTTTAAAAAAAAGCATGGCATAATGCTTTACATCAGTAGTCAAACTTTTTACCTCTGAACCCCACTTGACAAGAGAAAACACTGTCCCCCCCCAGTTTTATTTATAAAAATAGAAGTCATACTAAGTTTGACGTTTTATTCAGTTTATTTTGTATTTTCTATATACTATTTAACAGTTTTTGACATAAAATAATTAAAGTATCACAATATTAGGCCTACAATAAAAATTAATTTTAACACTTGCAATTAACCAAAATATGTATTGAAATGAAACAATATTTAACTAGCAAGTATTTAATTTTTCTCTGTAACAATAATCAAACATTTAAATGTCGAAGTCTAATGTGTGGATGGGCCTGCTTTTGAGAACAAAGTTTATCAAAACGTGGTGTAATATCAGAAATGGCCACTCTAAGTTCTTTAGCAATATTTAGTCTTGAACGATACTTTGATTCATAGCTGCCAAAGCAGAAAAGCCTTTCTCACATAAATAAATTGTTGCGAAAGGAATAAGGATCTTCAATGCTTATTTGGCTCAAGTTGGGAATTCCTTGCCAATATGTATCCAGAACTCTGACAAAGACAATTCCTTAAATTTACTTTTCAGTGAAGTATCACTAGTGAGATCGATGAGTTGTTCTTGCTCATTTACGTTCAGAGATGATGGCCCAGGTGCATTTTTGAATGGGTTTTTAATCCAATAAAATTCATCAAAATCATCACAAAAGAGTTGATCAAGTAGGCAGCTTTTTATCTCCATTGGAAGCACTGGATTATCAGTGTCTTGTATCATTGACACACTAGAGTATGGAACATGTCTAGTATCGCTAGGCATGTTCATTTGTTGTTATTTTTAAAACTGATTACAGTTTTAATTTTTATTTGTAGAAAAATATGCCACACCCCCTTTTAAGCTATTTGCACCCCCCCCCCCTTGGGGGGGTGTCGTGCCTCACAGTTTGAGAACCACTGCTTTACATGAAGTTTGTGGAGGTGGTGTGGTGGACTGTAGCACACTAGTCGAGCTGGTTATTGTCAGTAGAAGACTAGTACAAAACGTGTTATAAAGGTGTAAAACATAAAACTGAAAATAAACAGTTTTTGAAACAGAATTTTGTCACAGGTAAAACATGAATATGAGATTTTGAATTAGAACTTAAAAGTCAACCCACAGTGGAAACATTATCTTCTCCTCACCAAAAAAAAAAAAAAAAAGTCTCCATTAACAGTTGAAGATTAAGCTAATAATAATATAATGGCTTATGACAAGAATGAAGTGATAGTGACAGATAAAATATGAGTGTCTGCAGGATTGACTGATAGTAGCATAATACAGAAAGTTTCTATAAGGCATTTGTGTCTGAAAGATTCTTTTAAAAGATCTGACATATATGCAGCTAGAGCCCTCATTTTGCATGCCACTGTGAAACTGTGTTTCATATGAAGTATCTGATCTTATTGAAAACTATGGATAGCAGTACTTCCTTCCTTAATTTGGCAAGTAGGCCATTGTGCCAGATATGATCAAATGCATTGAAAATATCAAGAGCAACCACACAGATTTCATCAAACCTTTCTATTGATGACGACGTTTCCATTCTTTTCAATAGAACAAAAGTGAGTATAATTGGGTGATAATTTAACGATTGGCCTTTGCCTCCTACAATTGTATATAGAGGCTTGTTCCATGCTGTAGGTTAGATGCCAGATGAATGTTGAAAGATTGCAGACAGTATAGGTCAGGTGTTAGTTCTGGAGCACTTGTTTTAAATATGATTAGGTTGCATACCATCAAAACCCAGGAAACTTGTTAGTATCCAAGCTATTAAGTTTCTTCTGAAGACTAGAGGAAGTATGCAGTGAGCAGTTCTTGGTAAAGTTTAATATTTTCCCTTGATCAACATTTCAAGAGTTGCAGGAGAAGAATGATGCTAGAATATCAAAATTAACACATGCAATAGTTTCATCCTGGTGGTGGATGGAATTATATATAGCATAGTTTGGAAACTTGAAGTAGACAGTAATGGTTGATGATGCCATTTGAGACTCTGTTAAAATATTAGGTTGGGTTTAGTTGTCTGTAAGTGGCAGTTGTGGTATACAGGACTGGCTAGAGGTATCCAAAAATAACAGCTTATAATGCGAGAACCACTTGTTATATTTTCTCAAACTAAAGCTCAGTCGATAGAAAATCTCTCCAAGGTTTGTTTTGTCACACTTTCAAGGTCATTCGTGTCCATGCATAATTGCACATGCACAAAATCGGCATAAGAACAGCTGTTGCCTCAGTTGAGATGTGGACACCACAACAGAAGGCGCAGTGCATGCACGCTTTGATTAGCTGAATTTAAATCAGTTAAGCACATTCGGTAGTGTGCACAATGAGAATGAAATGTGGATCCTCCCACATCAGAATCCATTCTTCAGTGGGATAAGACTCTAAAAGAGATGGGAAGTTTGGTTTAACAAACTGGGAAACACCACAAAAAAAACGTGTTCTCACAGTGATAGGACACACTTACCTGTTGCAGATCTTTGCTGTTCCACACTTCCATCGAGATGTTACTACATTTTTGAACAAGATATTTCCTGGACGTTGGACACGCTTACTTTGACATGCTGCAGATCTTTGCTGTTCCACAGCAAAGATCTAGATATGACTCCATTGGACTTTTTTTGCATGGGGCTTTATTAAAGACTGTGTGTATCAGAAAAAAGTTCGAGATTTGGACAATTTGAAACTGCATATCATTGCAGCAGCTGCTCTGATAATGACTCAGATGGCGGAAAACACTTAGCAAGAGCTCAAGTATCGTTTTGACATCCATCATACTACAAAAGGATATAG
The DNA here is from genome assembly GCF_054136105.1 of Typopeltis vanoorti. Lineage (NCBI taxonomy): Eukaryota > Metazoa > Arthropoda > Arachnida > Uropygi > Thelyphonidae > Typopeltis > Typopeltis vanoorti. The sequence goes on along the minus strand of NC_143563.1, from coordinate 57,130,186 downwards.
AGCTTTACTAACCTTCATAAAAACTTGGTGAGTTATTCTGTATAATAACAAAAAATTATTTTAATAAACCTTATAGATGCTGAGATATATTGTATATTGATGTTAAGGTGGCAAATGTTGATCAAGTAGATATGGATCGTATTAATTTTTATTGTAATTTTGTTCTTTCTTTCTTTTTTTTTTTTTTTAAGTGTAGTGCTATCAAAATTTTTTTGTGTCAATTTTTAATAGTTATGTTTAAGAATTTAAGGGCTGTAATAAAAGTGAAAGACCCACCAACATGTCACCTCTGCACAAACAGGGAGCAGACAGTTCTGTACCACCTTTAGTCCATTCAGTCTTGTATTATCCCAGCTGACCTGCGCAATCATATTCCTACTGTACCCTCTGGATAGGTTCAGGGTCCCTGCACTGTTCAACATACCCAGAAAGCTGTCACCTGCACATGGGGGAGGAGGGGGGGGGGTAACAGAAACCTTGTTCTGCAAATCAAACAAAGCAACAACCACTTCAGCCCTCCAGTAAGAAAGGTAATTGTGTTTTGCGACGTGAAGAAATTCTGTACCACCTAGACCCTTTGCAATTGGGCTACCAGCCTCCTCTCTAGTTGTTTCCTGCATGTTATGGTTGATGGCTTCCTGTACTCAGATTTCTCTATCAGTGCTGGAGTCCCAGGACTCTTTCTCCTGCACATTTTCTCTCACTAACTTCATATTCTACCCATAGCCTTAATAATGACAGTGTGCCCTTTGGTTGGAAAGACGTAGGTTCAAATTCTGTATATTGTTAAGAAACTTTATAAAGGCTTCTCAGCTGAAGGTGAGTTAATCAGTGTCATACAGAGGTGGCAGTGTTTTCCATTGGAAACTTGTTTTTCATCTGACAAAACAGGCACACTAACACATGCAAAATAGGAAAGAAAAGTAAAGTAGTGCTTGTTGGAACTGATGATTTAAGTAGTAATAAATATAGTATGAGAGCGAGAGAGGATATTAAAGGCTTGATGGAAGAAGCGAGACATAAAAGTGAGAATGTTAAATAGTGAAAAGTAGAAAAAATGGGTGTGAGTTTGCTGGTAGGAAAATAAACTTGGATAAGTGAGATGGCCTATACTTGAATGGATTTGGTATCAGGTGCCTGAAAAAATTGTTTATTGGAGTAGACCTATTGCAGAGAGGTCAGGGAAACTACACTAGTTTTTATAAATTATTATTATTAAGACAGACCTTCAGGGAGTCAGGGACTCATTGAGAGCCATACTATACATGATGAATCTGCTGAAGGGCTGGACTACGCTTTTTGTTTGGGCATTTTGAGTGTGTCTAGGAATGGTAAAGAGAAAGTTACCCAACCAAACCAAGAAGACTGCAGATATAAGTATACAAAAAAAAAAAAAAAAAAAAAAGCAACAGACATTACTTGTTATTTCTGTACAGTAATGCCAGGAATATTAGAAAAAGTGATTGAATTTGTTTCTTTGGGGAATAAAAAAACTTTGCAGCCTAAAATTGTCGGCATTAGTGAAACCTGGCTCTCAGATTCAGATGTATTAGCTGGAATTAAATGTAAAGAGTATTTTTAGTCATGACAAAAAAGATAGGGAGTGGAGGGGGAATACTACTAATGATATCAGATGACTTAAGTCCAATTAGTGTAGAAACTCATGAAAGCAGCAATGGTAATAATGTCTTATTTAGCAGTGAGTTTAAGGCTATCTGACCTGAAATGGAGGCTAACAGGATGAACTATTGTGAACGATTTTTCACTTAGTATGCTATTAATTAAAGATGTCAAGAAATTATATTGTTGGTTTAATCCTTTATTCTTTAAGTATAAGCAAAGTTTGTACATATCTTTACTAACTGCGCTACTTGTATGTGTATAAAATGCTTCACATGGAAACTTGGCTTACACTTGGATAAAGGATTAAACTAAGAATATAATTTCTTAGCATCTTTAATTTATAGTATAACAAATCAGATCTTTAAAGGTACCTGTGGCATAACTATAAACAATAAAATTACTCAATAGCCACAGTAGTAAACTTTGATGAAAGCACAGGTATAAAGTACATAAGTGCAGTTTGTTGTTTATATTATAACTAAGCAAAAAAAACTTTCACCATCTATCTCTGATTCAGAGTAATTTAATAATAAAGTGATACTTGTATATGGGAATATATGACCTCTGCGTTACTTCAACTTTGTTATCCCTTCTGGATCTGGCTCCCACTGATGACATGTTTGGGGTTTTTGTGCTTCCTGAGAGTAGAGAGGTTCTACTGTGTGGGAGGTTTTTGCCTGCCACTGATGAGTTTCCTGTTCAGGAGTGAATCAGGTCAGGTGGTGAGTTTAGTGATGATCCTTTAGGGTCACTCTGTGAGATTAGAGTGATTTTGTATATCACTCACAGTTTCTGGAGGGGATATCCCTGTACTTTAATACCTCGATAAAGGTCAAAACCATTCTGGGTAGTTCTTGCTTTCTGGCTAGTCACCGAAAAGAATGGTAGGCCCAATCACTCTGGCAGTTTGTCTGTCTATCTGTCTCTTTGGCAAGGCTTGGTGTAGTGGCAGATTTGCACTTGATTGTGCTGGGCTGAGGTCAGCTTGTTGTCAGGCAAAGGTTGACATATTCCAGAGAGTGATCCTTTTGGTCACTGACGAGTTTGCAGATACTGACAGTGGCCTTTTAAAGGTCACCCATTCTGAGTTTTTGGAAGTTGGCCCATTTGAACATGTTATCCCAGGTAGAACCCAGTCCGGATAGTGGCCTTCTCATAATGCATAGCATTATGGGATACTAAGGCAATTAATGTGATGTCATTAGCCTCTATATAGAAATAGCCTGTTGCAAAGATACTTCTTCATGTGCAAACTTTGTTTGCTTATGCTTTGACAAAGGATTAAACCAAGAATATAATTTCTTGGTTTAATCTTTAATTTATAGGATGAACTATATGGTAGGGTGTTGCTATAGACTTGGCATTTCAGTTGCTGGGGATTAAGACATGCTTTGCCAAATTACTATGATGAGTTCTAAATTAGTAATTGTTATGGGTGACTTAAATTGTCAGAACACCGATTGGATAGCAGAGAAAACTTGTGGTAAGAATGAAGAAGAATTTACTGAGCTTTGCTAGATAGTTTTCTCAAGCAGCATGTGAAAGCAACTTCAGGCATAGTGTTAGATTTGATCATAGCATCAGAAGGTGTCTCTGTTAAGAATAAGACTGTTTTGTTACCAGTTGGTGACAGTGATCATGCTGTACTATCCTGGTAAGTAGCTAACTATTTGGATGTTCCAATTAGGACAGATTGCATGCTGAACTAAAAAGCTAAAATTATGTCAAACTCAGGAGAATACTATCTTTAGTTCAATGGTATCAGTTATGGAATGGGAAACTTTGAAAAGATGTTTAAATGACGCACAGTATCTGAATGTGTCCCTAGAGTTCAAAGAACAAATAGGGAGTGAAATGGATGTGCAACCTTATTAAGAAAGATTCTATCTTCTTATCTCATTGGGAAAATAAGAGTGCAACTTGTTTTGAAACATATAAAGTGCATGCCAGAAGAAGTCCGGATATTGTGTGGAAAGCTAAATCGAACTATGAAAAGGAAAGGAATTGGAAATAAAAATAGGAATTGGAACTGCAAATAACTTAAGTGAAAACAGATGGTACTATTTTGTCAGAAGCTGATGAGATTCTTCAAATAACGAATGCTCACTTTTACAAGATCTGTCATTGTGGTATATGCAACATGTTACACAATGCTACCACCACCACACTGAATGAATAGATAGAGATGCATAAAAAATGTGTTCAGTAGCTGTTGTATAACCTGGAAAGATTTAGCAGTAGGGCCAGATAGGATATTAGCACTTGCTAAATGAATATTCAGCTGAAATGGCTTGGCCCTTGACATGTTTGTATAACTTGAGTGCTCGGGAAAGATCCCACAAGAATGGAAAGAATAGTTTCTGCTTTATTTCTCTTCTGTGGATATTTTCATGGATACTTTTTTTGCTGAACTAGCCACCATCATTCCTCTACTTTCATCTAAAATTGTGACTAGTTGGTTTGATTTATAATCAAAGCAACTGAGGATATGAGGCCAGTGTACTATGTCAGTAAATTGCATATATTCTTCTGGCTGGTTTGTAAATTGTAGGTATTGTTTGGCTGGTTGTTTGTTTTGCAGGAGGAAAAACCTGCAACCTCCATTGTGTCTGCCATTGATGCATTCTTAGCAAGCTACCCTCTTATTATATCCCTCCTATCCTTTATGATTGGATTGTCAGTTGCATGTCAAGGGTGGATGTCTTCAACTCTCCAGATTTCTTTATCAGTGCTGGAGTAGCCTAGGATCCTGTACTTACCCACACTCATATACGTCTATGACCTTCCTCCCTCCCTCTCTCTCTCTCCCTCCCGCTTGAACATTATAATTTACAGTTTTGTGTATGACAGTACTCCCTATCCCTCTTCTTCATTCGAGAAATCCTGTAGTATTTAAATGATTGAAGCTTCAAGATCTTTCATAAGCAAAGTCTTAAACACTGATCTCCTCACTATTCTCAGATTTCAATACCATCAGAACACCATCTTACTTTTGTAATGTTCCTAGCTTCATTCACGATGATTGTATGCAGGAGACAGTGCATATAATAGGTGATCTTTCTCTCTTTCCAGTAACTTCTCATAGGCACTCTGTTTCTATGTTATGCTTTTTTTTTAATAGGTATTTTCTTGGATGTTACTGTATTGAACTGTCCTCTACCATTCATCCAATTTTCTCTAATCACGTAAGAACATGAGCAGTCACTGACCAACATCTGCACACATTCCATCTCCGAACATATTGAATCAGCCTCTCATCTTCTTTTAGTTCATTTACCCCTGTTCTTTGGAACAGCCTGCCCCATACTGTTTTTCCTAATGAACACATCTTCAACCTTTTCAAGGAATACTTTCTTTCTCATTAACTGCTTGTTTGCATATGCAGCACTATTATGTCATAGGTCTTATTGACCTCTCATGGAGTCAATATAAAACAATAATAATTATTCCTTAGAATTAGCAAACATCTAGATTTAAAAAAAAAAAAAAAAAACATTTATTAACAGTAACTTTTAGAAAAGAACATATGGGCTGTAACTTTTAGATCACTGCACTGAATTTTTTCTTTTTTGATATCTGACCAACATAGAAGGCTGCAATACCTATAGCATATGAGTGCCATGTGTGGGCAGGTGGGTATGAAGAAAGAAGGAATCTATTGTCATTTTTTTAACAGCTCATGGTGTTGTTTTCGTTGGTGAAAGTGCAGATATTACTGTGTGTCATACCAACAAATGGGCAGATGAAATTTTATTATTTATATCAAAGATATTAAAAAAAATTGGATAAGATTATTATTGTGAAAATAATTTCATAATAGTGTTGTGAAATAACATAATGAAGCCATAAATAGGCTTTTTTTTTTTCACGTCACTCTACCTATTACAAATATTTCCCATCATGAAATTAATTTATCTTTATCAGCTGTGTAAAATTCCATTCTCAAACTTGGTAGCTAACAGTACACTTTTTGAATAGCTTGACTTATATGTCCAAATGTCTTCCAGAAAGATGATGCTGTAATGATTCATACAAATGGAAATCAGAAGAGGCCAAGTCAAGGCTGTAGGGACAGTGCTCCAAAACCTTCTAGTTGTGTCATACAACAACAAACCCCTGGACATTTGTGTCGGAGTGCTAACTTAGTTTCTCTATTGTTTGGTATTTAGCATATATGCATTGGTCATGAACCTACATTCCATGAAGCAAATCAAAAGAATGCTTGATGATTTCAGAAGAAACTTCTGATGATTTTTTCTTTAGCCAGCATGGTTTGGAATTTTGAACTACATGAGATCAAAGGTAAAGGTACTTCCAAGTAATTGAATCCTTTTTTTTGTTTCCAGGCTATGATTTATGTTTTTGTCTGTTAATACATTCCTGTTCAAAAACTAGTCATGTTTGTTACGATAACCAGGCATCAACTAAAGACACATCCCAATGTGTATTGTCTTATGCAGTCCCATTAACTATTTTCTTAATAGTGCAACTTGTGGAGTATTCATAACTATAAATTTATGTGTGTGCCACAGTAAAAATTAACTTTTTAATAATATGTGCCATGTTCTTGTAACTTGTCTTACCATGGTCAAACAGGAAGATCTATAAATAAATGCATTTCTGAACATCAAAGATCACATCTGTCTTATCAAACCTTCACAAATCTGGCCTTGCACAAAATAGAGTTGCAAATGCTAACCACAGGATCCAGTAGCAAAACATCAAGCTACTACATAGATCCAACATATAGATAGACTTATATGTTGGTTACACATGACTAAATTTTTCAGGAAATGACAACGTATACTAAAATATTCATTAAAAAAAACTTTAATCAGTACCTTCCTATATTTCGGCAATGTTACATTGCCATCTTCTGGGGAACATAAAACTATGATATGTGCATGCAGGCACTAACAACGAGCAAATGAAGCTGAAGAAGGCAACTGAAGTTGGTCCTTGAGTCCTAAAAGTATCCCCTAGCAGCTAAAATGTCTTGGCTGTTGGGCTGATGTTCTTAGGATGCAAACTTCCCAAATTTGGGGCAGTCTCATGCATCCAAATTTGTTGAGGTTTGGGAAGTTTTTTATAGCTGAGGCTGATTCCAGGAATAATCTTTCATATTTATATTTGGTGTGGTGTGGTAAAGTGGCTTTCTTCCAGCATATTCTGTGATGGGTATCTAGTGCATGGTCAGCAAGTCCTGCGTGGTTGTATTAGTGACAGATGTAGTCTTTGTGTTCAGATATTCTGATATTAACTGTCCTGCCTGCTTGGCCATAGTAAGACAGTTTACAACTGCAAGGGACCTGGTATACTACAGGTAGGTCTAGGGGAAGTGGATGGTCTTTAGTGGAGAGGATAAGGGATGCCAATTTCTTATATGGTTTGTAACAGGTAGTCAAGTCATATTTTTTTAGGATTTTTGTTAGCTTTTCAGACTTTTTTATCTTCAAAAGATAAAATTCCATCTCTACTGCTGCCTGGAGAGTATTCAGTCACATGCAACCGCAAGTTATTCTACTTTGGACAAACAGGCCAATTTCTTTCTTTATGCCTTTCTGAACATCATTCCTACATTACCTCCAAGAAAGGAAAAAAAAAAAATCAGGTCTAGCAGAACATGGGATTACTAATACCAGTCACAGATTCCTTCGGAATGATGCCAAATCACTACATTGTTGGTCCATAAATATGAGCATCTCTTTAAAATAAGCTCTGAATTACTTCAGCATTGTCCAAATCTCAACCTTAATGATGGGCTCTCCCTTCCAAGAATCTGGGAAATTATTATTAAGAACTATACTGTTTTATTACATGTGCACATATTCTTTGATGTTTTTTTTTTTTAATTACACAGTTGCACACTTCAATTAAACCTAATAGTATCAATTTGACTAATGCTATTAAGTATCTGACTGTCTTGTGACTCCATATAAGAAGAGATTCCCTTATAACTAATTAATAACGGAAACACGTTAATTTAATTCTTGTTATTTTTGGCTATGTTTCATAGCCATTAACAGTGCAATTTTAGAAAAACAATCACAAAAAAGAGAACATCTATTCAATTGAAAGCACATGATATCATATACACTATTGGCTGCAAGAGAATAGCTCCTGCTGTATTAATAGATATCCAAAAATAATTTACAATACAATAAATTAGCTAATAAAATATTTTTAAATATAAAATTAATTACAATTTACAGAACACGTGAATGATGAGTATTAGTTAGTATAACTTCCCAAAATTTAGAAAGTTTAATGCAGGTCATTTTTGTTAAAGTTTGGATTGTGGATGTATGCTTTACAGCTTTCTCTGTAGTCTTTCCAGAAGAAAATAACTTTTATGTAATATTTTGGTCTTGTTCCAAAGAATTCTGTGTTTTGTAGAAATGCGTGACTTGCTAAACTGGATTTATTGGTTCTTTAAGCGAAATATATTTTCTTGATGTTCTTCCAAATGAATTTCTGCAGAACGACCAATGTGTCCATACTAACATAAGCTGCAAGAGCAGGAGATTCTATAAACTCCAGAACAAGAAAGAGGAGGATATTGACTTTAGGAGAGATAAGGAAGGTGATAAGTTTACAACGTGAAAGGAAAGAGACTTGTAAGTCAATCTGTTGAAGTTGTCTTGCTATTTTTTCTGAAATTCCTTTAACATATCGAATACAAATTCTGGTAACTTCTCCTTGAGACAGGTTAAGACAACTATAATTGTTTATTATTTTCTCAATAGTTTTCATATTATGATTATTAGAGACAAAATCAGCTCTGGTAATAGACAGTTCTTTGTTTAGAAGAGAATCTGTATAAAATATTTTACCAGCTTTGTCTACTAGAGATTTGACTACAAATGTAACTCACATCATTACAAATGTAATGATGTGATAACTCACATCATTACAAATGTAATGATGTGAGTTAGAAGCAGTGTATTTAACAATATGATTTGGTTTTCTATAGTAAAGTTAGAAAATGCAGATTCCCATTTGGTTGACGTAGAATAAGAACATCCAAAAAAGGAAGAAAATTATTATCTTCTACTTCTGAGGTAAATTTAATTCTTGGATTTATTGAATTAATTTTTTTAAGAAATTCACGAAGACTAGACAAGGTTCCATACAGCAAAAGCATCAACATATCTGTACCAAATCAAGGATTTAGGTGAAAAAACATCCAGAATATGATGTTTGAAATGTTCCATAAAGTAATTAGCTAAAGTTGGAGAAATGGGAGACCCCTCCATGACTGTTCCTTCTATCTGTCTATACAGTTTGTTCTGGCAGTTTAAATATTCTGAATTAATGATGAAGCCAAATAATTTTACACTGTTAGGAAGAAAGTCATTGCGAAATAATTCAATTGTATATGTCAAAGAGATATTTGTGAAGAGTGAGACTGCAATGGAGAGATTCCATTCTCCATATACCTTCATTGTTGTTTAATTTTTTAATTCCCAACTGTACATTGATGATGATCCACAATACATGAATTGAAATATTTACTGTGTAACTTATACAGTTTGGTAGTTTACAGTCTCACCATCTAATTATATCCCTGTGTGAGTTTCTCTCAGCATCAATCACCACCTTCACACTGCCATTCTCACTCAAATGCAGACCATCTTCAGCAAATAGCTTTCTCATCATCATCATCATCAAATTCCTGACATGTACCCTCAAGGGATGTACAGGATATGATAGAACTACATGAAAAATTTACATCATTACTAACTTCCTATTTACAATTTTCCTCCAAATCAGTCTGTTACTTGTCAAGACTCCAATATTATCAGATCTTATATTTCTATCGTCTAAGGCACTTTGTACTGTATCAATCCACCTATATCTTAGTCTTCCTCTGGATCGTTTTCCTGCCAACTTGGCAGAGAACACTTGTTTTGCTAATCTTTCCTCGCCCATTCTGTTTAAGTGACCATACCACCTGAGATTAGCTCTGCTAACGCATTCCTGGATGCTGATAATGTCAAGTTCTTTCCTAATATCCTTTTTTAATATGATATTGCCATTGATGCCATCTGTTCATACCTCTAATCTTTCTGCAGAATTAGAGGTATGAACAGATGGCATCAATGGCAATATCAGGACCTCAGGACTCTCATATCTGTGGTCTCTAGTCTTTGGTGAAGTGTTTTACTTCTGACCCAGCTCTCAGATCCATAAGTTAAAACTGGTTTCAACACTGTCTTGTATACAGTTAATTTAGTGTTCTGACTAATTTCTCTCTTATTCTATGCTTTGTTGATTCTGTTGTCTATTTCCATATTTAATTTACCATCTTCAGTAAAAATTATGCCTAAGTAGCTGAAATGTTTTACTTGTTCCACAGGTTCCCTGTTCACAACACAGTTGACATTTTCAACAATTCTACCTATTTTCATTGTCTTTGTCTTTTTAATCCTAACCTTCATACCATATCTGTTACAACAGTTATTCAATTTAGTCAGGGAATCTTGCAAACTTGTAGCAGATTTATTTAGAAATATAACATCGTTTGCATAAAGCAAAGAGCTGACATTAAAATCTCCAATTCTGATATCATGTTTAATACCACTTTCTTTCATACGATCCATATAGATAATGAATAACAGAGGGGATAATGTACTTCCTTCAATTCTTACTGCTGACTTACAACTCAAATAAAGACTAAGTATTGCTTGATATAATGCCCCATTGACACCATATAACTGTAGCGTATTGAATAGCTTCTCTCTTGACACCTTGTCATATGCCTTTTCCAGATTGATAAAACGTAAATACAGATCTTTGTTATATTCCCATGCTTTCTCAACTATTTGTCGTAAAGTGAAGATCTGATTCTGACAACCTCTATTTGGCCTGAATCCAGCTTGTTCTTCACCAAGCTTTTCTTCCACAATTCTTCTCAACCGTTTCTCGAGTATACTTGCATAGATCTTGCCAGAACACTCAGTAGGGAAATACTTCTGTAATTCTCACATTCAGTTTTATTTCCCTTTTTATATATGGGTACTATTAGAGCTCTACTCCAATCATTGGGAATTCGTCCCTCTGTCCAGGCTTTCTGAACTATGCAGTGCAGGCACTGTAAGACTTTTATACCACCATACTTCAGCATTTCTGGTCGAATATCATCCAATCCTGCTGCCTTTCCACATTTCAAGCCTTCGATGGCTTTTTCAACTTCAAGCATGGATATTTATTCCTGAATATATGCCTGTTGAGTGTTTTTTACCATTGTGCTCTTACTGCTTGTTTCATTTAGCAATTTTTTGAAGTAATTACTCCATGCTTGAAGGATATCTTTTTCTCCTGTTTTCATGTCACCTTTATCATCTCTAACTCCTTTTACAGCACTCTTTCCTCCATTTCTAAGCTTCTTCAAAAATCTTCAGAATATCTTACCACCTTCTTAATATTTATTTTCGGTGTTCTTGCCAAAGTCCTCCTATGACTTTTGTTTAGCTAGTTTTACACAGTGTTTAGCTTTCTTACATTTGTCTCTGTATTCTCTAAGAGCAAAAACTGACTTATTTGCCAGGAACTTTTGATATGATTTCTTCTTCTTTTCCTTCACTGCCTCTTTAACTTCCTGTGTCCACCATGGAGTTCTGATTTTTCTATCCTTGCAGACAACCTCACCACATGCCTCTCTGGCTGAATCAATCAGGGTTTTCTTCAAGGCTTGCCACTGAATCTCCAAAGTTTGGTTCCTGTTCTCAAACTCTTTCATTTTTTCTTCAATAATCTCTGTGTATTTTAGTCTACAGTTCACATCTGAGAGCTGCTCAACTTTTATTCGCTTTAAAACTTTCTTACATGTTATTCATTTCAATATGAAATTCAGTTTTATCCTGCTCAAGACTAAATAGTGATCGCTTCCAATTTCAAATCCTCTGTACACTCTGGTGTCCTGCACCAGGGAGAAAACATCATTATCAACAATAACATAGTGAATGAGACTTTTCTTATTCCTTGCCTCTTCTCTCCATGTGAATTTGTGCACATTTTTATGTTGGAACATGGTGTTATTAATAATCAGTCCATGTCCTGTGCAGAAATCCAACAGGTATTTGCCATTATTATTAGCTTTGCTCTTTTCTCCAAATTTTCTCAAAATATTTTTGTATGTCTGACAATCATTTCCGACTCTGCTATTTAGATCCCCAACAAGGACCAATTTTTCATTGTGTCAGTTGCTTTTTCTAAAGCATCAAAAAATTTCTCCACTTCTACCTTAATAGAACCTTCTGTGGGACCATAGGCACAAATAAGTCTCATTGTCCAATTCTCCATTCTGATATTTGCCCACATCACTCTACGTGATATTGCTTGTCAATCAAGAAGATTAGCCTCTTATTTTGTGTTGATTACTATGGCTATGCCTCCTTTTCCTTGATTGTCGTTTCCTGAATATAACATTTTGTATTTATTGCTCAGAAAGATCTCACCAGTTTTTGTCTTTTTTTGTTTCAGTCACCCCTTTTATTCAATATCGCTAACAACACTATGCTGTATCATTCACACTCTCTAAATAATTTGTTCTACCCAACACAGTTAATTTCTCTGCACTTTCTCTCCTTTTCACTCACTCATTTATCATATTGTATCTCTTCCCATACACACCTTCTTTGTCTAAACATCCTCATTAATTTTCACATAATTTTCATTACCAATTAGAAACCTATTACAAATAAGCAATTTGTTATAAATTGACCTAGTAATCGTGAACTGTTTGACTAGATTCTTTGTACTTTGACAGGTGCTGATTTTCTCACAGATGGTTTCAGTTTTAGATATATTACAAGACTACTGTGTGAGGAAGAAATTTAAGTATAGCATTCTTGATGGACGTATGAAAATAACAGAGAGAGAAATTCAAATTCAGTCATTCAATACAGATCCTGATGTATTTATCTTTCTTATTAGTTGCAGAGCAGGTAATTTAGGTATTAACCTTACAGCTGCCGATACTGTTATCATTTATGATCCTGACTGGGTAAATATGATTTTCTTATTTCATTACCAACTTAACTATATATAATTTAGTGTATATTTAGAAATGTGTTGTTTGAAAAGAGAACTGCCTATGACCTATTGTCCCAAATTCCCACTCCTTGCAGCTCTCTGTTTCTAATAACACATGGTTACTGAGTGAATAGTGAAAACAAGGTTTGGGTCTTCACCAACCAAAATGTTTTCTGTATTAGCTGAAAGTTTTGTGTGTTCTAGTAGTAGTACAGAATCAAAAAAAAAGCAAGGATGTCATCTACATCAATGGACTAGGATGAAGAAAAGTAAGTCTGCTAGTAGAACAGTTATGGGAGTGTTAATAGCATAGTGGCATCAACAGAAACAAAATAAAGTCAGCAGAAAAGTTGTGTGAATAGCACATAGACATTATAATGCTGTTTCAACGATCTAAGATATTTCACAACCACTCCTGAAGCTGCCTTCTGAAAACAGAGGCTTGACTCAGTATGAGTGAGCCAGCCAATCAAAAGTGCAAGCATATTTTTTCCTTCACTGTATTGTGAAATGTATGTATTCCAGGAGCATTGTATATGCATGTGAGTTCTGCGTACACAGTAAAAGTGGTCATCAAAACGTGAAATGTTACAAAAGAATTTCCAGAAGTAATGTCGTCACCTTGGCCATAGAAAGTAAAAAAGTCCAGTCTTGGAGGCAATGCTTAATTGCCTTGTCAGGAATGGGGCATCTCATGCTTCAGAAATTTTTTCCATAAGCCTAGAACAGTGTTTATCAAACATTCAGATATCCGTGTACCCCTTCTTAAATCTTCATTATTACCAAGTACCCCTTATCAAAATAATAATAATAAATAAATAAATTTTATTTGAATTTATATGTTCATGTAAACAAAAAATATGATTAATTAATTAATAATTCTTAATCAAGTAATTCATATCATACAAAGATTTTTCATCTTCTTCCTAGTTGAATGAAACTGATAAGGTGTGTCAGATGACACACCCTTATCAGTTTCATTTGATCCCCTCATGTTGGAGGCTTAATGGATTTTTTACAACACTCAAAAAGGATTAAAATAGAATTTAATACTTCCTATATTTTGTCCTAGTCACTAGGACATCTACGGGGATTACAAAAACAACTAATGTAACATGCACACAAATATCATACAATACTAAGCCCAACCACGTGGGTGACACTAAAGTCCTATCTAGGTGGAGTGCCCTCTAAGGGCAGTAATAGGTGGCCTGGAATGTAAGGTGGGACCTCTGGTGATGAGCATTTCCCAAATCTTCGGAAGCTTAATGCAATCGTATTTATTAAGATTTGGTTGGTTTCTGAGAGCTACTGCTGCCTCTAAGAAAAGTCTCTCTTTCTTGAATTTGCTGTGGTGGAGCATGGTGGTTTTCTTTCACGATACCCTTTAGTGTCACCCACGTGGTTGGGCTTAGTATTGTATGATATTTGTGTGAATGTTACATTAGTTTTTTTTTTGTAATCCCCGTAGATGTCCTAGTAATTAGGACAAAATATAGGAAGTATCGAATTCTATTTTAATCCTTTTTGAGTGTTGTAAAAAATCCATTAAGCCTCCAACATGATGTCTTCACAGCACTTAAGCCTCTACACACGAATTCATTTGATCCAGATACAGTATCAACATTTTCGTGTTGCTTACAGCTACTTGTATTTGCTATATTGCTCTCTTTTGTGCGTTTTATAAATCACTTTAACCAAGAATTTGAAAGCTAAAAAAATACCATATTTACTCGAATATCGCACTTTTTTCCCAAAATTAAAGCTAAAAAATCTTGGTGCGAGATATATGCGGGGATTCTTGGAAATCTCTGGAAACTAAAGTTTTCAGAGAAAAAACTGAAAATGGTGTGACTTACCAAGAATCTCCTATTCGCTATTGCTACTTATGGCATCGAGAACAGTTTCCTTGTGTGCATTGTCAAAGTCATCTACCCAAATAGCTTCATCTTCTTTCCCATTATTTCAAGCAAAAATTTCCAGTAATTTATAAGACTTGAGATAATGAGCAATCCTTCACAAATGACTAATGAGAAGTAAAAGCAGAGCACGAAACAGACAGCAATGGTAGGCCAGTAGAGATAGAGCAGCTATGAAGAAGAACATATGATTGGTGCAGTATTAACGAAAGATCACATGAACCAAAGACAAAGTCAAGCCAACAGTTGAATTGAAATGCTAATTCTCTTCAATCGAATTCCATAATATCTGAAACACATTCACTATATATTTCTTAGTTTTTAACACATTCACAACGGAGTGGTGTCAAGCAAAACCATATGTTGCTGGTGCAACATATCGTTTCGCTTGAGTCTATACAGCAGTTTCTATTGGAGGGGAGATGTGATTCATTAGTTAGTGCCATTTTTATCCCAGTTGTCCCTAATTGCACAATTTGTTGAGAAATATATTACACAGACTGCAAATGTCCCTGTACCTTATTCAGTGATACAATAAAACTACTTGTTTTTCTTGTGTCTTCAGTATAGTGACGCTGTTGGGGAGGACGTGTTGTCTACTGCAGGAAGCGAGTTACTATCGCCACAACGTTCACGTCCTGGCGATAGTAACTCGCAATTTGAGTAGGAGAATTCATACATAATATAATTTATTGAGAAATATATATACATTTAAAATAATTCTTTTTTTCTTAATAATGATTCCAGGCTTAATGATGCATAGCCGAAATTGCCACGTACCATGTTAATGAACATCGGTATTATATCGAATGCATGAAACCTCAAAAGTCTGGTCTGGCACAACATAGTATTGACACTAAACACAATATCCAGTGGGATGAAGCTCTTCTTCTCCATAGATGCAAGTTTAAATGTGAACGTCTTTTCAAAGAAAATTGTGAAGCCCTTTTACATCGGCCAAATCTGAATCAGAATGATTGTCTCTCTCTCCCCCAAAAGTTTGGGAGATTCTTGTCTTATGTAACCATCAAAAAAATAGTTTTTAAGAATAATTTTAATAATATTTATTAATATTTATTTCTAGCACGTGATAACAATTTTAATTAGTAATCCACCAACTGTTATGTACTTCGTATTCCATTCCTTTGAATTGCTTGTTGTCTACCCTGATGATGTACTGTTAATTTCAGTACTAAATATCTATACTTTTATCTCATTAGAACTGATTACTGTGGTTATTGTGTAATTTATTATTCATTAACAGGACTAGTTAAAACTCATTAACCAAATTTGAAGTTTAACTACTGCTTTATTATGCTTTTTCACATACTCCCTATTCCTCAACCTATTGTTAAGAAGAGTGATAACTCTTTACCATCAAATTACCATCTGTTCTCTCTCACTTAAATCCTTCTTAAGATAGTGGAGAAATTCATTAATATTCAGCCATCACCTGAAAAGTTCTTATGTAATAAATTATTGCAAGTATGGATTCTGCTACTGTTGATCCTCGAGGATATCGTTGCTTCAGTCACTTACCTACCTTTGGAAAGATGATATGGAAAAGTTTGGAGAAAGTCAAGCACTTAGTGATTATTTTGATGTAATTACTCTTTATATTTTTAAAGCATTTGTTTGAGTTTGGACAAAGCATATCTAATCTTCCCCATTTCATAGTCTGTCATTGGCCATTAGATTTCTAGCTTTCTCTCTGCCTTTTTCTCTCTCTCTCTCTCTCTCTGTGATTGTGTAGTACATGAAGTGTTATACAACACAAATGTTTATCTTTGGTCTTTGCAAGCAGTGCCAGGGCAACACAAAACTGTTCTTTCACCTACTCCCTTCCTTTTTGTATACATTATGAGCATCATTCCCCCAGTTGACTGCATATCCAATCTACAGCCCTGCTGATGACAGTACATCATACTCCTGTTTCTTATGTGGCACAAATTCAGTGGGAAGGGGGTCGATGATTGTCTTGATAATTTTGATGCTGACAATCTTGTATTTTTTTCCTAAAAGAGTGACACTGGGAGCAAAGATTCTTTCCTTTGATTGTACCCAAATTTCTAGACAAGATGAGATTTCTCTTTCAATAACTTGAATTTCCACTGAGTGTGAGATCACCTACCCTGCTTGTTGGAGATCTAAAAAATAGTTCCACATTTATTTAACCTTATCCCGCCATGTTACTAATACAGTATGCTATAGTCACATTATATTAGTAACCTTTCATGAATGGTTATGTTAATATATATATATATATATATATATATAGCTCCTTGATAATTTTCTAAAGTATCCCCTGAAATATTTTATTCTGTATAAATTTATTCTGCATTAAATACCTGCACAAATACAAAGTAATTGAATAATCTGCTTTAAATTCCATATAAAACTTTCTCTTTTTGTGTGTTATCATGTGCAAGTTGGAAAACATTGATTCGTTTGTTGGTCTTGGTACAAATCACAAAAATTAATTTTTTTTGTACTAGTTTTAACATGGTCTCATACATTACTGTAGAGAGAAAATTCTTATAATTGGCAGTATGCACTGAAATGCAAGAAATGCTCCTGAAAAATTTTGAAGTATTTTTTTAATGATTCTGTTGTGTCAAAAATATCTACTTGATTTATAGTGTTATCATCATCAGTTTTCTGAAATGTACCATCAAGTGGTGTTCAGGTTACTATTACAGTACTACATGATTACTTTTACATTATTATTAATCTCCTATCAACAATTTTCTTCAAAATTAGTCTGTTACTTGTCAACATTCCAATATTGTCATATCTAACATTTCGTGCTTCTAAGGCACATCTGACTGAATCAATTCACCTAGATCTTGGTCTTCCTCTGGGTCTGTTTCCTGCCATCTTGGCATCAAACACCTGTTTTGCTAACCTTTCCTCACCTATTCTATATAAGTGGCTATACCAGCTTACATTAGCTCTGCTGACACATTCTTGAATGCTAACAGTGTTAGATTCCTTTCTAATATCTTCATTTTTAATATGATTCTGCCATTGGTTCACTCTCCTAATTTTCCTCAGAACCCTCATATCAGTGGTGTTTGATCAAGTGCTTAATTTCTAAAGCAACTCTCAGATCCATAACTTAAAACTGGTTTGAATAATGTCTTGTATACTGCTAGTATAGTGTTTTGGCTAAATTCTCTCTTATTCCATATACATTTATTCAGCTGCTTACCACTATACCAAGCTGTGCTTGTTTTGTTGTCTATTTAATTCTTCACTAAAAACTGTGCTGAAATAACTGAAATGTTTTACTTCTTTTTATAGGCTATCGATTCAGAATGCAGCTAAAGTTTTCTATGTTCCTGCCTATTTTTATAGTTTTGATCTTTTTATTGCTGATTTTCATGCTAAATTTGTTACAGCTGTTATGCAATTAGTAGAACCCTGGAGACTTACACTGAATGTATTTAGGTGTACAACATTGTCTGCATAAGGCAAAGAGCCAAGTTTGACTTCTCCAACTTTAATATCAGGCTTAATACCACTTTCTTTCATAATGTGTATCTTTGTCTTACCCCTGATTTTACATCAGGGGTAAGACAAAGATACACATTCTTGCTGTATTTCTTTCAATTCTAACTGCTTACTAACAACTTAAATATAGACTGTCTTTCTGTATATTCTTTTACTCCATATAATTGTAGTGTTTTGGAGAGTTTTCCTCTGGGTACCTTGTCATATGCCTTTTCCAGATAAATCTACAAAACTTAAGTACAGATCCTTGTTATATTCCCATGATTTCTCAACTATTTCTTGTAAACTGAAAATCTCATCTTGACAACCTCTTTTTGGTCTGAATCCAGCTTGTTCTTCTTCTTCTAGTTTCTCATCAATAATCTTTCTCAATCTCTTTTCAACTATTCTTTCATAAATGTTACTGGAACACTTAGTAGAGAAATTCCTCTTTAATTCTCACATTCAGCTTTATTCCCTTTTTAATAGATGGAAGCTATAATAGCTCTACTCTAGTCATCTGGAATTCAACCTTCTAACCAGGCTCTGTGAATTATGCAGTGTAGCCAGTGCAAAACTTTTAAACCTTCATACTTTAGCATTTCTGGTCAGGTATCATCTACTACTGCTGCCTTTTCCTTTTCAAGTTTTTGACAACTTTTTCTACCTCAAGTATTGATATGTACTTCTCTTTGCATTCCTCTTGAAAATATTCTGGTATGGTTCTGTCACTGCTCAGTTCATTTAGTAGTCTTTCAAAGTAATTACTTTAGACATCTAGGGTATCCTTATCTTCAGTTTTCCTGTCACCTTTATAATCTTTGTTTCCTTTTACAGTACTCTTTCTTGCATTTCTAAGCTTCTTCAATAGTCTCGAGAACATTTTGCCACCTTTCTGGTATTTATTTTTCATGCTCTTACGAAAGTCTTCCCATGAATTTTGTTTAGCTGCCTTTAACTTAGCTTAGCTCTCTTACATTTTTCTCCGTATTCTTTTAGCAAATAAATTGGCAGATGTCCTAAGATATCTACCAATTTATTTGCTAGGAACATTTGGTATGCTATATTCTTTTCCAGAACTACTTCTTTAACTTCTTGTGGCCACCATGATATTCTTATTTTTGTATCTTTGCAGACAACTTCACCACATACCTCACTAGCTGAGTCATTGACTCCTTTAGAATTTGCCAGTGAGACTCCAAGGTTTGGTTGATATCAAACAGATTGTTTTCAATCTGTTTGATATCAACTAAGTGATATATAAACATATTACTTATCACATAGTTGAATTCCAAGTTGGAAACAACTTGAAGAAGCTTACAATGTAAGTCAGCAATTTTTTCTAGGGGGACATCAGAAATTTCCTTTGAGATCAGTCATTGAACTGAGTATAGGATTTACCATATTATTCTTTTAAGATCAAAGTCAGTGTTATGGAATTCCATATACACCAGTATGTAGTACAGTCAGTTCTTATTGTAGAGAACTTGAAGGAGCCAAAAGAATAGTTTTTTTATAGCAGAGTTTTGCTATTATGAAATTTTTTTGGGATATTGGGTTCGAGGATATCTGGTAAAAAGTGCTGCTAGAATGCTTCTGAAAGATCTGTGATTTTTGTTGATTTATTAAGTGTTTTCTTAAATTGTATATTATATTATTGTAGTTTTTAGTGTAATTATTGTACTACGCCATTTTAGAACATAATTGCAGAAATTATATAAATGGATATTAGATCCAGCATTATTTCAAAGCCAAATGTAGAAACTATGAAAGTTTCATAAAAATAAGTTGATCAGAGATCTTTTGGGAATAACTCACCGTCATTCACAATTCACATGCTGCCTTAACGTGGATTACTTAGAAAACATAAACGCTGCCCAACCGTATATATATATATATATTCGCTATTAGTTCATTTTGATAAGGTTTCACTGGCCTGACAGCTGTTTCGAACTGGTTGGTTCTCCTTAGAGACCAGGCAGAAACTTTAAGAATGTCGGAGAGGTGTATTTTTTGTAAGTGAACTCTCGGTCAGTGCATAAAGTTTTATGAAACTTTCATAGTTTCTACATTCAGCTTTGAAATAATGCTGGATCTAATCCACTTTACTTCCATAATTTCACTTTGCTGAACTGAAGCCTTTTGGGTCTTTATTTTAGTAAATAATTGCAGAAATTCGTCACAACAAGGTAGTATCTAAAGCTCAAGTTATTACTACTGAGGAGAGTGTTTGTCCTGATGAACAAAAATAATGCTGCAGTGATGATAATTTATCTGAGGATAAGTTGACATTAGAAATATCTCTATTAAAAGAAATTATTAGAAAATCGACCAGAGAATTGGAAAAGCTGTAAAAACGTTTTACTAAACCTAGACCGGATAAGAAAAAGGATCAGAACAAGAACATGCAGGAAAGTACTGAACTTGGTGATCATAATATTAATAACAGCAAGGTAAATCAGTTAAAATCTGAGAAAAAAGAGGTGATATGGTATGGTGACTCAATCTTAAAATTTGCGCTTGCTGAGGGAGTCACCAATTCTAGTTTCCTGGGGACGAAAATTAAAAATATGACAAACTTAATTGAAAACCAAAAAAGAAAAGTAAAAGAGATAGTAGTTCTGGTATGTACTAATAATTTAAATAGTGACAAGTATAATATGAGAGAAGATATGAAAGGTTTGTTGGAAGAAGTGAAAAAGAAATGTGAGAGAATAACAATTGTAGGATTGCTCCCCAGATATGGCAATATTGAGTTAAAGAGGACAATGATAAATGATTTCACATGCAGGCTGTGTAGAAGAAATGGATGCGTGTTTTTAGAAGTATAGAGTGTGTTTGATGGCAGAAAAGACTTGTATAAGAGGGATGGCCTGCACTTGAATTCATTTGGCATCAGCAGTCTGGAGAAATTACTTCTTGGTATGAGACCTAATGCAGAGTCAGGAAAACGGGATTATCAAGGAATGAATGGGAAAAATGTGTGTGAAAGTTCAGCTATGGTATGCAAATGTGATAAAGATACGAATGTCTTCGAACATGGTTATGTATGCTGTGAAGGGATGGAAAAATATGCTTTGGGTTCGGACCTTTGAAGTATGTCTGGGGAGGAAAAAGAGAAAATTCTAGAACAAGACCAAATAGATTGCATATCTAATTATAAGAATAGGCTAGGTGGTAATTTATTATATGTCTATACACAAATGCCAGGCGTATCAGAAACAAAGGGGTTGAGTTTGTTGCTTTATTGAATACGATGTAGCCTAAGATTGTTGACATTAGTGAAACCTGGCTTTCAGAATCAAATATGGTAAATGGGATCAAGTGTAATGAGTACACTATTTTTAGGAATGGCAGGAGAGGAGTACTACTACTACTAATGATATCAGATGACTTGAGTCCAGTTAGGGTAGAAACACAAGAAAACAATGATGGTAACTATGTCCCATTTACCGGTGAGTTAAGTCTATCTGGTGTGAAGTGGAGGTTAACGGAATGAAATATATGGTGGGGTATGGCTACAGACCTAGCAGCTCAGTTGCAGGGGATGAAGAAATGCATTGTCAGCCTTATTGGTACCAAATGAGTGATCATTATGGATGACTTTAATTTTCCAAACATTGATTGGGTAGAAGAGAAATCTCATGATAAGAAAGAAGAAGAATTTATTTAATCGTTGTGAGACAACTTTCTCAAGAAGCATGTGAAAGAAGGAACTCGAGGTCAAAGAGTGTTGGATTTGCTCATAGCATCAGAGGGGGTCTCTGTTAAGAATGTGGCTATTTTACCACCAATTGGTGACAATGATCATGCTGTGCTCTCTTGGGAAGTTATCTGATTGCATTGCTGCTCTGATTAAAACAGGTTACATGCTGAACTACAAATCTGGAAATTATCATCAACTTAGGAGAATACTATCTTTGGTCCCATGGTATCAGTTACTGAATGGAGAAAATGTCAGCATTGCATAGGAATCTTTGAAAAAGTGCTTAAACGAGGTGGTATTTGAATATATCCCTAGTGTTCGAAGAATAAATAGGTTGGGAGTGAAATGGATGTGCAACCTTATTAAGCAAGAGATCCAAAAGAAGAAGATGATGTGGAAAGAATATCATGAGAATAAGAGTGAGAGGAGTTATGAAATATATAAAGCTCAGGCCAGAAAAAGTAATGAGTATTGTGCAGAAAGCTAAATCGGAATACGAAAAGAAATTGGCCATGCAAGCTAAAGGCAAAACAAAATAATTTTATTGTTATGCCACAAGCAAAGAAAAGAATGAATGTGAAAGAATAACTTTATTGAATGCAGATGGTACTCTAGTGTCAGAAGCTAATGAGATTGTTCAGTTAATGAGTGCTCACTTTGCTAAGATTGGGGGGAAAAGATTAGCAGCAGTATACCACATTGGTGGAACTGTACTCCAGGAAATTGATGAGGCCAGGGACTTGGGAGTGTTGGTGGATAGGGAGATGAAGTTTAGGGGACACATTGCAAAAGTAGCTAAATCAGCTCATCAACTCACTTGGTTGTTGAAAAATACCTTGACGAGCAGAGACAAGCAAGTTATTGTACCTCTGTACCGATCCTTGATAAGACCTCATCTCGACTACTGTGCCCAGATTTGGTCACCTAGGTTCCTTCTTGATGGGGAGGAGGTGGAGAGGATCCAGAGGCAAGTGACTAAGATGATAGCGGGTCTATGGAATGAACCATATGAGAACAGGTTGAAGATTTGTGGGTTGCAGAAATTAGTTGATAAGCGGAAAAGAGGAGATATGATTGAGACATTCAAATTGCTAAAGGGTTTCTATAGGATTGATTCAGAGGATATTTTTGAGATCAGGACTGGTGTGGGAGAACTAAGGGACACCTATGGAAGCTGGGCAAGAGTGTGGTTAGCAGGGGTGTTAGAGCTGGGTTCTTTACTTTTAAGAGTGGTAAATGAGTGGAATAAGCTGCCAGAGTTTGTTGTGGGTGCTATGACGGTGAGTGAGTTCAAGGCAAGGTATGATAGATACTGTGAGAATGTCGTATAGTTGTGTGGACATGATGTTTAGGGCCTCCCTCGATGAGTCTAAGGACTCCCTGAAGTTGCCCCTTAATAATAATAATATTATCAACCAGGTGTATATAACATGGTGCACAGTGCTGCTACTACATTGGATAAAGAGTTAAAGATTCATGAAAATGAGTTTGAAGGGCTATTGCATAACCTGGATAACAATTAGCCTATAGGGATAGATGAAATATCAGCCCGTTTGCTAAAGGAATGTTCAGCCGAATTGACTAGGCCTTTCACATGTTTGTATAACTTGAGTCTCAGTTCAAGAATCACAGGAATCTGAAGTATAGGTCCAGTGATTGCCTTGTATATTTCTGTACTAATTTTATTATCTTGAGTAATCAATGTTTCAAGATATTTGAAGAAGTGGCACTTTTAAATTTCAGGTTTCGCAATGGTAAACTGGTCAGTTTCATCCTAGTTGATTTGTAATCCTAGTTTTTCAGCAGTTTTGTGTTTTCTAAATATTATTCTAATGTCTTCAAGCATTTTCTCCAACGAGGCATATATCATCTGCTTATTCTAATATTATTGTTCTGTTTTGTGTTATCTTTTACAGCTTCTCAAATACATTTTTCTAATGATAAATTAAAAAGGATGGATAAAGGGATATCTCCTTAATATTAAAAGGTTCAGATCTAATTCCATTAGCTTCAAATTTTGATTAAATGTCTTATGAAGTATTCCTAGTTCATCTAATATTTCCGAAAGGCCTTCTCTCTGAATGCTATCATATACTTTTCTAAAGTTTTTAAATAAAATGTGGACCTGCAGACTATATTGCTTTTTTTTTTTTTCTAATATCTGTCTAAGTGTAAAAAGGTCAATTGTTGAACTGTTTTGTTGAAATCCTGCTTGATATTCACCTATATTTTCTTCAGCATATGGTAAGATTCTTTTGAGTTAATGTTAGATAAAATTTTGTGGCCTGCTGACAGTAGCAATATCTCCATATAGTTTTCACATTCATGTTTGATTCCCTTTTTATATACTGAAATAATTCGCAGTTCTTTTCATTGTGCAAATATCTCTTCTTTTCCCATATTAAATTTACCAGCTTATGTGTATGTTAATGAGCACATCTGCTATTGCATGAGTACCCGGTGCTTTGTTGTCTTTGAGCTACTTTATACTTCTACTTCAGCTAGCGAGGTCTGAATACAACCCCTGGCAAAAATTATCCGATCAATGTTATCACCATGACAACTGCAATATACACCATATATTTCTTAGTTTCAGTTAATTTCTTCTATGAAGAAATTTTAGAGCATTTTTTGGTTCCTAGTATCGAAAAATGGTTCCAGGATTCCAATGACTTCAATTTTCAAGTTGATAATGCATCATGTCACCGCAGCAGACAAATCAAGAACTATATGCGAAACAATGGAAACACTCCAATTAATGCTATAACTTGGCCTTCGAAAGCCTGGATCTTAATCCATTCAAACATATTTGGAATGTTTTAAAACAAAAAATCAACACCAAAAGGCCCACAAATGTCATCAAATTACGTCAAGCCATCACAGAAAGCTGTGGTGAAATTCTGCCAACTGGCTGTCAGAAGTTTAACATATAAACATTTTAGCATGCAAGAAATTAAATAACTCACTTTAAAGTATAAAAAGAAAAGAAAATTTTTTGTATGATTCAAAGATTTAAAGGCTAATCTAAGAAAAGTCTGTGTTAAAAGAAAAATCTGTTAGAAAAAAAGTATCTGATCAAGCTGACATTTGGAAAAAAATAAGCAATCGCTGAGGAAATAAACGTGTATCATTTCCCAATTTGCAAATCTACAGTTATCTGTGCATGCGTTAGGCATAAAGAAAACGTTTATAAGAAGCAGAATCATGGCTGAGAAATCTGGATTCTATCTATAGTGTTAAAGGATGGCTCTTGTGAAAGAACCTTTGAGCAATTTAAAAAACAGAATGATTGAATATCTGAAAGATGGAGTGTCTCAAAGGCAAGTAGCTAGATTACTAAAATGTGCTCAAAGCACTGTATGTGACATTTGGGAAAAATATAGTTCGATTAATAGCGTAAAAAGCTTGCCTCAAAGTGGATGTCCATATGCCACCTCATGCAGACAGCACAGAAAACTGGCTGAACTTGCAAAGACCATGCAACATTCAGCATCCAAACAACTTAATGCTGCATGGCCAAACTATAGAGTGAAGGTAAATGACTGCACAGTATGAAATCGGCTGAATGGTCAAACGAAACTTTTTTGACAAAGCAACACAAAAAAGCATGTTTCTAATGGTGTAAAAATCATGTAAATTGGGAATTGATATCTAGAGAAAAGTCATTTTTAGTGATGAATCTCAAATTTACCTTGGAACTGATAATAACAATACCTTTGTATAAAGAAGAGTTGGTGAAAAATTCTTCAATGAGTACATTAATATCAAGGCGAAATTTCCACCCTCATTTACCATTTGGGGTTGCATGACATCACAAAGTATTTGAAAACTATGTATCATGTTATGTACGGTCAACTCTGAAGTCTACGAAGAAATTTTAGAGCATTTTTTGGTTCCTAGTATCGAAAAATGGTTCCAGGATTCCAATGACTTCAATTTTCAAATTAATGCATCTTGTCACCGCAGCAGATAAATCGAGAACTATCTGCGAAACAATGGAAACACTCCAATTAAAGCTATAACTTGGCCTTCGAAAGTCTGGATCTTAATCCAATCGAACATGTTTGGAATATTTTAAAATGAAAAATCAACTCCAAAAGGCCCACAAATTTCGTCAAATTACATCAAGCCATCACAGAAAGTTGTAGTAAAATTCTGCCAACTGACTGTCAAAAGCTTATTGAGTCCATGCCATGAAGGATGAAAGCCATCATTCAGGCTAAGGGAGGAATAACAAAATACTTAGTTTGGTGATCAGATATATACTTCCTGATCAAAGAATGATTGCATACTTTTTTCTTCAGTGTTTGATTTCCATTCACCTGATTTCTGGTTAAAAGTAACTATAAAATATTTTTTGTAATAAATTTTATTTCTTTGTTAATCATATTTATATTCATAACTGTTCAGTTTGAACAAAATTTATGTATTGAGGAAAATAAATACTAACCTATATACATTGATCGGATACTTTTTGCCAAGGGTGGTATTTTTGGATGATAAGTATTTTGTTTAAAAGAGTCAGCAGCTTTGTCACAATTTAGGAATTTGCTAAAGTACTCTCTCCACCTGTTTGCAATTTCATCTCTAGTGGCTAGTATTTTGTCTGTTGTTTTCCCATGTGGGCCTGTATTTTTTTTTTAATTTCATAGAAAAATTTTCTAGGATTCTTTATTATAGAGTATTTTGGGATTTCTTCAATCTGTTCACGTAAAAATTTTCTTTTTTGTTTTTTGATTATTTTATTGACTTCCTTGCTGCTCTCTTTGTACCTCTGAGCAGCATGAATATCAGTTGGATTATTAAGCCAAATGCTTCTGCTTTTTTCTTTTTCTTTACTGATAATTTGCATTCTTCATTAAACCATTTTTTAGACTGTATTTTACTTTGAATTCCAATTGAGTTTTATGATTCCAGATGTTTTCAGCATTTTCATTCTCTTTCAGCTGCATATTTTTCAATTTCTGTTTTAATTTACACTCATCTTCTTCTCTCTTTTGTTTTATCTGGTTTGTTAACATTGTATCTCAGTTTTTTGCATATGCTGAAAAATATTTACTGTTTATTTTAACCTTAAGAATAGCACTGATTAGAAAATGGTCACTACTACACTCCGCTCCTCTGAAGGTCTGGATATTCTGAATGCAATTCCTGTCTTTTACTGATTATGATATGGTCTATTTGATTGAATATATATCTATCAGGAGATTTCCATGTTTACTGTGTATATTCTTCCTCATAAACATAGTGCTGCTTATTATTAAATTTCGGATGCATCCAAATTAATTAATCTTTCTCCATTAATATTTGTCTCTTCTTGACAGCTTTGCTTTCCAATAATTTTTTTATATATTTCTTCTTTCCAATTTTTGCATTAAAATCTAATAAAATTATTATATCCTGCTGTGGAATTTTTTTTTACGATTTGTTTCAGGTTTTCATAGAATTCATCTTTTATTTTCTCTTCTGCAGCTTCTGGAGGTGCATATACATTGGAACTTTATTATGACATTGTCCACACGGTTAGCCTAGTGGCTATGCACTTCGCAACTATATGCCTGGGGAAGGAGTGTCCTAGGTTCGATTCCCGTCAACGACGCGAGGAGCTTAAGGATTTTTCCACCAGTTTATCTGGGGTTTTTCATCCCCCAAGCAGGCAAACTGGTTCAGTGAACACACACGGATTACAGTCAGGAATACTGACCCAGCTATAGGTCTGATTCGTCAGCTATGCTGGTTCTGGAGCCTGGATAAAATTTGGGGGGGACTGAGATGGTGCCGTACCTCCCCATAAAGGGGACTCATGGCTGTGTATCATCATACGATTATTATTATTATTATGACATGAGCAAAGAAAACCATGAATGGATCTTGTTTTGTAGAGCAGTCTTTTATGGAATATCGAATGAAAACAGCAAAGCATCAAGTTTCATGATGATTGAAGGAAAAAAGTTGGAAAGTGATTAGATTATGCTTGGATATTTTGTTTTATTGTATCTGCATTTCAGATTTTTTATTTATTTATTTATTTTTCTCTATACCACATATTGCTTATCCTGGAAAAGAGATGATCTCAGTGCAAATCCATGAAAAAAAATTTTTTTTCCAATTCAGCTTATTCCTTTAAGATCAGATTTCCTGTGAATGTTTGACTCAATATCTTCAGCATTTATAGTAGCATTTAAAGATAATGAATAAATTACATTATTATTAAAATCTTTACATTAATGTCAGATTTGTTAGTCATAATTGGTACGTTATATTTGCTGTAATCATTTTTATACTTTTTTTTTTAGAATCCTCAGAATGATTTGCAAGCTGAGGACAGGTGTCACAGAATTGGACAAACCAAACCTGTCATTGTTTACAGACTTGTTACTGCAAATACAATAGATGAAGAAATGTTTGAAAGATCCCAAGCAAAAAGGAAGCTTGAAAAAGTTATAATACAGAAAGGTGAGATCTATTTTGTATTTGATATGCAGCTAAAAATTGTTAAAATAAATAATTGGTTAATAATTTTAAAAGAAAGATAATAAAATATTCATTTCTCATGAAATAGATTGTTGTTTATGTTTAGAAACTTCTAAAGTTCCAAAAATGATATAATCATATTATTTTGCAGAGCTTACATAACTTAACCATTTTATGCTGGTTTGTCATCTTCATTTAATCGCTGATATCCATGTTTGTCAAGTGCAGTATAGAACACAATGAAATTGTAAATCCTGTCACTACATCATAGAAATCATGGAAGGTTCCAGGGGAGGGGGGGGGGGTCAAAGCCATAAATGCAGACCCCTGAAAATATATTCCATATATAACTGTACATACAAATAAACAGTTACCAAGCAGTGTGCTAGTAGCAGCAGACCTGAACATCAAGACACAGCCTGAAATAGTAGAACTACAAACTGAAATGATAGAACCCTCAACAACTTTGCTGCTGCCAGGAACCTCTTGATTCTAGGACTGCCAAAACCTGTGTATTACAATGGGACTTCCTTATGTTCTCGACATTGCAGTACTACAAAATGTCATGCACCATTACCAAATAAGTGGATAACCTCAGCTATGACAACCCAGTTTTACTCCAGCTGGGCTACATGTTAATATTCTAGATCAGCTATCAATTGGACAGAATAACAACGGCTCTACACAAATCTGTTGGCCCAGTTCCAATTATTAACTCAAAGAAAAAAAATTGATAACTCAATGTAATTGTTATCATCTAATGCAGGTAATTGCTTATTACTTACTTTTAACAGTATTAACAACACAAACAAACTATTTTATAAAAAGATGTTTTATTAACTTGCTTATATTTTGCTGAATTTAAAATCGGCGTCATCAGAGCACAACACAGCATGCATATGTGATAGTGAGTAAGTGAAAAAATACAATTGTAACAGACAAAAGATCTAAAGTGCTATTTTGGCAGCCTCTGATGTTAAAAATAAAAAATTACAATTCAGATTATCTCTGCTCTTATTCATGATCTATATGGATCACATTATGAAAGAAAGTGGCATTAAACCAGATATTAAAATCAAGGGCATCAAACTTAGCTCTTTGCTTTATGCAGATGATGCTATACTCCTAATCATATCCAGTGCAGGTCTCCATGGTTCTGCTAAATTGCATAACAGCTGTAAAAACAGGTGATTTTAGCATGTAAATCAGCAATTAAAAACACCAAAAGTATGAAAATAGGCAGGAGCATAGAAAACTTTAACCACATTCTCAATGCAGAACCTGTAGAACAAGTAAAACATTTCAGCTGTTTTTGGCACAGTTATTAGTGAAGATGGCAGATTGAATTTGAAAATAGACAACAGAATAAACAAAGCTCAGTATGGTGGAGAGCCAGTTGAATAAATTTATATGGAATAAGAGAGAAATTAGTCAAATCACCAAACTAGCAGTGTATGAGACTGTGTTCAAACACTAGAGACCACAGATATGAGAGTTTTGAGAAAAATTAGGGGAGTGAACAGATGGCATCATTGTCAGAATCACATTAAAAATGAAGACATTAGGAAGGAACTTTACATTGTTAGCATTCAAGAATGTATCAGCAGAGCTATTCTAAGGTGGCATGGCCACTGAAATAGAATGGGTGAGGAAAGGTTATCAAAACAGTTGTTTGATGCCAAGATGGTAGGAAAGAAACCCAGGGGAAGTCCAAGGTCTAGGTGGATTGATTCAGTCAGAAGTGCTTTAGAAGCACAAAATGTTAGATATGACAATATATGAGTGCTGACAAGTAATGGACTAATTTGGAGGGAAAATTATTGATAGGAGATTAATAATAATATAAACTTAATAATGTAGTGCTGTAATAGTATCCTGAATACCCTTTGAGGGTACACATCAGGAAATTGATGATGATGATGACATAGTTGAGATATCATAGGAACTATGCTTTCTCAACTAAATAGCGATCCTTGTTGTAACAAACGATCTCAGTTTAAGTTTTGCAGATCTGACAAGGCTTTCAGCAATGTTCTGAGAGAAAAGTTGTTCAAAACGCTATGGTTTTATATAGTGTAAACAGGACATTATAGTCTATATTTAAGCTGTAAGTTGGTCGGCCTGGTTGGCAGAGTGGTTAGCTTATTTGCTCTCCAGCTAAAAGGCTGTGGGTTCGAATCCCACTGTGGGCATGGATAGTTGTGAAAATACTAGTGGTGGTGGTGGTAGACGATAGATGTCATTGGTGTAGATGATAATGGTAGATGGAGATCATTGTAGTTGGTGGATTTGAGTGGTAGTGACGGAGAGTTGTAGAGTAGGTACCCTCCCTCGATGAGTTATTGGACTCCCTGGAGGTGTCACGTATTTAAAAAAAAAAAAAAAAAAAATTAACAGAATTGAAAATGCTTTAATGTAAAATTGGGCATAAGGCAAGCTTGCACACTATATCCACAGTTTGTCATTGTCTGTATAGATCTGAAAGGTTGTTAAATCTGCTATCAAATTCAACTAAACATTTTACTTTATTCAGATGATTTAATGCTCCTAAATAAATCTAGTAAAAATCTTCAAGATTCTTGAACTGAAGTGAATGAACCACTGTGGCAAATTTTGAATGAAAAATCAGTAGTTGAATAAATTTATATGGAATAAGAGAAAAATTAGCGAAAACACTAAACACTCATATTTGAGCTAATGGATCTGAGAAATGGATTAAAAAAAAAGTTGACATCAAAGTAGCTCTTTGATGTCGACATCGAAGTAGGTCTCCAAAAAGTTTGGAGACCTACTTTGATGTAGAAATGAGTTTTGAGATGAGAAGAAGAAAAAAAAAATTACTGAAATGGACTAATGCCATCAGTGACAGAATGTTATTAAAAATGAACATATTACAAATGAATTTTATATTGTTAACATACAAAAATCTATGATTGGAACTAATCTAAGGTATGGTCATTAGTTAGTCTTTCCTTTCCCCCCCCCCCCCAGCCAGACTTATTATTATCTACCTTCACCCTCTTATCATTAAATTACTATAAATTTCCTTTGGTTTCATTTTATTATCAACCTTTTAAAAGCATGGATTTGATGGTCTTACCCAACTCAAAGGATCTACAATATTTAGATGGATATAAGCAGCACCAAACCATTTCGAGTTATAAACCACCTAACCCCATAAATAATAAAGCCACAGACATAATCCTGTTTCAAATACTGTCATCTGTTACTGAGCATTTCTGTTGGACATAAGCAATATATTAATGAAATTAACCTTTTTAACTTCAGTAATTAATGCAAGTGCTGAAAAATATCTTCTGGTCCTTCAAATAAGTCCTTTTAAACTCTTTGTTTTTACTAGCATAGATATCTCAGAATTTCTATCATTTTCCTTATGGATATCATTGTTTAGATCTTAAAGGCAAAAACATACTCAAGTTATGTGCTTATAATCCTGACCACCTTCCTTCTACTATAAAATTGCTATAAATTTTATTCACAGCACAGTATAGTGGAAACTAACAAGTGAGGGATTTTATTTATTCAAGTCTTGCCCATTCAGTTCAGTTCATCCACTAAATGCCAATTCATTTCTGAATAACATGGGTAATAATTGAAAAAAAGCCTAGAAAGAAGGCTTCTGTTTGGCATTATAAAGTTATAGAAATAAATCCATTGTTATTTCAAAGTTAAATAACAGATTTTTAAACTTATGTTTCTAAGCGGTGCTTACAAATAAACCTAATTCTATTTTTGCAACATTCAGATTAATGTAAATATTTATTTGATAATGAAGCATACAACCACAAGGCTTCACTTTAGCATATGAAAGATATTAAAGTTGGAGAATATTGCGAATTCATCCATATTTTATCAGAAAATGAAGAAACTTAAAAGTTTCAAAATTTGCCAGAGAGTGTATGAGAATATCACCTTTGGTATTGGAGTTATTTTGGCTTGCATTATTTAAAAGATACAGTTTCTGCTCAGGAGCCTATATATTTGCCTTTTATTAGTGTATTCATTAGTGATTTGGTTCTATACATTATTTGATTATGCACCTACTGTGAGTTCACTTATGATGGATTTAATTTTCTGACATAGGATTGCTATGGTATTGAACAAAGGGTTTTGCTGTCTTAGTTTTCTGCCTGGTCTCAGATGAGAACTAACAGTTCAAAACAGCTGTCAGGCCATTGAAACCTAATCAGTGCACTAATAATAATGGCTAATTATAGAGCTCTGGGCAGAGACCATGTCCTTTAAGTAGTGCAAGCCTAAGACACTTGGATCCTGATGCTTATATTCTCATAAGCTCTCTGGTACGTCTGTAGAAAGGCTTAGTTCTTGTTGATTATTCATTCATAATAGTATAAACAACGGCAAGAGAGAGAAAAATAAAGTCATTTATTGGACAGATTAATATTTTGCTGGTTTTCTACCTAGCATCTTCAGAGCACAAATTATAACTGTGACAAGCACACAGGCACTCAGCTAAATCATTGGAAGCTTTTCAGATTGTAACTGAAACAGAACTAACATCCTAACATGGCACCTTCTATGGGCCAGGTAACCATAAAGTTAATTTGGAGAAGTCTATCTCGTCTCAGAAAGACTGTTTCTCAGATCTTTGGCAATTAATGCAACCATATTTGAAGTTGGGGGGGGGGGGGTTCATAGCCAATGCTGATTCTAAAACTAGTTCCTCAGACCTATAGCAACTTCTAATACCGATGTTGTCTTCTTCTTTCTTTTCTATGTGAAAGACTATCCAGAGCATGATCTTCAAGTCCTAACTTGCCATGCAGACGATCACGGATGTTAACTGATCTACCATTCTGTCTGAAGTAGGTTAAACTGCAGGCACAAGGAACTTCTTACACTCCAAGATAATCAAGAGGATGAAGTTAATTTTTAGGAGAATGGATGAAGAAGGTATCTGAACAAATGGTTTGAAAGTGGCATGGAGATCATATTTGCAGAAAACTCTAGCTATCTTTACTGATGTACTCTTAATATGGGTTGGGAATAGTTTTGCTGTAATCCTGTGTGTTGGTTGCAGGAGGGATGGGGTATATGCAGTATTTTATCTATTTTATACAGGTTGCAGCCATTGGCTAAAATAGTGTTCTGAAGGTCTCTGAACTCAGTTTTGAGGACTGTCATTTGAACATATAGCCCTGGCTTGGTAAGCGTTTTGAGGATGCCATACTATTGGAATTGATAGTGTGACTGCTTATGTAAATACCTTCCTCTGTATGTGGATTTTCTATAAATGAAAATGATAATGAGCCATTAGAAATCGCATCACTGGTGTCTAGAAAGGCAGAGACAATTATCACTTTCTTTTCTGTTGGAAAGTTTATTGCAACTTTCTCTATCACCCACAGTGACTAATAACATTCATCTTGATGTGGAAAGTATTCTGATGAAATCCAAACCTCTCAAATGTAACATTCTAACTAAAGAAATATCTTTCTTTAAAATTATACAAGAATTATAACAGAAAAATGAATTATCATTTTAAAGACTCTTCTACTTATCACATTATAGACTGGGATCCTAACAAATCTCAAAAGAAAAAATATATATATAAGCTATTAAAAAAACTTACATCTTGGTCCAAAAAGGGAGAGGACATGAACCTTTTCATGTCCTCTCCCTGTGAAGCACTTGTTCATGATGGAGGGGAAATCCTAATGATGGTACTGGCCCTTTTCATTCTTCCTCTTTTTCTTTGCTTTTCTTCCCATATTATTAGTCTTTTTTTTTTTTTACTATCCTATCATCCAGACCACCATTACTAGGATCCAATGCTCTACTGCTGTGTTTGCACCCCTTGGTCCAGAAAGGGGAGATCCTAGTAGTCTTTCACCATTTTGGCCTCTGCTTTGGAGATGGGCAGGATCACTCAAGCTAGTAGTGGGCTTGTCTGAAATGGTCAATGGTGTTGCAGTAAGTCTCTCACCCCCATGGTCTAGGGGTAGGGACCTAAGGCTTGCTGTGGTGCTGGTATAGCATCTGGGAAAGCCCTGGCATTACACTCCCAAGTGCAGTCATTGCTTGCTGGTCAGTGTGCATCCATGTGTGGCTCTGAGGTGGTGGGACACACACAAAAAAAACCTTGAGCATGAATCCTTCATTCTCAAATGTTTCAGGGGCCTTAACAAATCTCAACCAAGTACTGATGCCAAAGATATATCATTTGATAACACAACACTAAGAAACAAAAGACATGCAATACCAATATAAATGTACCTATGTTTTCTGATCATCCATGCAAAGGTGAAAAGCCAATAGGGAAAACGTCACCCTTCTTTATTCAAATGGGTTTAGAAGGACAGGCAGGCTCTCTGAAAACGATTAAGAAACTACATCCTGGTGATGTTGTAGAAACATCATGTCAACAACATCCTAAAAAACTACTTAGAGCAACATCAATGGGTGGAACACTAGTTACAGTAACACTTCATAAAACACTCAACTCTTCTAGAGGAGCGATCTTAGAATGGGAGCTCCTTGATGTTTCTGATAGAGAGAGAGAGATGTTCTGAACTTAAAGATCAAAGACTGACTGGTATGAGGCACATCCTGATCCATAGGAATGGTCATTTGGTTCCAACCAGAAACATCATCCTTACTTTTGATGCAATCTGTAAAAGCAGGGTATCTCAGCTGTCCTGTGAATTATAGTTTACCTAAGATGCTTCAAATGTCAGAAATATGGATATGCCCAAACTTCCTGTCATGGCTCTACCATCTCTGCCCAATGTGGGAGTAAAAAGCATGGTAATAAATCTTGCTCTGCAAAGAAAGCTAAACATGTTGACTGTCAGGGAGATTATTCAGCTTACTCCTGTACATGTTAGAAGTGGAAAGATGAAAAAGAAATATAAAGGATTGAAACAGAACAAAATATATCATATCAGGATGCAAAATGGAAGTTAGCCACCACTACACCTGTCCTGAGATCCTCTTATGCTGAGAAGGTGGCAATTAAGAAAATGTCAACTCAAACTGATATGTCTATCCCACCATCTGATAATTTCACCATGCCTGAACGTTATGATTGTCAGTGCTTCTCTGTTCAGTGCGTCAATCACATGACTGCTGTCTCACTCCAGAACCAACTCCAAACATGGTTCCATTTGATGAGACCCCACTTGTCAAAAAAAAAATTATGACGAGGATATCACTTAAAGATCAACCCCAGTTAAAAAATGGATACTTCGATATCCACTGAAAGTAAATTAAACTTGCCAATTGATTCGGACACATCAAATGATGTATTGAATTTTTTTCCAAAGGAAGAGATGGACATCCATCCATACTTCCTGAAATCATTTTATAGATATAAACTTGATACAGAAAGCCCTCAACCTCCCAGACATCAGACAAGTCTATGAAGCCAAAGCAATAGTAAAATTTTTATAATGGAACTGCCATGGGTTTTTCCAGAATACTGATGATATTAAGATTTTGTTACAGAAACACAAGTCTTTCTGTTTCTGTCTGCAGGAAACATTTAAAGCCTAGTGAGGACCCTTAATCCAAAGGAGTTTTTGCTATGTAGCAAGTAAGAAAAAATAACTATGGTAGGAAGGTGACAGAGGCAAAAGAAATAATTGAGTTGCTGATGTGACAGAGATGCATGTCAAAATTGAGGTAGATGAACAGGAGGTGTTCAGCATATCGAAAAATATAAATGGGAATACAACAGTGGGACAACAGTGTGTACTGTGCGAGTGTGCAAGAGAATTGGCATTTTCTCTGATGAAGTTGTTCAATCTAAGACTCAGCTCTGGCAAGGTTTTAAGGGAATGGAAGGAGGATAAGATAGTTCCTAAAGGTGGCTCCAAAACAGAAGTAACAAATTGCAGACCAATTATTATCTCTGGCATTGATGGTTAAAGTATTGGAAAAATTAGCTATAAAAGTAAAATTCAGCAATGGGAATGGATATGAAGCTAATAGCATGGATAAGTGGGAAGAGGGGACTGACAAACAGGCACCAGAGAGTGGTACATGATATGTAGATAGTTATTTTTGATTTTTATGGCACAGAGACATTAAGGGTCATACTGTACCAAGACACGGGTTAAAGCAGTAC
Source organism: Typopeltis vanoorti (assembly GCF_054136105.1). NCBI lineage: Eukaryota > Metazoa > Arthropoda > Arachnida > Uropygi > Thelyphonidae > Typopeltis > Typopeltis vanoorti. The sequence continues at coordinate 57,093,825 of NC_143563.1, read as the reverse complement.
ATATGGTAAATGATTAGTAGGATAATCACAAACATCCATGGTAGGACAATTACAAACATCCACAATTTCCCCCAGATATATTCCAGCTATTTAAATTCACAGTACGGGCAGGTTATTTTACATGGAAAGGGAAAACATACAAACAGTTAGATGGGACAACTATGGGTTCACCTCTTTCTCTCCCCCTTAGCCAACTTCTACATAGAACATCTGGAAAAATTAGCTATCAACACAGCCACTCTCAAACCTAGTCTCTGGCTACGCTATGTTGACGATGTGTTTGCCATTTGGCCACATGGCCCAGACACATTGAGTACATTTTTAGTGCATCTAAATAGCCAACATCCTAAAATCCACTTTACAATGGAACTAGAAGCCAATGACTGCCTGCCTTTCTTGGACACACTGATCACACGTCTTCCAGAAGGTTCCTTATCATTTTCTGTTTACAGAAAACCTACACATACAGGTTCAGCAGTGAGAGCAATGTTCCAATGACATTGCTCTCACTGCTGAACTTTCTCACCTACGTCAAACCTTCTTAAACAATGGTTATAATCCCCGTAAAATAGATAACATACTAAATGCTACCCATAAATCCCCTCTATCTACCACAGAAGACTACAACAAAACCATCACCATCCCATACATTAAAGGCACATCTGAAAAGATATCTAGGGTGCTTAACAAACACCAATTACGCACAGTATTTAAACCTTATATAAAATTAGCAACTCTCATCCATTCACCTAAGGATAAATGCACTCCTTTATCACATCCAGGTGTCTATGAAGTGCCCTGTTCTTGCCATCAAGCCTACTATGGACAGACAGGAAGAAAAGTGGACATCCGCCTCAGTGAATACAAAAAATATATCCGACACTTTCGCTATGGTAAGTCGGGTTTGGACCCTGCTTTGGATACCCCTGCACACAGGATCAATTGGAAAGAAACAAAAGTAATGCACAGAAGCTTTTACAAGTCAGAGAGCTTGTTCCTGAAATCAACAGAAGCCTTGAAACATACTCCAAACCTTAACAAGTATGGTTGTATAAATCTACCAAACATTTGGGAGACAGTCATCCTAAGACCAAATTAATATTTACTACTTTTATTTTTTTTTTTTATCATTTGGAGTACTATTTCAAAACTGAATAATTTTTTTTTTTTTTTTTTTTTTTTTTTTTTTATTTTTTTTTTTTATTATTATTAACCTAGATGGCGCCATATTAGGACTTTAGTCTTGTATTGCACGCTGCAATCACTTATACTATCCCCACTGTTACACCGGATTGTGGTTGTCTTGCCTTTGTAACAAACTTTGTGTTGTGTGCTCTGAAGATGCTGGATATAATACCAGCGAAATATTAGCTTTTAAGTTAATAAATAGTTATTTTCTTAACCATCTGTGTTCTTTTTATACCATGAAATCTATTACAACATCCATGGTAGGATTTGAACCTGCAATCTCTTGGCTGGAGAGCAGATGCTATAACCACTCAGCTAAGCCAGCTGTGTATGGTGGAGTGGAATCTAGGAAAATGAGGGTGACTAGTGGAGTACCTCAGAATTCTGTACTACGATCACTACTCTTTAATTTGAACTCTGTAAGTGAACTGTCTGGAATACCTCCCAGAGTGTTCACTTATGCACACACACACACACACACAGCCAGGGTTATTTAATCTAATGTCATAGCTCTTGCCAGTGCACTTAGTTATCTTCAGGATCTCTTTTAACCATTGGCTACAACCAGTGGTGAGCTATAAGGGGCTCGTGCGAGCCCTATGTTAAATTTTTCTCAAATTTGCTAGTCCCTTGTTCTTCTTGTTTAATAATCTTGAAGAACTAGAAAATACCACAGTGGAATGTATACATGCTACTATAATTGTTACTTTAAATTCATATGGATTTTATGATAACTATATAAAAAATAATTTCATTGCACTTTGTTCTGATGGAGCTAGTGTAATGTTAGGAAACAAATCAGGTGTTGCAATCAAACCGACGTTGTGATTTGGCATTGCACTCATTGTATACACTTAGCATTAGACGATTCAATAAAAAACATTAAAGAAATAAATCATTTTGAAATATTTATGGATAAATTATATGCTTTTTATCATCAATCACCAAAAAATCAACGAGAATTAAATACAATTGCAAAAGACCTTGATATCGAAATTTTAAAGATCGGCTGTGTGTTTGGACCAGTTTACGAAAGGCTCTTGCTTTGTGGAGAAATTACCCAGCTTTTTGCAAGCATTTTGCATCGAACGATAAATATAAGGACTTTTTAAACTGACTTCTCAATTTGGAATTTTTAAAAGATCTAGCGCTAATGATTGATATCCTACAGGAATTATCATATTTGTCAGAAGTTCTACAAAGTTGCAATACAAGTATTATAAGGGCTAAGTTAGGCTTTTTTTTTTTTTTTCCTCGATGATGCGAGCCCTTTGTTAAAATTTCCATAGTTCGCCACTGGCTACAACCCCTATAAATAGGGGATTAGTCCATTCCTTATATCTGGGGTACATCTAAAAGGATAACTAAAGTTCTTCACAAATAATCTCCATGCCACTTTTAGACCACACACATCTTCTTCTTCTCTTCAAAGATTAGGTATTTGCCTGTTCCAGCTTCACTGGTCTTTCTATCTTGTTGCTGGTCTGCCTCCCCCCCCCTTCACTTTGGTCTATATCTATCCACCTCATTTGGTAGCCGATATCTTTCCTACATAGATGTTCTTTCCATTTCTATCTATGTTCCCTGATGTTTTCATTTATGTTATAAATATCTAGTTCTTTTCTGGTGTCTTCATTTCTTATATAGTCCAATTTTGTGCATCCTTTAATCATCATCAAATTCCTGTACACCCTCAAGGGGTGTACAGGATATGATAGTACTACATGAAAAACACCACTAACTTCCTATCTACAATTTTCCTCCAAATCAATCTCTTACCTGTCAAGACTCCAACATTATCAGATCTTATATTTCTATCTTCTAAGGCACTTTTTACTATATCAATCCACCTATATCTTGGTCTTCCTCTGGGTCTTTTTTTCCTGCTAACCTGGCGGAGAACACTTGTTTTGCTAATCTTTCCTCTCTCATTCTGTTTAAGCTGACTATACCACCTGAGATTAGTTCATTTCTGGATGCTAACAATGTCAAGCTCTTTCCTAATATTCTCATTTTTAATATGATATTGCCACTGATGCCATCTGTTCACACCTCCAATCTTTCTCAGGACTCTCATATCTGCAGTCTCTAGTAGTCTTTGGTCAAGTGTTTTGGCTAATTTCTCTCTTGTTCCATATAAATTTATTCAGTTGACTTCCTACCATACCAGCTTTATGAATTCTGTTGTCTATTTCCATATTTAACTTACCATCTTCACTAAAAATCATGCCTAAGTAGCTGAAATGTTTTACTTGTTCTGTAAGTTCTCCATTCAGAATGCAGGATATTTTCAATGCTTCTGCATATTTTCATTGTCTTTGACTTGTTATTGCTGACGTTCATACCATATCTATTACAGTCATTCAGTTTAGTCAGGGAATCTTGTAGAGGATTTATTTAGAAGTATAACATCATCTGCATAAAACAAAGCTGAGATTAATATCTCCAATTTTGATATCAGGTTTAATATCACTTCATAATGTAATCCATATAGATAATGAATAACAGAGGGGATAATGTACATCCTTGTCTGACACCAGATTTAAAATTAAACCATCTTTCTGTATTCCTTCAATTCTAACTGCTGACTTACAACTCATATAAAGACTAAGTATTGCTTGATATAATACCCCATTGACACCATACAACCATAGTGTTTTGAACAGTCTCTTGGCACCTTGTCTTATTCCTTTTTCAGATTTACAAAACTTAAATACAGATCGCTGTTACATTCCCATGATTTCTCAGCTATTTGTCATAAAGGGAAAATCTAATCCTGACAGCTTCTATTTGGCCTGAATCCAGCTTTTTTTTCACCAAGCTTCCCTTCCACAATCCTTCTCAACCTTTTCTCAAGTATACTTGTATAAATCTTCAGGAACGCTCAGTTTGGGAAATACTTCTGTAATTCTCACATTCAGTTTTATTGCCCCTTTTTGTATATGGTTACTATGAGAGCTCTACTCCAATCATCTGGAATTCATCTCTGTCTGTGTCCAAGTCTTCTGAACTATGCAGTGTAGCCACTGTAAAACTTTTATACCTCCATACTTTCTGGTCGAATATCATCTACTCCAGCTGCCTTTCCACATTTCAGGTTTTTGATTGCTTTTTCTACTTCAAGTATGAATATGTATTCCTGATTGCATGCCTGGTGTTTTTTACTACTGTGCTGTCACTGATTGTTTCATTTAGCAATTTTTCGAAGCAATTACTCAATACTGCAAGGATATCTTTTTCTCCAGTTTTCATGTCACCTTTATCACCTCTAATTGCTTTTACAGCACTCTTTCCTCCATTTCTGAACTTTTTCAACAACCATCAGAATATCGTGATATTTATTTTCTATGTTCTTACCAAAGTCTTCCCATGACTTCTTTAGCTAGTTTTACACAGTGTTTAGCTTTCTTATATTTGTCTCTGTAAGCACAAGCTGACTTATTCGCGAGGAACTTTTGATATGCTTTCTTCTTTTCCTTCACTGCCTCTTTAATTTCCTGTGTCAACCATGGAATTCTGATTTTGCAGACAACCTCTCTACATGCCTCTTTGGCTGAATCAATCAATGTTTTCTTCAGGATTTGCCACTGAATCTCCAAGGTTTGGTTCCTGTTCTCAAACCTTTTCAGTTTTTCTTGAATAATGTTTATGTATTTTAGTCTACAGTTCACATTTGAGAGCTGCTCAACTTTCTTACACTCTTCTTTTCAGTATGAAATTCAATTTTATCCTGCTCAAGACTAAATGGTGATCACTTCCAATTTCAAATCCTCTGTATACACTAGTTTCCTGCACCAGTGAGAAAGCATCACTATCAACAATAACATAGTCAGTGAGACTTTTCTTATTCCTTGCCTCTTCTCTCTATGTGAATTGGTGCACATTTTTATGTTGGAACATAATGTTAGTAATAACCAGTTCATGTCCTGAGCAGAAATCCAACAGGTATTTCTACTCAGGACATGAACTGGTTATTACTTCTTATGACTTCTTATGTTGATAGTACCAATCTTGAACTCTGGTGATGTTGAGTTGGAGTGTGTTTCAGGATTTGTTCCAGTAGTTGACTTTTCACTGTTTGTCCTGGTTCCCTGGCAAAAAAAAACTGGGGCCTTGTTTAACTGAGTGACGTTCCAGTCGCCATGAAATTCTGTTGAAATAAAGATTACTAACATCCTGTTAGTAATCTTCATCCATTCTCCAGTGGATTGTCTTCATCCTCTTGCACATCCTAGAGTGTATTAAGTTTCTGATGCCAATAACTTAGCTTACTTTATATGGACTGATAGATCTGTTAGCATCTACCTTATAAAACATAAAATCTATATTCAAGATCGTCTGTGTTTCAGGTCAGGATTGACAATCCACACGCTGGATATTCTTTCTTACAGAAGATTAAATGGAAGATAACATCTATGCTGGATGGAAGTCACTATAGGGCTGAGAGACTATTTTTGGAATCGGCATTATCTATGAAACACTCCCCGATTCTCAATAAGTATGGCTTCATTAATTGCTTAAGATATAACAGATGGCCATTCTCAAACACATTTAGTTGACTTCTGAGTCTTGTTTTTTTAATTTAGATCTCTAGAGAGTGCCTTGATAGGACATTAATTCCTTTTCAATTACAGTTTGAATTGTTTCTACAACAGTCTTCTCATTGAGTTAATTTGCATTTTACCACAGTTGTGTAATTTGTGCTCTGAAGATGCTGGTTAGAATAAAGCAAATAAATGTTTATTTTGTTCTTCTGGTTTTATACTGTGAAGCATTGTTAGGAATGAGTAGCTCATGATTCAGGACAAAGGTTGAAGACCTATATTTTTCAATAAAAGCAGTACTTTTTTTTTACCCTCCTCCCCAATTTACTATTAAACAGTTATAGTACAAAATTTTGAAACAGCCTTTAATTAATATTATATTTTTGTACTTATTTTGGGTTTAATGGTAATGACGGTTACATCTAATTTACTGTGCATTCTCATAAATAACAGTGAAGTTTATGCTTTAAATGTCATGGTTTTTGTTTCTATTATGGAACCAATTTGGATTTTATATGATCAAATAATCATTTGGGCAGTTTGTTTCTTTTAACTATGCGGCATGTATCATACATGTATACTACATGAATGGAAAAGATAAGTTGGGTAGCACTCTGTATATGTTTGATATGTCATATATTTCCTATATTTTCATCAACTTTAAACATTCCTATAAAGATCAAGGAACAAACTGGCTTGGCACATATGCTAGTAAAGAAAATTTTAATATTCATTAACTTGAATAGTTTGTAACATAGAAAAGCAGTTTCCTTATGCCGACTAATCACTTCATGGTAAAATTTGATCCATAGTTTATCATTACAGTATTTTTAACTCTTCTTCTGTTACTTTTCTTTACAGCAAATTTCACAGGATGTTTGGAAAAATCAGAAAAACTGAATCCAGAAGAACTGCTTAATTTTTTGAGATCTAGTGACAAATGTGAATTTAGAGCCAATGCTGTTCTTTCACCAGCTGAATTAGACATGCTATTAGATAGATCTGATCTTGAAGATTTTTCAGTATCAAGTCAAAATCCATTAGAAATTTGTGGAGTCTATAAATTAATAAAACCCTCAACACCTTACAAAAATCATGTATGAAAATATTCTTCAGTTTGTACTATAAAATTGCAGCTGTTTTGTTCCTGTTTCAGAAGTTTACATTTGTTATTTTGATATAATATTTTTTTTTTTTAATATCTTTGTAAAGTTTATTCTGTACATAATCATTTGGTTTTAAAAAAAAATTGTATAAAATTTATACTGTATGTAATTGAATAAAGTTATATATTTGTCATTATATCAGGGACTCTGAAAAATATTGTTATAGAAGTTATGGGTAAGTCCTTTCAGATATTTCGATATAACTCATAAGCCAGAAATCCCTTTCCCAGCCAACCAAATAGTCTTTTGTACTTTCCAGTTCATTTATGTTAAAAGACTAAGATGTCACTACATTAGTATTTGAAGTTTAGTTTTCAGTTTTGTTTAAAGTATAACAACTGGTTGCAGTATTATGTTCATCCCATGCAGGTTAATACGTCAACTTCTGTATAATTTAAACTTTGTGTGTGTTAGTGTTAAATCCTATGCATAAAAGATTGTATATCCTATTGTACATTAGTGCCATGTGACAGCTGTATTGAAAGTGTGTATCCAGAAAAACAACCATACCATTTTACAAGAAAGAACTGGGTTTGAATATCTTCTAAGATATGAGGACCTTTTATAAAATCTTTCCAGTTGAAAGTGAGTTAGCCAGCCTCATGGAAAGGCAAGAATTCCCTCTTAGAAATGTGGGTTTTTATAATCAAAACTAGCCAGTGAACATGCAGTTAACAGAAATTATATACTACATTCCTTTGATTGAGTGTAATCACAAACAGCTTCTCAGAAATAAACTTTCAGCATTCATAGACTGCTGAAAAGACTATGGTTGGTTACTTTGTAAATGTTTTTGCATCTGGAGGTTCTGGTTTATCAATACATACCTTTAGACATTGTTGCAGCACAAAAACCAAGTGTCAGAATACCATTTGTAAGCTCATTTACAATGGTCTGTAATCCTGAAATCTTTGAAAAGTGATTCTATAATAGTTAGTCAGACTGTCTATAGAATCACGAATTAATTCAGTAATGAATCATTACAAAATTAATACAAGAATTAAAGTGGAAATTCTCGAATGCCTAGTTCATTTGATGAAAAGTACAAAGTTTTGAGCCTTGTCCCAAAAGCTGGACCACTGCAAATATTTGAGCAAGTTTAAATGCAGTGAATACTTATTCAGAAATTCTACAGCATTAAGAAACATGGAATATCCAAGTATTGAGTGCAAAGTGAATATACTGTATTTACTCGAATATAATTAATTTTTTTCCCCAAAATTAAAACTAAAAAATCATGGTGCGAGATATATGTAGGGATTTTCAGAAACTAAAGTTTTCAGGAAAAAAGCTGAAAATGGGTACTACTTACCAAGAATCTCCTACTCACTGTTGCTACTTCCGGCTCGAGAGCGGTTTCCTTATGTGCATTGTCAAAGTCATCTACCCAAATTGTATCATTTTCTTTCCCATTATTTCAAGCAAAAATTACCAGTAATTTACAAGACTTGAGATATGTAATGAACAATCCTTCACAAATGACTAATGAGAAGGGGAAAGCAGTGCGAAACAGATAGCAGTGGTAGGCCAGTAGAGATGAAGCAGCTGTGAAGACGTGCATATGATTAGTGTGGTTATTTACACAAGATTGCATGACCCAAAGATAAAGGCAACTGACAACTGAGTTGAAATGCTAATTCTCTTCAACTGAATTCCTTAATATCTGAAACTGCCATAACAACATTCACTATATATTTCTTAGTTTTAACATGTTCACGATGGGATGGTGTTTTGCCCATTTATCGTTCTAACGAAACTTCCCATTACTGGTGGACTCAACTCACGCAGAGTTTCAACCCTTCAGTTGAATTTTTATTGCTGCTTGTTTGCATTCGAGCTGACGGGCAAACTCATACATGCACACATTATATGGCATGTTTCAATTCATGGTAGAATTTTATTTGAAGTTAGCCTTTATGATCTGTCATAATGACATCGAAAATTTCAAATGCGATCAAACAAATACTTACTTCATGTAATTGAAAAATTGGACAATAGTTTTTAGTTAGATACTGTGTTTCTGGTGCAACATGGTTTTGCTTGAGTCTATATGGTATAGTTTCTGTGGGAGGGGACATGCAATTCATTAGTTAGTGCATTTTTATTCCAGCTGTTTCTAATTGCACTATTTGCTGAGAAATATATTACACAGACTGCAAATGTCTCTGTACCTTATTCAGTGATAGAATAAAACTACTTGTTTTTCTTGCGTCTGCAGTATAGTAGCTGTTGGGGAAGGCATGTTGTTTACTGTGGGGAGCAAGTTATTATCACCCCTGCATGAACGTGTTTAAACTTTTTTTCATGTGCGAGGTATATGTGAAACTTTTTAATTTCTTTTTTCATAAAGTAAAATCAGGGGTGCAAGTTATATTCAAGTAAATATGGTAGGTAATGATATAATTGAGAAGATGATAGATTTCTGTTTAAGGAAGCAGAGTTATGAGACTCAACACTTGGATATTCCATGTTTCTTAAACAAAATTAGCCATATTCTATTATTTTCATCCCTTCAGCCTAGACAACCTTTTGAAAATGAAGAAAACTAATTTTTTGTGGCATCTCTCAGCATGTGCTTAGTACATCCATTTATCAAGACAGTTTTTTAAGATGTCCTCATTCGTGTGAAATTAGCAAATTATATGTTTAGAGTTTTTCCATGTCACGCATTAATGTAAAAGCAGAATAAAACATTGAAAAAAATACATCCCCCCCCTTTTTTTTTTATACCAGTAACTTAGCTCTGCAGCAATAATTTCATATTTTGCTTTATTGCTACCTATCAAGAATCTATCTCATATAAAAATTTCAAATTAATTTTATTCGGTTTTTCCACAACTTTTTTTTGGGTTTCAAAATTAGCTGTTTTTAATTTTTTTTGAAAACTTTGAGACAATTTTTTAATAGAAGAAATGCTTCAATCAAGGTGATTTGAGGCATGCATATTCCACATATATAAATGAAACAGACATATAAATCAGACATGTAGATTCAGTCTATAGGCTGCAGTCATAGAGTACAACCTGCCATCTTGAATGAAATCATCTTAAAATGTAATTTAAAATATACACCTTGAGCATTAAAATGTCAATGAAAAATCAGAAATTGGACAATCTGGAAATAAGCTATGATTAATTTGAAAACCATCTGAAATTGTGAAAATTCTGTGGATCTACCATTTAAAAATGACTGCCATAACTGATGCTAGGAAAAATCTAAAAATAAATAAATATTTTGTTACATTTTCAGATGAATAAGGTGAGAAAATAATTCACTTTCATCAAAATCAAAAATTACACAACTTCAGTTCCCTGTAATAATATTTACAAATAGAAATTCATACTTCTATTTGTGGATATTACTAAATATACCTGACCTTTTCTGTAGCAAACTTACAGAAAAAGGATGCAAAAAAATAGTTAATGGTTGCACTATCATTGAAATTTAGTATATCCAGTTATATTCATAATTGGATATACTAAATACAGTGGTAGTGATAGCAATTCACTACACAGTGAAACATGAATCCAGCATATCATAGAATGGCACTATATCAGTTCCCCAAACAGGAAAGGCCACAACTCTTAGCTTGTGTGGTCATTGAAAAACTGTCTTCTAGAATGCATACCAGTTAATTTTTGGATGAAAAGGGAAAGGAAGCCATTGCTCCAACTTGCTACATTTTAATGCTTCAAAAAAAAATATATATATATATATATATATATTCTTTCTCATTTGTCAGATGATGGGTTGAGTTCCCTATGAACAAATCTTTACCATCTAGCGCTGTCTCTGGCCATTTCTGTCATCTCTCAATAATTGTGACTTTTTCTTCAAAGACTAGCCAAGTTCTTTTTGGTCTGCCTCTTGATCGTCTTCCTCAAATAATTCCATTCAAGACTATATTTGATAATCTCTGAAAGGACATTCTTTGGAGGTGTTCAAACCATCTTGCTGTTGAAGAATTATAGCTATATCTTTTCTATAGTTTAATTTGTGTTTGATTTGCTGATTTGTTTTGTGTTCTGACCAGTAAGTCTTATTTATTTTTCTTAAGCATTTCATTTGAAATGCTCTGATTTTCTGTATTTCTTTCTGATTGAGTCTCTATGTCTTGGCTCCATACATTGCTGTAAGTATAACAATGGTTTTATAGAGTGTTTTTAGTTTGAGTCTTTTTGAAATGCTGTTTTTTTCCATATTTTGTTTAATTTATTCATATTCAATCATCCTTTCTTAAATCTGTATTTTACTGTTTCAAGGTTGTGAGTAATGAGACTGCCAAGATATGCAAATTGCTTTACTTCTTCCAGTATATAATTTTCTAAGTTTATTGAAATTTTTTCCTCATCTTTTCCTATTGTCATTGTTTTAGTTTTGCTTAGATTGATTTTCATTCCAAATGTTTTACACTCTTCATTTAAAATTTTTATTGTTTTTTCCAATTCTGCTTTAGATTCTGCAAATATATCATCTGCATATTTAATGTGGTTGATATCCATGCTATTTATTTGTAGACCCAGTTCTTCAGCTACAGATTTGCATATTTCTTTGAGATAGATAGTAAATAAATTTGGCAAGAATGAGCAACCCTGCATGACTCCTTTTTCTACTTTGAATTTTTGTTAATTATTTTATTAAATTTGACAGATGCTTTGGTATCTTTATAATAATTCATAATAAAGGTTTGTAGTTCTGAAACTTAGCAATGTTATGAGTCTATAATTTTCACACCTTTATCTCCCTTTTTTTGATAATTGGTATTTTGATGCCCATCTTCCAGTCGTCTGGAATTTCACCAGTATATAATATTAGTTCAGCAGGAAGTTCATCATAATCAGGTGACTTAGATAAGTTCATTTGGTTTATTGCATTCAAATTTCTTCTTTTATTAGAAATAGTGCTTTTTCTCTTTCAGTCTCTTTGTGTTTTTCCAGTCTTCTTCCCTCCAGAAAAGTATCTGGTAATATTCTTTCCAATTTTTTTTAATCTCTTGGATTGTTCCAGTTTCAATATTATTTTTATCTTGCATTTTTAGTGGCCTGTTTTGGGGTGTTTTGTTAATTATTAAACTATATTATAATATAGTTAATTAAATTGTTATATAGTATATTAAATACTATATAACAGAACAATCAGACTAATTCACTTCAATCCCTAGCATACAGACATTATCTCTGCTGTATGACTTTTGTATAGATACTTCCACAGACTGTTCGTGTAAGCTCTCATTTATAGTTCCATGATGCTGCTTAAAAAGTTAAACACCTTGCTGTCATCCAATCACCACTAACACTTCCCTACTTCTGTCTTATAAATGGATTGCCAACATTTGTGTTTCCCACCAACTATAATCTGAAAGCATAAATTTTCTCCTTTTCCCAATCCATGCCCATCCATAGTAGTACCTTTCATAGGTGGGATTGCCATAATAAAATCAATTTGGCCACCATGTTGATTATTCAGTATATGGCCAAGTTCTATCCCCATCTCCTTCTATCAGTTAGTCTGGCTGTGGGATTCTTTTTCCTCAGAGTAATCTAGTGTTCTTCCTACAATTATAAAACTAACCTCATAAACAGAGCAGAAAGTAGGAATCAGATAATCATAGAGTTTGTGCCATTGTCACCTTAAATGGATTTAATTCTCTGAATGAAGGATAATCTCATCTTATTTTTAATGTATTGTGCTCAGTGGCCTACATAGCCAAGTAAATTGACTTTATAGAACCCAACTAATGTTACATGATGGTTAATCCTATCTATATCATCTGCTTTATCTATTAATTGCATGTTTCTTCTAGTTTTTTTGTTTTGCAGTATGAAAAACCTAAGGTTCTGGAAGCAAATCCCCTCAAAGGCCAGTATGTCTTTTTTCTAATTGGAAAATTCAAAGAAATTGGGATAATTTTGACTGTCATAGAAATACCCTGTGACTCTGTGCTAAGGTTACTGCATTTGCCTTCTAGAACTGTATCCTAGAATCTGCATTGCACACACACTGTTTGAGAACACTGGAGAAAAGAGCAGTTACTATTGTAAATAAAATTTTAAGTTAATACAAATTAGGTAAAAGTTTTCCAAAGAGAGAGAAAGCCTAAAGGATGGAATCATGAAATTATGCTACTTGTAACACAAGATGATCTGAGATATGGCTGAGTCATTAAAATATTTCTCTAACAAGTAATGAATCTGAAAAAAGGTCTTTTGCCATTTAATTTTATACATTAAAATAAATAATGAGAGATATTTTATAATTCACTTTTGTTTTTTAAGAACCACCTACCTTAAAAACATAAATCACATCACTTGTTGACCTTTCTTCATTGTATAATGCTTAATGTTTTGCACATAAAAGTTTATCTTTTAGGTTTATTTTAATTTCATCAGTCATATTGCTGTGTTTTACTTCTGCTTTTATGAAAAAACAATTTGTCATTTAAAAATACATTTTTACTTTTTTATATGATTTTAACACAACAGAATCCAGGTTCCTGGGATCTGACATTTCAGTTCTAATATCCAAATATCCTAAATGTTTTGAATGGACTGCCACATTACCACTGAACCACTTATTAGCAATAATAGAAATATATACAGTTAATCTTCAACTATAGCAAGCATGTAAGAAAACCAAAAGAATAGTTTGTTATAGTGAAAATCATGCTGCAGCTGATTTCCTTTTGTAGTATTGTTGGTTTGGGACTTTTCAGTAATTCTGTCATAGAAAGTGAGTCAACTACATTGCTGACTACTGAGTTGACAGCAAAATCCTACAGTAGTTGAGAAATTTATTCCTAAAAAGGATAAAAATGCAACTCAATTAAGAACTCCAAGTTTTGCTACCTAAATATCTAGTAGGTACATCAGTGATGCAGACAAACAGTAAAAATAACACAGCTGCAATGATTGATTGTTTTGGATTTACAGCTGAAGTAATTAAGGCTATGAAGTCAGTGTATTACGTTTGTAAATCATGTGTGTTCTTAATTGGCTACCTCATTTTAAGGTTCTTCATGTCCTATATGAGATTCAAACTCTGGTTTTTCCAACCAAAGGGCATCATCGATATGAACTGAGCTATACAGGCTCTTTAAATGAAAAGAAGATTAATGTATATAGAAATACAGTAATTTAACTATACATAGCTTCTGATCATAAATTATATATTTAGTTTAATCCTTTATTCAAGTGTAAGCAAACAAAGTTTGCACCTGAAGTATCTTCAGGACTGGGGCAACTCGTGGTAAAGGTATAAGTTCTCATCACTTGCCTAGGTATCTCCCATAATGCAAAGTACATCTCCTTGCAGACATATAATGCTATGCATTAAGGGAAGGGCCACTACTGAGACGGTTTTGACCTTTATTGAGGTCTCATCAGTGGGAGCCAGACTGAGTGGTGGTGGTGATACCAAGGTGGAAGTAATGGAGAAGTCATATTTACCTATGTGAGTTGCCAAAAGGTGTTACACCTTATTTTAAATTACTCTGGATTAGAGAAAGATGTTGGAATTTTTTTTTTTTTTTTTAAATTTATTAGTATGAGTAATGTGGGATGAAATCATCCCACATCGTGTAAAAAGGCCAACCCCAAATAGATGGGATAGATCGCATAAGAAGAAGACACAATCATAGGTGAACAGCACCTAGTAGTTTCATGTCTTTCCTATCTGGATGAAAATTAATATTTATGACTTTAAAGAAGAACATTAAGTAGTTTTAAGTTTTATTAAAAATGGACAATAACTACCAATTTGCAAGAGACCAAAATAGATTTTTCACTGTGCTAATGATGAAACATTAGTGGAATTACCCTTTATTACTGTTAATTTTGATTGATCTTGTTGGATATTAATCCTCTTCAATAAATTTAAAGTTTTTGCTTATTTATTAAGTAATATATCTTAGTATTATACATGTGCATACCATGTTATGATTTATGTTAATTTTCTTACTTTTCTGATGCTTCAATAAGTTATCTAAATAACATGTAAAACCAGTTCTACCAAATTTTAAGAGCTTGGTCACAATAGTATATTTTTCATTACATATTTTGCTCTGGCACAAAATGTACTAAGTTCTTTTTATCAGAAATTCTGCGCAACTGACTGCTCTTGCAATGACAGAGTGATACATTTATCTGATGAACACTATCTTGGTAATGTGGGTTACTTGTTTTTATTTTGTGAAGCTTGTTTTGCTAAAAATGATTTTTTTTTTGAGCAGTTTTAATTTTTTGAAATAAAGTATTTTATATACTTTCTAATCTTTAAAATGGAGTTTTAAAGTTTCTTTAAATGGCCTAATTAATATTGATATTTCATACTAACTTGTTCACTTTTTTTTTTTTTTTGTAATCATTGATTTTCTATCTTAATCTTAGAAATACTGTAAATAAATCTTTGTAGATATACTTACTCAGTAGGGAAATTTCTCTAATTCTCACGATTTTATTTTCCCTATTCCATGAATGCTCTTTTAGCCACTGTAAACTTTTGACAGTAAATATCACTCATAAGCATATTTCAGTATTGGCGGAGTAGGGTAACACTATCAGAAATGTAAAATGTGGAATGTGTTCTGCCAGACCAGAACAAGTCTGGTCTGGCAGACCACACCTTGTACATCTCTTCATATAGGATTAGATGGAAGAAAAACTAACGTGCTGTATAGAAGTCACTGCAGGTCAGACAGATTATTTTTAGACTAATCTTTAAAGGTACCTGTGGCATGACTATAAATAAATTACATGATAACCACAGTAATTAACTTTAATGAAATGAAAGTACAGATCATACTGAAAATAACAGTACATCATTAGTGTGTAGAAACAAGCAATAGATTATTTTTAGAGTTAGCCATGGCTAGAAGCATTCTCCTAACCTTAACAGGTATGGTTGCATTAATGTGCCAAAAATTTTGGTCGACTATTACATAGCTGTAACAGTCTACCAAATACAACATTACATTTTTTTACATTAGAGAGTGCCAAATTAAGACTTTAGATCTTATGTTCTTTGGACAGATCTTCCAGGATATGCTAGGGGATGGAGTTTATCCTTAGGTAGCAGAATCCGAATTGCTAATTTAACATGTGGTGCAAAGGTTATATATTTTATTAGTAGTTTGGTTATCTTTTCAGATGTACTTTTGACAGGGAATAAGAATAGTGGTGTTTGAGGAGAGAGAGAAAGTAAGAGGACTATATAGTATTTTATTTGTTTTGTAGGAGTTGTAGGCCACGAAAATATAGTGAAGATATTTAAGTTTGGTGGAAAAAGCTGCATCATTAGAACAAATAGCCCTAGCTCTATGTGTAAGTGATTTTAGAATACCATACTGTTGGATTGGATGATGATGATATGATTTAGATATCTTCTTGTGTGTGTGTGTGTTGGTTTTCTCTAAATGGAAAAAGACAGTGATCCATCTGAAAGCAAGGTGACTGTATCAAAAAAAAGGCAGATGGTTATTAGAAATACTTCAAAAACAAAATACTTGCCACACTAAGGGCTTATATGTATAGCTGTGATAAGTGCTTTGTTTTTGAAGTATTTCCATGTAAAAGTTATTGGGGGGGGGTGAGATCGCATAGCAGTACCATTAGTAGTAGTCTGTAGATTTTTTACTTTACCATGTAAAATAATTTGTGTGCATAGTAAATTTGAATAATTCAAAGATTGTGGAGAGAAGGGGTGCAAATTAGACTTTATTTAATCAAGAGTGTCTAACTAACCATTGTCTGACTAGGATGTGATTTTTAACTAGTAATTTGAAATAGAATTTTTTTTATAAAAGTAGAGGAGTTGCCATAAGAGGGGGAAAGTGACTTAGCTAACTGTTAAACGAGTTTATAAGTAGGACTGTCTATGGTATCTAGTATTGGGCATAAGAAATATTAGGTTTGTGAAGTTTAGGTACCCCCATGAATATGGGGTGGTTTAACATGAAAAGCTTTTATTTTATTTTGATTTTTTTTTTTGAGCCAAGAAATCAATTTTTCAATAATTCCTGCTCTTTTTTTCTTGTGAGAAACAGTGGGGTCTTAATCAATAATTTGGTAAGTAGAACTGCCACCGATTTATTTTTGCAGTTGCAAGAATAAAAAGCCTCAACACCATAAAAGGCAAAAGAGGAAGGATTAAGAAGAACTGTCACCTAGGAGATCTTGCATTTTTATTGTAACCCTCCTGATTCATGATAATTGTGACCTTATCCTGATCAGCTTTAATAATCACAATATTTTTATTCTTATATAAGTTTTTAAAGCAGCTATTTTATTCTGTGGTATATTACTTTTACATGGTTTAGATTTGTTTAGGATGCTAACTATCTAAATGCACATTATTGAAGATGGAAGATGTCCCATTCTGTGTTCATCATAATTTCTAGTTTTCGAACTTGTTTAGGTGTAACAGCAAAATTATGACCACGTGATCTCATTGATCTATTCCTTGTTGCATGCTAACTGTAACAAATAGTGTGCTCTGAAATCCAGCAAAATACATAAGCCAGTTAATAAACATTTTTATATATATATATATGTAATTTAATTTGTTTTGTGTTGTAATACTATTAAAATAAGTTATTCATAACATTCAACACCTAAGCTTGTCTATTAGACTATGGATCTGAAAGTAGGAGTTCAAAAGAAAACATTAATCAATGACTTGAGGATTCTGAAGAATCGTGTATGACAGTAGCGCAAACCCTTCAGCCAACAGATTCATTTGTAAACCAAATGTGGTAGCAACCTAGTAAGAATGCAATGTTCTCTAACCCTCTTTGAGGGTACATATTAGACAATGATGAAAACTTTGTGAATTATAATAAAATAGACTGTTAAATTCACACTTCTCACACACTTTTCTTATTGGTGTAAATTCAGCAATTAAACAAGGATATCTACAGCATTAGTGGTGTTTGGCAACATCGACAGCTAAGAACCAGATTTGGAAGGATTTCAATTAATAAAGACAAGTTTTCTTTTTCACAAAGACCAAACTTACAGCTATTGATTTCTAATAACAATTTTGGGCCATATTTATATTTTAAAAAGTATTGTTCAAAGAATTGTTTGAAAGGCTCACAGAATTATCAGTAGACTGTTGTTCTCACAACAGATAATTTATTACCTGATTACTAGTATGCTAGTTGGCCAAGCTCTCTAACCAATAGGTTGTGAATTCGAATCCCACAATTGCATTGATATTTGTGGAAAATGTTTAGATAGTAGACAATTTTCATTGCCTAGTGTAAGACCACCCTGTCTGTAATAAGCTCGGTGAAGAGGCTTCAAAAAATGTCCATGTTTATTCTCTAAAGCAGGGTTTCCTTATTATATAATCCTTAGCGCACTCATGGTATACTAAATTGTACAATAGGTTTATGACCTTTCATAAGTGGGATTAACATTTTCAGAAAAATGTCACAATAGTATATGTTTTCCCATAATTGTGTAAGAAATGCACCTGCCTACTTTTATGTTTGTAACTACAGGCTGGATAATATGCAATAAAAAATAAATTACGTAATGATTGGACAAAGGGAGGAAAATACGGAAATTGGAACTTTACCATATTGTATCAAAGTACTTCAAAAGAAATTATGAAAACTTCTTTTTTTTTTTTCAATGAGTTTTAAAATACAACCTGTATACACAAAAGCCAACACTTCATGTGGAAATATAGCTAAAACTTCAAGAAAGGTCTTATTGTAACATATTCAAAAAAGCATGAAAAAAACACCAGAATAAGTTTTATGGATCAGATTTTAAAAGCTAGTACATGTATATAAAAATAAAAAAAAAATAGATGGGATTTCTTAACTGTCAGAGACATTTATAAATGTCTGTGGCAGAGGTATAAAGGGTACATATTGATGTGGAGCTTTATCCTGGTATGAGCTGAGAAATAAATGCCACCAAATGTGCAACATTTCTGGATAATGCAATGCTTTGAGACTCAGCACAGTATTATAATGTAACTGCCATTGTAACATAAAGGAAAATGATGGAGAATGGAAAACTTCTGGAATAGTCCAATATGCCTACTCATTACAAACTGTTAGAGTATATGCTTAGAAGGGTGGAAAATGTGAACACCCAAGAAGGGCTATTGAGATATGTACAATTTAGGTTTCAAAGAAACCTAAATTGCACATAGCTGAATTATTCTAACATAGTGAACATTCCTTTACACAGAGTAGAGTGCTGCACATAAGATGATAAATACATCTCACTTCCATAATACTAACTGTAGGATGTAGAATAACATCCTACAGCTGAAACGATAGGAAATGGATTGGATGACTGAATGATAGATAACAAATGGTTATGCATGGTTTTAGAAATGCATAATCTATACCATAATGAATTCAAACTGTTATTAAGGTATATAGTAAACATACCTAGAACCAAGATCAGTTTCTAATTTTTTTTCTGCTTTTGATATATTATTATTATTATTATTATTATTATTATTATTATTACCACCTCATGGAGTCAAAGACTCATCTGGGAGGTCCTTTTATCACACACAGCTCATCATGCCGTGTTTTAAACACATTCAACCTCTTTGCAGACACCACATTCTCAGGCAAGGCATTCCAATCATTCACAACTCTGCACGAAAAAAAACCTGCCTCTCACTCCCCTGCTCACACCCTCTTTATACAGTTTCCAGGGATGACCTCTGGTTCTCCCCTGATCTCCCACTATTCTCTGTAAAACTTCTCCGGCATTCATCTTATAACAACCCCTTACCAACTTGTACGTCTCTATCATATCTCCCCTCTTCCTCCTGTCCACCAGACTCTGCAAATTACATCTTCTCATACTCGACATTCCAGAGGTCAGAAACTACCTTAGTCAGTCTCCTTTGGACCTTTTCCAACATCTCTTCATCCTTCTGAAAACCTGGTGACAAATCTGGGCACAATAGTCCATGTGTGGCCTAATCAAAGCCTTATATACAACAGAACAAGAATCTCCCTACTTCTACACGTCAGTGTCCTACGCATCATTCCCAGAAGCCTTTGTGTTGTCTTCAAAATTTTGGCAACGTGTCCCCTAAATTTTAGATCCTTATCCACTATCACCCTCAGATCTCTTATTTCCTCTACTTCCAACAATATATTCTCACAAGCATAAATTCTGCATCCCATCTTTGTTTTCCAAATTCTCACCAAGCATAAATTCTGCATCCCATCTTTGTTTTCCAAATTTTAAAACCTTACATTTTGCAACATTGAATTCACATCCCCATTTCCGTGCCCAAACACTCAATCTATTCAAGTCTTCCTGTAAGACCACAACATCTTCACTACACTTCATGGTTCGTCCCAACTTTGCATCATCTGAAAACAACTGAATATCTCCATCCATCTCCATCCAAATCTTCACCTATATCATTAATATACAAGTTAAACAGTAATGGAGCTAAAACAGACGCCTGAGGCACTCCACCAGTGACTTTCCTTTTCCTGGATATCGCTCCCCTCATACACAACTTGTTGATACCTATCAGATATCCAGTCTCCAATCCAATGCACCAATCTAATATCCAACCCCATCTGCTCTAGTTTGACTGTCAACCTATCATGAGGTACTTTATCAAAGGCCTTTGCGAAATCCAAGTATATTACTGTGTATCCTTTTCCTCTGTCCAAGAAAGCAGTCACTTTATTATACTAAGTAAGTAGATTACTAAAACATGATCTTCCTTTAGCAAATCCATGCAGTCCATCAAAGATAATACCATTGTAGTCAACCCAACTCTGGATCCTAGTTCTCACAAGCTTCTCCAACAACTTAACTACAACACCTGACACACAGATAGGCCTATAGTTTGATGCTTGAGTTCGATCACCTCCTTTATGAAGAGGCGCAATCTTGCCCTCCTTCCACTCCTTAGGAACTTGACCGAATGCAAGACTCATATTAAAAAATTATGTCAAGGCAGGTGTCAACTCCCTGGCACATTCTTTCAGAATACATGGTGATATATTATCAAGTTCCACAGCCTTATTAACATCTAGTTTACTCAACTCCCCATACACCTCTTGCTCACCTACAGTCAGTCTCTCCTCCCCATCATCAACTGCTCTCAATCCCTCCATGAAGTCACATTCACAAGATTAAAAGATCTTTATGAACTGTTCATTAAGAATCTCCATCACACATTCTGCATCAGCTGTCTTTATACCATTTTCTCCAATCAATGTCATCCTTCCATAATCATTCTTTCTTTTGCTGGCTACATATCGAAAGAACTCCCTAGGATTCTTTTTGGCTTCATTAGCTAACTGCTGTTCATACCTCTCTTTAGCTACTCTCACCAACCAAGTCACCCTTCTTGCTTGGTCTTTGTAGACCTCATGGAATTGGTTATTTCCACTTCTCTTATGCTGCCTCCACAATGCCCTTTTTCTCTGTATCGTATGCTTAATCTCTTTATTCATCCATTATTTAATGGATGAATAAAGAGATTACCTTATTTAACCTTCTCACCCTTCGAATACATTTAGACATTGCATCTACTAAACAGTTTTTGTAAATCCCCCAATCTGCATTGATCTCTTTTCCAGCTAACTCTTCATTCCATGTTACACCTGCAAGCTGTCTCCTGAGCTCTTCATAATCACACACCTTGTAGTTCCACACATACCCTTTTCTCACAGAGGTCCTCACACTGCTGGCAACCACCCACGTAATCACCTCATGATCACTCTCACCAATTGGATGATTTGACACCTCACTTTTAATTACATCCTCTGATGAGATAACCAAATCCAAGACCCTCAATCCTCGCGTGTCCTCTGTTACATACTGTCTGAGGTAGTTATTCCTCAAAAACTCATTTTCTTTTCTTCCAGTTGCTATCTCATCATTCCAGTCTATATCGCCATAATTAAAATCGCCCATAATGATCACCCTTTTCTTATTTGCTTGACTAATTTGATTATACGTTTCATTATCACCACCATCCACATTACCTGGTCTATAACAACATCCCACCAAGTATTTGATTCCATTCACCTCTATCTCACATCATACTGCCTCAAAAAACCACTGGCACTATTTCCCTCTTGCATCCCTACTTTATATGGACATAACTCTTTCTCTATCATCAATAGCACTTCCCCTCCCTTTTTACCCCTTCTGTTCTCACAAAACACATCATACCCTTCCATCTCTATTCCTGTAAGGATGTCATCCTCTTCCAGCCATGTCTCACTTATTCTGACAATTTTTGGGTGAACAAACGCAATTAGTGCAACCATTTCATCTGCCTTGTTTCTTATACTTCTAGCATTTGTATACAAACAACAGCTCATTTCTGGATCTACAGCTTGTTCCACTGATACCACTCACTCGATGTGATCTCTATGTTCAACTGAGGCCATTTCCCTTTCTTCTTCATTTTAAAACCTTTTTCAATTCCAACTGTTTCCTCTTGATCCCTGGTCATTCCTTTCCTGCCTACACATTTTCATCTCCTCTTGGAGGATCCACCTTTCTCATGCTGTGTACCCCTGTCCACCCCTTTTCCTTGCTCCTCTTGCACACCCATTCTCTCATTTTCTATCTCATACTACTCACTTCCCCATTCATAACCACCTCTTCAATCTCTCCTGTCTTACTCTTCCACATCACTTAAATCACTACTCACATGCAAGAAGCTGTTTGCAAATTAGTGAATTAAGGAACCTGTTCATGTATTTTTGAGTAGCTAGTTGCAGAATGAGAGAGAGAGAGAGGAAGTTAATGCAAGTTTGAAGCTGAATTCTGACGGACATGAAACAGCAGCTGCTTATGTTCCATGAATTAATATTCATTATTAATGGGACAATGAATTAATAGCAACAGCTGCCTGCTTTGACTGAACAATACCTATAAAAATAAAATACAAAAGGCAGAAATAAGGCATCTTTCAGAAAGTGATTGGAGTAAATCTGTGAGAGATGGGTCATCTATTAATCAAGCTACCTTCTGGATTATCATCGAGCATTTTTTCTGCAACACCCCATATGTGAAAGCAGATTTGGTATATAAATCCCAAATCTGTCTGCCTTATATAGTGTTAGCAGTTAAGCAATGTCTGGATAGCAGAAAATGAACCAAGTTTTTTGGCAACCAAGGATGATATGAATGTGATGTATTTGTGCTAAGTATACATCCTCAAGAAGAAAAATCTGATCTTCCCTGGTGATCTGAGTCTTAGGTAAGGGGACATGAAGTGAGATCTTTCTTACAAGAAATAAAACAAGACTGCTCTGAGAATACTGAAGTTCACAAGGGTGACCTCACCCACTGGAGAACACTCCTTATATAAAACAACACTGCTATGAGAATACTGAAGTTCACAAGAGTGGCCTCACCCACTGGAGAACACCCCTTATATACTCTGGCATAGGTGGGGAAATCTGAAGAGAAAAAAATTATTCACTAGAGAAGAATTTGGTAATCAAATTTTAAACAATGAAGGCAAATCACATGCTTGGTAAGTATGCCTCTATGCTTGATCCATTTGTCTTGGAAGTGTCAAAAACAATTATATGAGTTCTTTGAAAACTTTCCATGGCTCACATCTAAAGGTGACTAATGTTGGCCAGATCTGTTGGGGATCAAGAATGGCAGAATTCCTACTGGTGTTAAAAAAGTTGGCCATTAACAGTTTGCTCCATTATTTTAAAGAAAACTACAAGCAGTGGAATAGCTGATTTATATCTTGCTTTGTACAGATGAGTGCGAAAGATGTTACAGGATTCATACTAACTAGAATTCCTTTATTCAATGAAAGCAGCTGTTAAGGAAAGAGAGAAAACAGTAATCAGACCATGGAGATCATCTCAATTGGCATAATTTGTAGTTAGTTCCAAATGGCTGGAGACAGAGTAGCTGGATGTTGTCACCTAGCTACTTTCAGAAAGAAATTTGGATGAGATATGGTCTAAGTTACACAAGAGAGCTGTTATCTGCAGCATATTGGAAGGATAACTATTTACGATGAATGCAGGGTATTGGAAGAATGGTGGGGATTGTTTGGTATTCTGGTGAATAGATGGAGAATTTTTGTAACATCACTGCCAACAGCAGGAAAGGAAGATGATTCACTTCACTACAGAAAATCACGACTACAGATAATATCAAAGGATCAGATTAGATTTGGAGAGCAACAACATGAATGCAATAAAATCCACAAGAACAAGGATAGATTCCTAGATGGAATAGTGAATCAACTGGTCTTTAGGACTGCACAGAAAATACACTAACTTTGTGTGTTAAGGCTTAAGTTCTGGGAGAAACTCAAGTTAGAAGCTTAATGGAGTGAAACAGCACTGAGAAAGGATTAAAAATATTTAATTCTTCAAACATTGTCTCAGTCAGAGAGATACCTTCAGGGAATATGAGAATTGTAACAAAGACAACACAAAACTAAGTAAAACAGATGGACAAAAAGACTAGAGTCCTAATTAACCTTGCAAATTGGATGGAAAGAGACCTATAGATTTAAAGTTATGAAAAATCCTGGACAATTTTACTGATAAACCTGATGTATGGGATAAAGATCCCATTAACATCTTGCAGAGATCAAAGATGAAGACTTTCTCTGCATATGAGAGAGAGTTCTGATTTTATTCTTGCATAAATTAAGAAGTTTGCCTTGCACATTAAATGACCTGATTGAAAGTTGATTCTCCCGATAAGGAATGTTGCATAAGCTTTTATCAATATTATAGAGAAAATCCATTATTGGAACATTTTTATTTTTCAGTAATAATATCTAGCCAGTATGGAGATCTTTTCATTTGTTAGTGCCAGCTTAAGATGTTACAATGGTTTTCCTTAGTATTAAGAGGGCTACGAAGATAGTCTTTCTTAAACTTTTGAATAAGATGTTTTTTGTTGTTGTTGTTGTTGTAAAGATGAAAATCTTTTCACCAACTCTGAAGAGATTCTATAAACTGTATTGTAAAAAAACAGGAGACTTAAGAGAAGAATCAAAATTAAACAGAATGAAGTAACAGTAACATTGTATTAATGATTGCTAACAGTCTTTTGGTTTAATGTAGCTGACTTACCGGAATCCATTAGTACAGTGATTCTCAAACTGTGGGGCATGGCATACTTTCTTACAGATAATTTCTGTAGGAAATTTCTGATATTACACCACCTTTTGATAAACTTTGTTCTCAAAAGAAGGCCCATCCATCACATTAGACTTTGACATTTAAATGTTTGATCATTTTTACAGAGAATAAATTAAATACTTGTTAGTTGAATATTGTTTCATTTCAATACATATTTTAGTTAATTGCAAGTGTTAAAACTAATTTTTATTGTAAGCCTAATATTGTGATACTTTAATTATTTTGTGTCAAAAACTGTTAAATAGCATGTAGAAAACACAAAATAAACTGAAAAAAAAAACGTCCAACTTAGTATGACTTCTGTTTTGATAAATAAAACTGGCAAGGGGGGAAGGGTGACAGTGTTTTCTCTTGTCAGGTGGGGCTGAGAGGTAGAAAGTTTGAGAGAACTACTACATTAGTACACAGATGTGTGATTAATGTGATTAGATCGTAATGCATGTTTTAACTGAAAATAATTAGGAATTACTTCTGCTTCTGTGCAGTGTTGTGAAAACAGTTATTCTGTTGGTGAACTTGCATTAGTTATGCTACTAAAGATGTTTTATTGGGCCAATCTATGAGAGATTGTCCATCTCATAAATTACTCTCATAAGAGTGAGCCAAGCGCTGCGGACCCGATTTGAAGAGCTCCTGATTCAGATAAGTTTTACTAGGAATAATTAAGTATATATGCGTAATTGTTTGAGTAAGAGCGGCTGTAAACGTTGTACGCTACCGGTATTATTAGTGTGGGGATTATTCTTGCCTAAACTAAATTATGAAATCGTTATTATTAGACCTAGTAACCTGCAGAGAGGAAAAAAATGACAGCGGCATTGTCATTCCATGATTTTAATTTAGATTTCAGTCGTTTCGTTAAGTGTGAGGTCTGTTATATGTATTCCTTCGATTACATAAATGATTTGTGGATGTTTAATGCAGATGGAAGAAGGGTGTGTGCGAAGTGTGACCTGAACGAGGAACTGATGAATGCAAATATGAAATTGATGACAGAAAGTGTTAGTACCGATTGTGATGCAAGTGCACGTTTGAAAGAGAAGGATGGTGGGAAAGAGAGGCGAAAAAATGTTAAAAAATCAGGAAAAAAGAAAAAAAGAGCGATTTGAAAACCGTAACAGATGTTAAAAGGGATGAAAGTGAGGCGGAAAGAAACAAAATTGAGAGAACGAATGAAAGTAGAAATGGCGTGATGCAGAAATCGCAAGTGAAAAAAATCGAAAGAATAAATGATAGCGAAAAAAGAATGAATGATGACGAAAGTTGGACCGAAAGTACTGAAACAAAGAAAGATAAATGAGAGTGAAAGTGAGAAGAATGACAGTGAAAGTTGGACGTATGTTGGACCGAAAGTACGGCAACAAAGAAGGATGAATGAGAGGGAAAATGAGAAGAGGGGATCGAGAGTTAGAAAGATTTAATGATAAAGAGAATGTGTCGCGAGATTCAGAAGGTGAATTGGATTGGATGAGGCAAGAAATGAAATGGATGCGGAATGAAATTAAGAGAATTCAGGTCAAAACTATTAAAATAAATCATGATGGCATGAAAGAGTTAACGAAAGATGAGCGAGTGGCGTTGTATGGCGACTCCATTATTAAAGGTGTGTTAGAGGATAAAATGCACAAGGTATGTTTTCCAGGCAGTAAAATGAGTAGAGTGATTGATGCATTGGATATGAGGTGGGAGCGAGCAAAAGAGTTAATTGTATTAATTGGTACAAATGATTTGAGAGAGAACAAAGAGCATGTCAAAATGAATGTCAGGAGACTGCTTGGAAAGATAAAAGAGAACGGTGTGACAGGAAGGATAGTCAGTGTGTTGCCTAGGTATGATTGTGGTGAAATGAGATGGAGAGCAAGGATTATGAATGATATTCTGGCTGAAATGTGTGAGGAGATGGGAGTACAGTTTGTTAATGTGTGGAATGAGTTTGAGGGACGAAGTGAGCTGTATGGGAGCGATGGACTGCATTTGAGTGGTTATGGTGTGAGTTACTTGGAGAGACTGCTGCTGGAAAGTAGAGAAGTGAATAGAGAAAATGAATCAGATCGAGAGGGGAGTGATATGGAAGAGCAGGAGAGTAAGACAGGAGAGATTGAAGAAGTGGAAGTGAGTGGTATGAGTATAGAAAATGAGAGAATGGGTGTGCAAGAGGAGCAGGGAAACAGGGAGGCTCAGGGTGGACAGGGGTACACAGCGTGAGAAAGGTGGATGCTCCAAGAGGAGGTGAGAGCATGTGTAGGCAGGAAAGAAATGGGATGACCAAGAGGAAACAGATGGATTCTAAAATGAAGAAGCAGAAAGGGAAATGGCCCCAGTCCAGCATGGAGAGATCACATCGAATGAGTGGTATCAGTGAAACTAGCTGTAGCTCCAGAAATCAGCTGTTGTGTTTGTATACCAATGCTAGAAGTATAAGAAACAAGGCGGATGAAATGGTTGCACTGATTGCGTCAGTGCACCCAAAGATTGTCGGGATAAGTGAGACATGGTTAGATGAGGACGACATCCTGACAGGAATAGAGATGGAAAGGTATGATGTGTTTCATGAGGATAGAAGCGGTAAAAAGGGAGGGGAAGTGCTATTGATGATAGAGACAGAGTTATGTCCATACAAGGTAGAGATGCAAGAGGGAAATAGGGCCAGTGGTTTTGAGGCAGTATGGTGTGAGATAGAGGTGAATAGAATCAAATACTTGGTGGGATGTTGTTATAGACCTGGTAATGTGGATGGTGGTGATAGTGAAATGTATAATCAAATAAGCCAAGCAAATAAAAGGGTGATCATTATGGGTGATTTTAATTATGGCAATATAGACTGGAATGAAGAGATAGCAACTGGAAGTAAAGAAAATGAGTTTCTTGAGTTTTTGAGGGATAACTACCTCAGACAGTATGTAACAGAGGGCACACTGGAAGTAAAGAAAATTAGTTTCTTGAGTTTTTGAGGGATAACTACTTCAGACAGTATGTAACAGAGGGCATATGAGGATTAAGGGTCTTGAATTTGGTCATCTCATCAGAGGATGTAATTATAAATAAGGTGTCAAATCATCCACCAATTGGTGAAAGTGACCATGAGGTGATTACCTGGGTGGTTGCCAGCAGTGCAAGGACCCCTGTGAAAAAAGGGTATATGTGGAACTACAAGGGGAATGATTATGAAGAGCTCAGGAGACAGCTTGCAGGTGTAGCATGGAATGAGGAGTTAGCTGGAAAAGAGATCAATGCAGCTTGGGGGATTTTCAAAAACTATTTAGTAGATGCAATGTCTAAATGTATACCACGGGTGAGAAGGTTAAATAAGGTAGGTGTGAGATGGATGAATAAAGAGATTAAGCATGCGATACAGAGAAAAAGGGCATTGGGGAGGCAGCATAAGAGAAGTGGAAGTAACCAATTTCATGAGGTCTACAAAGACCAGGCAAGGAGGTTTACTTGGTTGGTGACAGTAGCTAAAGAGAGGTATGAACAGCAGTTAGCTAATGAAGCCAAAAAAGAATCCTAAGAAGTTCTTTCGATATGTAGCCAGCAAAAGAAAGAGCATGATAATGGAAGGACGACATTGATAGGAGAAAATGGTATAAAGACAGCTGTTGCAGAATGTGTGGTGGAGACACTTAATGAGCAGTTCATAAAGATCTTTCAATCTTGTGAATGTGACTTCATGGAGAGATTGAGAGCAGTTGATGATGGGGAGGAGAGACTGACTGTAAGTGAGCAAGAGGTGTTTGGGGAGTTGAGGAAACTAGATATAAGGCTGTGGGACTTGATAATATATCACCGCGTGTTCTGAAGGAATGTGCCAGAGAGTTGACACCTGCCTTGACATATTTTTTTAATACGAGTCTTGCACTTGGTCAAGTCTCTTTTGGGACTTGACATTGGAAGGAGGTGAAGATTGTGCCACTTCATAAAGGAGGTGATCGAACTCAAGCATCAAACTATAGGCCTATCTGTGTGTCAGGTGTTGTGGTTAAGTTGTTGGAGAAGCTTATGAGAACTAGGATCCAGAGTTGGGTTGACAACAATGGTATATCTTTGATGGACAGCACGGATTTGCTAAAGGGAGGTCATGTTTTAGTAATCTACTTACTTATTACAATAAAGTGACTGCTTCCTTGGACAGAGGAGAAGGATACACAGTAATATACTTCGATTTTGCAAAAGCTTTTGATAGAGTACCTTGTGATAAGTTGACAGTCAAACTAGAGCAGATGGGGTTGGATATTAGATTAGTGCATTGGATTGGAGACTGGCTATCTGATAGGTATCAACAAGTTGTGTATGGGGGTGCAATATCCAGGAAAAGGAAAGTCACTAGTGGAGTGCCTCAGGGGTCCGTTTTAGGGCCATTACTATTTAACTTGTATATTAATGATATTGGCGAAGAATTGGATGGAAATATTCAGTTGGGACAAACCATGAAGTGTAGTGAAGATGTTGTGGTCTTACAGGAAGACTTGAATAGATTGAGTGATTGGGCATGTGAATTCAATGTTGCAAAATGCAAGGTTTTAAAATTTGGAAAACAAAGATGGGATGCAGAATTTATGCTTGGTGAGAATATATTGTTGGAAGTAGAGGAAATAAGAGATCTGGGGGTGATAGTGGATAAGGATCTAAAATTTAGGGGATACATTGCCAAAATTGTGAAGACAACACAAAGACTTCTGGGAATGATGCGGAGGACACTGACGTGTAGAAGTAGGGAGATTCTTGTTCCATTGTATAAGGCTTTGATTAGGCCACACATGGCCTATTGTGCCAAGATTTGGTCACTGGGTTTTCAGAAGGATGAAGAGATGTTTGAAAGGGTCCAAAGGCGACTGACTAAGGTAGTTTCTGACCTCTGGAATGTTGAGTATGAGGAAAGATTGAGAAGATGTACTTTGCAGTTCTAGTGGAGAGAAGGAAGAGGGGAGATATGATAGAGACCTACAAGTTGGCAAGGGGTTGTTATAGGATCAATGGTGGAGAAGTTCTACAGAGAATAGTGGGAAATCAGGGGAGAACCAGGTCATCCCTGGAAACTGTATAAAGAGGGTGTGAGAATCAGGTTTTTTTTGTGCAGAGTTGTGAATGATTGGAATGCCTTGCCTGAGAGTGTGGTGTCTGCAAGGAGTTTGAGTGTGTTTAAGACACGGTATGATGAGATGTGTGTGTGTGATAAAAGGACCTCCCAGATGAGTCTTTGACTCCATGAAGTCTTGTTTAATAATAATAATAATAATAAGAGTAACTATACGTAAGTGTATATATATACAAATTGTTTTTGTGTCTTCATATCTTTTTCTAGTTAAAACTTTGACAATGAAATGTAAAAGTGAACTCTTTATCAATCTTTAAATAAGGTATATTCCTATAATCATCAAATTCCTGACATGTACCCTCAAGGCCTGTACAGGATATGATAGTACTACATGAAAAACTTACATCATTACTAACTTCTTATCTACAATTTTCTTTCCAAATCAATCTGTTACCTGTCGAAACTCCAAAATTATCAGATATTATATATTTCTATCTTCTAAGGCACTTTTTACTGTATCAATACACCCAGTGGTGAGCTATAAGGGGCTCGCCTGAGCCCTTTGTTAAATTTTTCTCAAATTTGAGTGCCCCTTGTTCGTCTTGTTTACTTTTTTCAAAAAGAAAAAAAAACAATTTTTTTTAAATATATTAAGCGAAAAACTCATACAGTGACCTAACAAAGTGATTTTATTAAATAAAATATTATAGTTACCAATACTACCATTTTACAAATAAGAATTCACTTTTGGTAATC
The DNA here is from genome assembly GCF_054136105.1 of Typopeltis vanoorti. NCBI lineage: Eukaryota > Metazoa > Arthropoda > Arachnida > Uropygi > Thelyphonidae > Typopeltis > Typopeltis vanoorti. The sequence continues at coordinate 57,062,982 of NC_143563.1, read as the reverse complement.
ACATATAAATAGGACTATAAAATAATACCCTTTGATTGGTACCGTTGATTATCACTTGAAGTATAAAAACAAAAGAGAAATATAACTTACTTCAATATTATTGTGTTTAGATAATATTTATTTATTATTTATAGATTGTCATAAAAACATCTATCACAAAGAAAAGAAATTTATTTTGTTTATAAAATATTCGGACTATTTCATATATGCGATTATAAGATTTTATTATATTTTGATAAATGTTTTTCTTATGTAAGATAAATTAACACAGATAATTGTGTGCAAATAGTTCATGTTTAGATCATGAAATATTTGTTTAAAAATGATAGCCTTTACAGGTTGATTGTACCCCTCATATTTTTTGATTGGCATTTGTACACAAGCTGTATTAATAAACATTTTTGTGTGAAATATGGCTTTTTTTTTTGCTCGACGATGCGAACCCTTTGTTAAAATTTCCATAGCTCGCCACTGAATACACCTATATCTTGGTCTTCCTCTGGGACTTTTTCCTGCCAACCTGGCAGAGAACACTTGTTTTGCTAATCTTTCCTCTCCATTCTGTTTAAGTGACCATACCACCTGAGATTAGCTCTGCTAATGCATTCCTGAATGCTGACAATGTCAAGTTCTTACCTAATATCCTCATTTTTAATATGATATTGCCATTGATGCCATCTGTTCATGCCCCTAGTCTTTCTCAGGTCTCTCATATCTGCAGACTCTAGTCTTTGGTCAAGTGTTTTATTTCTAACCCAGCTCTCAGATCCATAAGTTAAATGGGTTGGAACACTGCCTTGTATACAACTAATGTAGTGTTTTAACTAATTTCTCTCTTATTCAATATAAATTTATTTATTTGCTTCCTACCATACCAACTTTGTTGAGTCTGTTGTCTATTTCCATGTTTAATTTACCATCTTTAAGAATCGTGTCTAAGTAGCTGAAATGTTTTACTTGTTCTATAGGTTCTCCATTCACAATGCAGTTGATATTTTCAATGCTTTTGCCTATTTTCATCGTCTTTGTCTTGTTATTGCTGACCTTCATACCAAATCTGTTACAACAGTTATTCAATTTAGTCAGGGAATCTTGTAGATTTGTACTGGATTTATTTAGAAGTATAACATCATCTGCATAAAGTAAAGAGCTGAGATTAACATCTCCAATTTTGATGTAAAGTTTAATACCACTTTCCTTCATAATGTGATCCATATAGATAATAAATAACAGCAGGGATAATGCACATCCTTGTCTGACACCAGATTTAACATAAAGCCGTCTTCGTGTACTTCCTTCAATTCTAACTGCTGACTTACAACTCAAATAAAAAATAAGTATTTCTTGATGTAATGCTCCATTGACACCATACAACTCTAGCGTTTTGAATAGTTTTCTCTTGGCACCTTGTCATATGCCTTTTCCAGATCTATAAAACTTAAATAGATGTGCTTGTTATATTCCCACGATTTCTCAACTATTTGTCGCAAAGTGAAAATCCAATCCTGACAGCCTGTATTTGGCCTGAATCCAGCTTGTTCTTCACCAAGCTTCCCTTCCACAATCCTTCTCAACCGTTTCTCAAGTATACTTGCATAAATATTACTAGGAACACTCAGTAGGGAAATACTTCTGTAATTCTCACATTGTTTTATTTCCCTTTTTATACATGGGTACTATGAGAGTTCTACTCCATTCATCTGGAATTCGTCCCTCTGTCCAAGGATATCACAAGCTGACTTATTTGCCAGGAACTTTTGATATGCTTTCTTTTTTTCCTTCACTGCCTCTTTAACTTCCTGTGCCCACCATGAAGTTTTGATTTTTCTAACCTTGCAGACAACCTCACCACATGACTCTCTGGCTGAATCAATCAATGTTTTCTTCAGAATTTGCCCACCGACTCTCCAAGGTTGGTTCCTGTTCTCAAACTCTTTCATTTTTTTCTTGAATAATGTTTGTGTATTTTAGTCTAGAATTTACATCTGAGAGCTGCTCAACTTTTATTCACTTTAAATACATGTTTTTGTTTTCAGTATGAAATTCAATTTTCATGTCTGTAGGTGAATATAGGAAAGTAGAGATGGTAGTAGCCAGTTCATAGGAACTATGCTCATGGAAATACCTCGAGTAGAGACATAATGCAGCAACAGAGTATCTATCGGTATATTCCCATTATTTCAGTATTTCTTTTATATATATACACATACACACATGTATATATCAGACACCAGTGGTGCACCCAGGGAGGGGGCCAAGGGGCCCTGGGCTCGCCAAAAGAAAAAGGAAAAAACACTAGAAAAATTTCCAAAAATCTTTTCCTAATTAATTAAAATTCATTTTTTTTTTTATGTTGTGTCGTGTCTTCTATAATTCTATACTACTTATGAATTAGCCGTCACATTGGGGGGGGGGGGGGGGACACCCTATAGCTCTTGAGAATCCTGGCTGCTGTGAACGCAAGGCAAACGAAGTAGTGCTCTTGCGGACCGAGCGCTACTTCGTTTGCCCGAGCCAGGCCAGAGGAGATCACGGGTTTCATGTATTGGCAATCAGTGCAGATGTTCAGTTATAGGTCGTATACAATGTAGTGTGAATTCTCAAATCGTATACTCAAACTCCCCCCCCCCCCCCCCGAAGATTAAATCTCGAGTGCTTTGCCCCCTCCAAGATTAAATTCTGTGTGCGCTACTGTCAGACACACACAAGAGAGGTCCCAAGACCTATGACACAATAGTGCCAAATATGGGTATGTGGTTAGAGAGAAAAGAGGAATTTGTTCATGATTTTTGAAAACCTGAAGGTTGTAGTCATTGGGACAGGCAGTATGCTTTTTCAAAGGGCAGAGCTGTTGGAAATAAAGGCAAATGATGAGAAATTGGTTCAGTGAGTTTGAAGTTGAACTATATGGATGTTAGCTGGCAGCTTCTCATGTCTGCAGGTGAATATAGGAAAGTGGAGATGTAGAAGCCATTTCAGAGGAGCTATGGTCATACAGAAGAGACATAAATGCAGCAACAGAGTATCTATGGGAAAATGATTTAAGGGAGAATTGAGGGAGAGATCGTCAATTAAGCAAATTGCTCTCTTCTGTATACAACAAGCATTGTAAGGAAGTTAGTTTCCAGTGTGCCACCCCAAATGTGGAAACAGCATTTTAAGTGGATTTGAATCTTATAGTGTCAGGAGTTGAGCAGCAGAGTACTGTTTTGGAAAGAAAAAGGACAAATTTTGTGGAGGAGTTTTTTGGAAGTTATTTGAAGAAGCTATGGACCTGATGTGTTTATGCCAGAATAGATTAGATGTAAGAGTTAAACCAAAGGAGAAAAATGTGTTGAATGATTTGCAATTCTAATTTATTGTATAGAAAATAATTATTACGAAATATGAATTATCTTAATCTACATACTTTGTAGATTATATAACCACATTATGTAAACACACATAAATGTAATAAATTATAAGAAAACTTATTTGAAAACATTCACGAAATTAGAATAATTTGAAAATAAATGCACAAAAATTACAGTCAAAGGGAAACACGATAATTAATATTTTGTTGCACCCCCCCGCCCTTAGCTTTTATGACCATTCGTAAATGGTGGGACTATTTACTAGCGGTTCACACTCTTTTTTATCAAGATAATTAGTACTTTGATAAAAGACTAGTACTTAGATAAAAACATGATAATTAATACTTTGTTGCACCCCACCCTTAGCTTTTATGACCGTTCGTAAATGGTTGGACTATTTACTAGCGGTTCACACTCTTTTTTATCCAAGCATGCCCATATGGTCTGAAGACTAGAAACATGTTCATTTTTGTTTCTTGGGGCAACCTTCTTGAAGATATTTCTTCATAATTTCCCACAAATTCTCAATGGGGTTTAAATCTGATGAGTTTACTGGCGAAGGAATTACATTGATTTGCCTTTCTTTGAGCCACCTAGTAGTGATCTTGAAAGTGTGACAAGAAGCTGAAAAAGAAAATCACCATTACATAAATCTTCTGATGCCGGTAACATAAAATACTCAAAAATTTCTTGGAACAGTTTAGAATTGACTCTTGTACACAATACACAGCCTACCTGGATCCTCTGCAGTCATACAAGCCCATACCATGAGAGAGGTTGCAAATTTCAACAAACGTTTCATGCATTCTTTATCAAATGCTTCTTGCTTAAGATGCCAAACACATATCCCTTAATGACCACAGGACACACAAAACATCACCACTGCACTCTAAGTGGCTTTGTCTTAGGCACATGGGATTTAAAACCCAATTTGCAAAGTTGTCTCAACATTGTAGATTTATACACATTCACCTAGTTCTTTGTGAAAATATCTTGCACTTTGGAAGCGGTTTTTCTTCATGATATTCTTCAATCTCCTCTCATCTCTGGTTGGTTTTTCCCCTTTCAGTCATTTTCTGCAAGGTATTCTTGGTGAGATTTTTCACAGGGTAGTTCACCATTGCTTCTTCCCCCCCCCCCCCCCCCATTTTATCCGAGCTTGCAACCGGCATATGGCTGGGGGTGTATTCATGACTGTAATCCACGTATGTGTTCACGAGGCTGGTTTGATTGTTCTGGGGGACAAAATCGCCAAATTTCCAGGTGAAAAACCTCCTACCTCTGTATGAAACCAGATAAAGCTTCCTCACCTCATGGACAGGAATCGAGTCCAGGTCTTTCCAACCAAAGGGTTTGTCTATACTGACTGAGCTAAGGAGGCTCTCTCATCTCTTGATATAGTTATCTTTTTGACTGCTATTGCAGTGATTATTTTGAAACTTCTGGTTATTAGAATACTCTACTGACGCTTGCCTGAGAACATTTCAATTCCCTACCCCGAAACTGTTGAGTTTGGTCTCCTTTGTGTAGAGACACCATACAAAACTTCTTAGTTTCGGACATGTCACTCATTCGACCCATGTTTAGCAAATGATTAACTGTAATCTACACGGAAACTATTCCTCCCACGAGTCAGTCTTGCAGCTATTGAAATATACACTATTTCTATGCTTTCCTCAAAACCAATTGTAAAAATTTGGAATATTCTAATATTCCAAAATTATTCTAATTTTGTTAATAAAATAATTTGTTAAAATTATTCTGATTTTGTGAATGTTTTCAAATAACAGTTTTCTTATGTGTGTATGTAGTTATATAATCTACAAAGTATGCTAATTCATATTTGGTAATAATGATCTATGCAATAAATTAGAATTGCAAATCATTCAACACATTTTCTTTGATTATTCTAATTTTTTGATTCGGAAGTGTAGAAGTCAAGCCAGGTAAATAACAGTTGCTCAGAGTAGTGTCACTTTAAGTTACTGTTTGAATTGTAATATAACTTATCTCTCTCTATATATATATATATATATGTGTGTGTGTGTGTGTATACACTCCAGATAACCTTAATATGAAGGTTGAAACATTGGGAAAATAAAGTAATTATTCTTAAACTGTAGTAGTCTCTATAATTTTAACAAAATGAAAAATAAATATGAGAGATTATTCCTAGAATCTGCCTTAAGAAATTACACAAACCTCATCAAATTTGGTTTTATGTAACCAAATTTGATGAGGTTATTCATTATTTATTAAGGCTTTAGGCTCATCTTTGGTTGCCATGCTTAAGCCTCATTTACCCAGTGCAGTGCCTGTTTGCACATATCATATTGTACTCTGTTTCCTGATTATGGTAATTTGCCAAAATATCAAAAATATTAAATTTAGTGCAATTAATTTTCAGCCTACATTGTAATTTCCTTAAAAAATATAGTTATGAATAGCTAACATATAACTGCCTTATCATCAGAATTCTTTAAATGTTAAGCATTTTCAGCAGCATGATCTAATTTCAAAAAGGGAAAACATGACTTATTTAAAAAGACTTATTTTGGGGAATCTATACTAGCATTCAGTTCAGGACATAGACTATTCCCATTAAAACCATTTTCCAACATAACAAGCAGCAGAAACTTACATGAAAAAAAAAAAAAAAAAAAATCAGAAAAGTCTCATTGGTTGTTATTCTTGATAGTAATATCATCAGACTAATAAACAGCCAGCACACCATCATTCATCCTGCAGCTCATCATGTATATTTCTTACCTTTTTTCATAATTTATAGTTTTAACTCTTTTCCTACCATTTCATAATTCCATCACGTACTGATATTTTTATTAACTAATTTTTTTTCTTCTCCCCAATCTCATACTAACTCTCAGCTCTCAATTTTAAGCTTAGTACTATATACCAAATCCCTGCTTCCAAAATGTCCAGGTGTATTCATATTTTTAGTCTTTATTAAACATTTCAAGTTTATGATAATTTCATTAGAAAAACATTAATACAAAACCCAATGGCAGCTACATTCCATTTTATAAGCCTAGCTAATCAAACTTCTCTATCATCAGACTAGCTGAAGATTAAAAAATAAAAATAGGGATATTCTATAAAGTATATTTTGCAAAGTAATTCCATGAGTTATGTAGCAACAGAACAGATTTACCAGGGGTAATGTAGTCATGACTTTATAGTACTGAAAAGAAGAAAAAGTTATCAGAAATCTGAAATGTAGAAAGATATTTTGAGTAGCTGTAGGTACTAGACATTTTTGTTGTTAATCTAAGCAGATGTTAGCTGTTCTTCCAGTCTGGATGTAACAGGTCAGTTTGCAAGAAAACAGGAACCTGCATATCCGGGATAATCCACATTATCAACAGGATCTTTTGATTCGTAGTGAAGAATTTATGGAGCACAACACACGTTAGAATAATTACTTTACTTATCATTAATAAGTAAAGTAATTATTCTAACACATGTGTCTCCATAAATTCTTCATTATGAATGCTGACCACCATGTAACTCTAAAAGAAAGGATCTTTTGATGACTCCTTACAAAAAAATTCTGTCCCTGTCACCACCATTGATTGGTGTAACGTAAGGGTGCATGTTATATCAACCATTATTCCTTATCTGTATAGACTGCATTACAAAAGGAATGTGGTATTTAAACCTGATATGAAAATTAGCTCTTTACTTTATGCAGATGATGCTTTAGTCCTAAATAAATCCACTATAAATCTCCAGGGCATGTTAGTTAAAATTGAATAACTGCTGTAATAAATTTGGTATGAAAATCGACAATCAAAATATGAAACCTAAGAAAATAGTTGGGGACATTGAACATTAATTGCATCCTTTATGATGATAACCTATAGAACTATTCAGCTCTTTATTTAGGCACAATGTGAAAATGACAAAATAAACATAAAACAGATAATAGAATAAGCAAAGTCAGTATTGCGGGGAAGCAAGCTGAATACCTTTATATGAAATAAGAGAGAAATTAGACAAAACACTAAACTTGCAAGACTGTTCAAACCAATTTTAACTTACAGATCTGAAATTTAAACTCTAAATAAAACATTAACCAAAGACTACAGATATGAAGAGCATAATTAGGTGAGTAAACAGATGATATCAATAGCAAAAATCATAGTAAAAAATGGAGATACCGGAAAAGAACTTGACATCATTAGACATGTGAGCTAATCTAAGGTAGTGTAAACAGAATAGAATAGAAAGAATGGTTAGCCAAACAGGCAGCAAGGCATCATGAAAAGATCCTGAGGAGGACCAAGAGCTAGGTAATTGATGCACTTAATAATAACCCAAATGTACAAATTGATAATATTGGAGATATAGCAAATAACAGATTAATCTGGAAGAAAATTATTCATAGAAAGCTAGTAATAAAAGCAAATATCAGGAAATGATGCGTAAAAATAGGCAGCCAAATTCATGTAACAGATGGGAAAATTTTAATAAAGGCCTAATAGCGTTCTAAAATTATGAATTAGTTAAGATGATCAGCTCAAATTTGGAATATGTGGAACAAAGAATGACAGTTAAGGCACATTAAGTTAGTTTATATTATGTTAGCAGTATAGTATGAAAAAAATCACAAACTGAGGCAGGTAATTGAAAACTCAAGTGTTACATCATCATTCTATTAATTCAGCCACAGAGTTCAGCTTGTGTATGGATATTTTGTAAGTTCAAAATGTTTTACACATTAAATGCATTTTATAGATTCTTCTGTAGCTCCAAAGTTGATTTCTCAAGGTTTAAGTTGCAGAAAGTCAATTATGTGCATACTCTAATCAATCTAAATATAAAGGGACAGGCAATCATAATATAAGCAGTTATCTGCATGAAAGGGATAGATAATCATAATATCAAGTAATAAAATGCATTCAGATATCTGATTTTCAATTGCTTATGGTCAAGTTTTTTTTTTAACAGCAAAATAGTTTTAAAATTGTCGATATTAAGAAATAGTTTACATTTTTATTAACAAAAGTAAAATGATAAAATAATTTTTATTATAATTTATCTGATAGGATTAAAGAGTATTAATTATCATAATTAACACTCCTTAAAATACATTTTTATGAGTTTTCTTAAAAGTGTCTGAATTTGGGCAATTGACAATCTGCTAAACACTACTGTAAAAAAAAAATTACTGAGATGATTTCACATTATCACATGCTAACTGAATCTCTCTGTTCCATTGTAAAAATCTATAGTGCATGTAATGGTGCTTAATATTCCTAAATAAGAAGTTGAATAATCTCTTCTCCACATTAAGCTTAAATAATGATACAATAAAGAAAAAAATTGACCCAAACTTATCTGTTTAATTTATCTATTCAAAACAAAGACTGGATGGGACATGTTGTTCCATTCAGCTTTATTTCTTTCTCCCCACGAATTATTTTAGCCTACCTCGGTTTCAGAATTAATAAATATGAACATTTGGCAATCAGCCTATAATAAAATGATTATATGCACTTCTATCTCGTTACAAAATATAAAAATGGAATTCAGGATAGGAAAAAAAAAAGTCTTTCATTTAATAAGTTGCCATTTCATTTTGATGAAATTAAGGAAAACAGTATAATATTTATTTCCAAAATATGAAATAAGAATGAAAAGATTTAGAGTATTTTAAATATTGCACTTTGTGGAGAAAGGAAAATGTTTTAAAATGAGCATAATTCAGAAATAACATGATTATTACTGAACTAGCTCAAATACACGAAATTACTTTAATATACTAAAAAAATCCATGTATTTACATTATTAGTCTCACAAGATTAATGACTAAATTAATTTTTTTTTTAATTTTACAAAAAAATAGAAATAAATAAATACATATAAAAATAATTCTGTAAACAGTGATTGATCCCGAAGTCCAATTCTAAGGAAGAAATTTACAACTAGGTCACTGTTTTTTTTTTTTTTTTTTTTTACTTAGCATTGAGAGTTAATTTTTTTTTTTTACTTTCCAAGGAAATGATGGGAGAAAAGACAGACAGTATATATATTGTTAAATATATTGTTAAACAAAATATATATATATATATATCAAACAATGTTTCAGTGGGCACTACATAAACCATAGTTGCAAGTTGAAATCACAAAACACTAACCCGTATAATGTTGATGGAAAATTTCATGTTTATGGTGTTTTCAAACAGTGTTATATATACAGGGTGTTCGGGATAAATTTGACATATTTATAATTAATTATATTTTTCCGTAAGTTACATGTATTAACACACACTTCTCTTCATTTAAAAGTTTGGACCCTTCTTCATTCATATACAAGATGTCAGAAAGGATGGATAGCTGGAACCCACCTGAATCATGGAAGAGAATAACTTGTATCATGATGATTCGTGCCCGCCATCAAAATAAGGATATTACGACTGCTGCCCAATGCTCCCTGAATACAGTAAAAACAATCAGGCATGAACTAGAGACTTGCAATGGTGACTACGAGGATGTAGCAAGAAGAAAGATCCCTAGCAGACGATCTGATTGCGTTCGTACAGCAGAATTCCTCGCAAATCTGCAGGAACAGGTGTTGAAGAACCCTGGCATTGGAATTCGGGCTTTGTTCGTGGAGTTGCTAACTGTAGTCAAGCCCTGGATAACAAGGGTAGCCAATGGTAGGCCGTATGTATGGCAGCAGGATTCGGCCCCTTGCCACACCTCTGGGAAAAGTCAAAAATGGTTGTCTGAAAATTTCTACGACTTCACCAGTCCAAATGTTTGGCCTCCAAACTCCCCAGACCTTAACCCCATGGATTATTTTGTATGGGGCGCAGTTGAAAAAGACACCAATCGCACTTCCAGTAATACAAAAGCCCAGTTAATGGATAAAATTAAAACAGTTTTTGCGGCCCTTCCCAGGGAGACTGTAGCATCAGTTTGTTCGAGGTTCCGAAGCAGAATTGAAGCTGTGATCGATGCTAATGGTGGTTATTTTGAGTAAATCTTGTTGATAGTATTGTAATTAACTCTGCCTGTAATGTTTTTTTGTCAATTCATTAAATTTAATAGATACAAAGAAGATTTTCTTTTTCCTTACGAAACTGTCAAATTTATCCCGAACACCCTGTATATATATATGGCACTGTTGGAAATCACATCTGGTAAAGTTTTCTTGTTTCTCATAACCAATTATATGGTCTCATTTTAAACAGACTGCCTTATTTTGTTTGTGATAAAACAGCCTTAGTAATAATCTTTTTTTTTTTTATATCTATCTGTAAACATAATGTCAGTGATAATATGAGCATTTAATTTTCTCTGATAAGTATTCCATTAAGCCCAACAATAGTGGAAACTTTGGAATTATACTATATTCCTGTGCTATATATACAACTGCAAAAAAAAATTATAATAATGATGATCTTCTCTGTAACAGTATGTGTGTACAACCTTTTGGATGGAATTTTCTGAAACACTGGTTTACTATGACTTACATAATAAATAAATATTTTGATAACAGGTAACAAATGTTGAAGAAACAAGACAAAAACACACAACAAACAGAAAAAATCCTACAGGTATCTTTTAAAAACATATTTCATAAACCATTATTAACAACTGAAACTCGCTTACATAGTTTCAATCATAGTGTCCAAAGTTTTCTTAACGATAATTTCATTGTTTACATTGCACTATATAGTTTTATTTTCCAATTACTGTCATCATGGAATCAGTTTGACTGAAAGTGATATGCTTAGAAATCAGAATTAAATATTTTTACTTTTAGCAGTAATAGTAAGTGCAAACGTGATACAGACATCACTGGGCTTCTAGTATGGGTTAGTTAAATAGCACAAAGGCATATCAAATTGGTTTTGCACAAAATACTAAAACTGCCATAAATGTTGTGAAGTAAACTCTTCTAGAAAAAGGTGAAAACAAAAATCTTAGTTTAGTTGAACTGAATAAAGCACCATTTCCAGAGAAGCACAAATATGTATGTAGTAGAACCATTACTTTGAGAAGAAAAGTTATGATATTTATGTTGATTTATTCATTTGTTTTATGGTCTGGCATTTCCATAATCATGGAAAATTTGTGCATTTCTGCCATTGTGCTGAAAGTTCTAAAACAGCTGTACACAGCTTACTAAACATGGACCATTAAGTTTTTTTATACACAATTTTTTGTCAAGTATGCTCTAAAATAATATCTTCTATTATATGGCTTAAGCAGTTTCTTATCACACTTCATATTGCTGACAGAATGTACAAGGTTTTCAATAGTGTCCACCAGAGTCCTTTAGATGACCCACTCACCCGTGAATACTGTACAGGAAGCAACAGGAATGAAACTACAAAAACAGTGTGAGGGTTTTGAGAAGTTTCTTGCATCAGAGTTTTTAAGATGTCAGCATCAAAACGATGAGTTAGTACTTGCTTGCTTCAGGCTCAGGAACATTTGAAAGCCTTTCTTTCACTCTGCCATGGCACAACGAGTATTGGTGGATCCTGATGATCATGCATCAATAGAAAACAGTTCTTTATAAAGAGCAGGAAATTGTAAGTGAGGAAATGTACGGCGAATTCTTGTTAATATCTCTAAGTGTAGGAGACTCCCTTCTCTTAAGTATGCAGTCTTTGCCATTAATGCATCAAAGTAACTAATGTCTCCTTTATACGGAAGTTTATATGTGCATTCTAGTTCTGCCCTTAGCGCTTTTTGTATTGCTTGGCTGAGAAGTTGAATTTCTGTAACTCCTCTTAATCCAGGCCGATCTAAAATTAGAAATATTTCGTTATTGAAATATATTTTATGCAGTGAATTTAATTCAGAAAAGAATTTCTTAATTTTATCAATTTAAATTTATAGCATTATGCAGAATTAATCCTCTGTAATATCAAATTGCATTAATTTCAGAGTATAAAACCTATACTGATAACTTAGTTAATAATCATAAAAAAATAAATGCCAAAAAATGTGGTTTATTAAATGAATTTATGAATGATATATGTTTATCAAGAGTTATCCATTTACATTTTAACTCATCAGGTAACAGTACTTTCTAAAATGAAAGAATTTGCCTTTCATAAAGTCAAGTGTTCATGTAAAAGACAGATAAAATGGCTGGAGATCACAAATTATATGTAGCTTGTAGCTTTGTCACCAAATGATACTAAACAGCCTTAATATAGTTTTCTAAATCAAGTTTGACAAAAACGCAGATCACACAATCCACTGTGGAATTATATGTATTGGATACAATGTATCATGAGCACTGTTATGCTAATTTGTGAAGTGTTACTGTATACACTGTTAACCACGTTACCGGCCATTATGGATCAAATACACATCCTCATACGCTTCGTATCCATCATATATTTCAATGTAATATCAATGGTATTACAATTTTAATATGCACTTCGCATCCATGATAACCTTGACGTCTTGGCTGGTAGCGTGGTTAATGCCTGCACACACAGTGATGTGTGTGTGTGTGTGTGTGTGTGTGTGTTGGTGTTAACAAGCATAATATGACATTTTGCCTTCAGCTGGAAAGACAGCTTCGAATCCTATCTAGAAAAGTGAGGGAATTTTGTAAATGCTTTTCAGCTGAAGGTAAATTAGCCAGTTTCATATGCAGGTGACAGGGATTTTCAGCCTTCAAAACTGGCAAACCATCAAAGGACACATGTTAACAGATATAACATATACTGGCTTAACAGCATTATTTGGTTTGATTAAGTTACAGTTCAAACAATTAAATCAATGAAACAAGTATATATTAATCTGTTAATAGCAATATTCTTCAGAATGGAAACAAAATTCAGTTAACAATGTTCAGTACAGAATATTACTTTGAAGTGGTTCAGTATCAAAAAGGTATTCAGAAATAAGATGATGCTTTGCATTATGCAGCATTTCATTCAAAACTGGTGGGTGTATATGACTGAAGCACAGCTATTTATCAATGCTACTAATTGAGGATAAGCTGCAGTGAAATACAGGAAAAAACTCATAAGCTCCTTAAAAAATATTTTACTGCATATACATATTTTCAAAGCAGTGCATGGTATAAGAGTTTGCTAAGAAAGGATGTTTAGCAATAATATACAAGAAATGGTTAAAGGGGGTCTGAAAGAAGCAATATCAGATTGTATGCTCAAGTTCAGGAGGATAAATCAGGTAGCAGTCGGATGGAATTAGTAGTATCAAAAAAATGCTGTATATATAAAGGGGAAAAAAAGCGAACAGCAAGCTTTCAAAAAGCACAAGTCACAGGCAAGAAAGGTGGCCAGAATGGGTAAAGAAAGCAAAATCAGATTAAGCCAAAGGAAATACCAAAAAGAGTTCTTTTGCTATGTGGCATAAAAAAGAGAATGACTAGAGAACAATAACATTAATAAATAAGTCCTGATGGCAGGAGTGACAGAAGTAGATGAAATAGTTGAGCAATGGAATGACCACTTTGCCAGGGTCTATTATCTAGGTAAAAATATTGCAGTGACAAATGTAACTGGTGTGGTAGTAGCTGTGAACATTTTTTTTTACTTGGTTACAAAGTAAATTATTCTTGCCAAGAAATTATATTGTTGTTTAGTTCTTTACCTTAGTGTAAACAAACAAAGTTTGCATGTGAAACAACCTTGGTATGTCGATTCAATCACAGTGATTCATTGTGACTATGATTCATAGTGGCTTTGCGTTAAAGACATGCTAGAGATTTTAAGTAGCTGTGAATTATTAGATTTACTCTATTCTTTTTCTTTCCTTCTTTATTACACTCAGTCATTTTAATTCCTCTCTTAACCAAGAATTTGATTGTTACCAACTCCAAATGGGCAATTGCCAGTGGCCAAGCTAGAGTTGGAGTAGGCACTCACAGTTCAAAAGTTGCTATGAATTCTTGAAGATGAAATGGCCCAACTGATGAGCTTGAAAGCTTGACCTTGACAACAGACCAGAGTCCACTCACAAACTAGCTCAGATTTAACTCAGGAAACAGCTGAGGAACAAACAAGATGGGTTCCATGAAGTCAGCAGGAAAAAATCATACGATGAACCAACATCTATTGAAATTACAACCCCATAGAAGAAGCAGAAATGAACCACTCTAAGGAAAATGGTTCTTCCAGTTATCCTGTGAGCTATGGAACAATGGATAGGTAGTGGCCAGTCCTCAAAAGCTGTAACATAAATTTTACAAAGGCCAGGAACATGGACAAGTAGGGGAATGCAGCCTACTAATGCACACTCAGTAAATTTTTGGGTGCTAAAAATGTCCACCACCACATGTTTGCTCTAATAAAAAAAAAAAAAAAAAACCTTCAAGGTGGTACTGCAGATAAACAGCTGATGCATCTTGTCCTGGTAGAAATCAGCAAATAATATTAAGATAGAGATCCACAACAAAATCATCTGTGACCTGGCTCATTATTACCAGAATCATTATGACAGAAGACATCATCAAAACAATTCAGCCACTCACAATACTACTGCAAGGCCAATTTCCACTATGTAAATATGGATAGGGAATTGAAGTTTAGAGGACATGTTGCAAAATGTGGCCAAGGTAATGTAAAGGATTACTTAGTTATTAAAGAACACTAACATGCAGAGAAAAGGAAGTATTATCATTCTCCTTTATAATGTTGCATCTGGATTTCCTGGGAATAAAAAAATGGTTGAGAGGATCCAGAGGCAAGTGACCAAGATGGTGAGTGTTTTCTGGGATGCTCCCTAAAACAACAGACTGAGGGCTTGTGAGTTATGAAGATGGTTGATAGGATATGACAAAAACATTTGAGTTACTAAAAAGAGTTTTCTAGGTTTGATGTGGAGGAAATTTTTCAGCACTTGGGTAATTCGGTAATTTACTTGGAGAGTGGAGAATGAATGGAATGGGTTGCCAGAGTTTGTCAGTGAATCTGGGCCTCACGCAATGCATCTTTGAAATCCATGGAGATTCCCATGTAATAATAATAATAATATTTAATGTTATTTTCCCTTAAACCTATTGCAATAGAAGTACAGAAGAATTAAATGGAACAGAATATGTTTAAGAAAAGGAATTAATTATTGGCTTTACAATCAGAGTTAGCACCTTAATAGCATAGTTCAGGGATGGCCAACCTGTGGTACATTGGATACCAATGATAATAATAAAAATAAGTATTAACCAAAAACTGATTTGTAGAAAAAAAAAAAATCTTAGTGATTATTTTTAACAATTTGATTGTTTCACACATCTTTTGCACATTCACTTATTTGATCCTAGGTGCTAAACGTTAGCAACAGTGGTATGTTGCAGGTTTTTGTCAGTCAGTTTACAATTGATGCATTCAAGATGAAGTTAAAATTGTTTGCCTCTCAATTAGAAAATGAGGATTTGAGCCAGTTTCCACACTTAAAAGAGCAGCGTGAATGTGCTAAAGATCATGGCAATTTTACAAAATATATTGAAAAAAATCAGGTTATTGCAAGTCAGTTGAAAGTCCTTTTCATGATTTTACTAAAGAATACTGCATACTTGCATTTATAAACACATTTTCACTTAGTGAACAAAAAATCATAAAGATGCCTAATAATATGCAAACAGAACTTGTTGACTTGAAAACATTTATTATCGAATATGAAATTTGATGAGCTTCCCTCAATCGCAAATGCTTCCAACATGATTAATTTCTGGAGATCGTTACCCTATGAGCATTTTCCAGAATTAAGAAAATTTGCTCAGAATTATGTCTGCTGTTTTGAAACGATGTACAGATATGAACAAGCATTTTCAGCCATGAAATTGATTAAAAACAAAACGAGGTCATGATTGACTGATTCAAATTTGAAGAATTCTCAGTAACTAATTTAACTCCAAACATTAAAAGCATTGTCAAAATCAAAACAGACTCAAACGTCTCATTAAGATAAGGAACTGCCCACTCAGTCTCCAAAAAGTTAGATAGGGCTAAATGGCCTTGCCTACTCCCGTATACGGGAATAAAAAGGCATCAGCTGATTTTAGATTAAATCAATATATCATGTCTACATTAGCATATTTTACTAGGAGTTTTTAAGGGTACAAGAGGTTGTATGGCACATGGAATGTAAAAGGTTGGCCACCTTTGTTGTAGTTAAATAACATAAAAGAGGGGGGGGGGGAGAATGACCAATGCATCGCAAATGTCATATGAAGGTTTCTGTCTGATAATCTTGAGTTTCCTCCTTCCCTGCACAACAGATAAACTGGCCATAAAACAAAAGCAACTGACAGATGTAGTACAGTGAATAAGAAACAAACTAGACAATTATCAATACTTGTAAAAGGATTCAAGAATGAAATTAAATAAAAGCTTGTTTACTACCAAGGGGATGAAGGATGTATAATGTACAAGATTCTCTAATCATAAATGTGCTACTATTATGTACTCATAATACTGCTCTCTATCTTTAGAAGAGAGCAAAATCTGTTTATGGGTGTATGAATTATATTATCATACTAAAATAAGCACAGAAAAAATTATGCATAAAATTTTTGTGTATAATTTTTCCTTAACTTTCTACAAAAAGAAAGTTTGATCATGATGATATTAGTGTAACTTATATATTTTCTTTCTTTATGATATAAAGTAAAAAAAAAAATTACCTGCAGCTACTAACACAAAAGCTGAATACAGGGCAATTGCTGTCTCAGACAGATTCATTTCTGCTAATCCTCGAGCAAGATCAAATGCACATTTCACTAATCTTGACTCTGTCTCATCTGCAAAGTAAATAAATAAGAAAAAAAATGTAAGCTTTATTTTGTTTTATTTATTTTTTTAAATGAAACATCCTGACTTGGACATTTCCTATAACGTACCTGCAGAATAGCATTCTTAATTGCAAAATAATGTTTTCCATCGAAATCATTATAAAATTTTTTTACATTAGAAATGTATTCCTATAATACTTCTTAGCAACCCTCTTAAATACTGACCAAACAGGAGGAATCTGATGGGGGGGGGGAGTGTTTCATCCTCAGATAGCCTTTGTACAAAATGCATATTATCTCCAATTAAACATGCGTGCCACTAAACAGGTTGATGAAACAATGTACAGCCTCTCCTACTCAACTGATAGCCCTGCCTTTTTTTGTAGCACAGCTTTCCACCAAAGGGACTCTGGTAAAATCAACATGTATTCATGATATCCTCCTAATTAGAAGAAATGGCAACTGTCTTACTAAGAAGCAGATAATTTTCATTTCCTAGTGAAACACCACCGCCACCTTCCTTATGGATTAAGAGGCCTGAAGTTCTTGGTACTTATATGTGGTTTACAAAGTGGGGGATTTCAGTTTCTTTTTGATTCCCCATGGACTTCTCTACATGCAGTATGAGTGATGTCCTTTAATAAGCCAAACATATTGTAGATATTCAGGGACTGTAAGATAGTAGATGGGGTCCAAACCAGAAGGTAATGTATTGAGAGGCATTCCAATTAATAGTACATATTCCTACTGTTGTCTACACTGAGACTGTGCCTGGAGGGAGGCTCAGTAGAAGAACTATCAAAACAACCAAGTTACTGTGTAGAGACAACATATCTGAGAGTCTTGCTGCATATCCCTACTCTTTATTTAATTTCTAAAACACCAGCATGATAAGAAAATCTAATAATTATGGTATCACTGCAATTTAAACAAACAAGCTTCCATCAAAAAATGAAATCCATTTTGCATTTATACCCCATTTCTGGGGTATAAATGCAAAAAATTCAGTGATATGCATCATTCAGATCTTTCCCCCCCCCATTTTGATCAAACCTCTTACAACTTAAAAAACCACAGACCATCTTAAATGCTGAGGTTACACTGTGTGATTTTTGTCGTAAGAATGGCATTTTCACTGGTATAGTTCGCCCACAGATTAGAGACCCTTCGACACTTCTGCGCATGTCCCAAAAAGGAGAATCCATTCCAATAATAGGGTAAATCAATCAGTCTTCTGGGATGAGTTTATTATTACAGGTCGGAAAATTTAGCTTTTCTTTTACGAACATTGTAGTTTTTTAAAGTGTAACTATTTTGCTTGTATAACAGTTGGAAAAATGTACGTAGAGTATTAACAAAATTAAAAAAGGTATAGCATAAAACAAAAATTTAACGAAATTTATTTTTAAGAAAGTTTTCTATAAAATAAAAATAATTATACAGAAAAACAGAAATTTTTTTCATATGAACTTAGATATTCTAAACTTACAGTTGAGAAAACTGAGACACTTTAATGTCCTAAACCGATTAATTATTTATGACTTGTGACTCTTTTAACAAACCCATGCAAAAAAAAAAAAAGGTCAGAAAAAAATACCATTATCAAATCCTTTTAATCATAGTCATCTGAATCGGTGTCCGAATTGCCATCACTTTAACTGATCACCAAGGGTTTGCATAATTCTTCAATAATTCCGTCTCTGTCCCAATACATATTTTCCAATGAGGTGACACGAGAGCAATATTTTCCCTAGTTTTGAACTGTAATACTTTCAATCGCCTGTTCTGAAAGCTTAAAAAGTTTTGACATGTCAATATCCCCAGTTACGATGCGATGGCGAATGAAACTTTTCACTTCTTCCCAAACATACTCAATAGCATTAAAACAAAATCCGATTTCATGAAGTATTTTCCTTAAAGTTTCTCTTTATCAAGGAAAATTAATTTTTCTTTAAGCACAGGAATCAATTTCGGAACAGTTGGCACTCTTTTCTCGACCACATAAAATTCGTGAATAGTTCCTATAACGTCTTCATCAAAATCATTCAAAGCTACAGTTTCGATGGTTTTCTTTCTCTGGCGCTTTTTTTTAGGAGATTTAAATTTTGGCTTACCTTCACCTTTTGATTCCCTATGAATTCTTTTAACAGTCGACCCCGATACGCCCGCAATTGCACTTGCACATTTTATGACTTGAGAAAGGGGAACAAGGACACTGCCTTTTAACGATTCTTTTTCGCAGAATGCCAGCACATTATTCAATATTCTTTTGCAAGAGCTACTGAAACGTTTAACAACAGAACTTGTTGACTGGATCCATCATACAAATTAATAATAAAAAAATAATGCAAAAAAAAGTGACAACAAAAATCAAGCAACTACTAGTACAGCGACAGACAAGAAAGCATGTGATTTCGCGTGTTTGTGACCAATTTGTACATCCTTCATTTCTTTCTCCCCTTCAGCATGAATTGACTAATCTTGGCAAAATGCCAAACAGAGATCTACAAACAGTGGGTGTACTATACTGTGTAGTATTATATCAGAGAATACCAAATCTTAAATCCCCTCTTTTGACTTTCTGTAGCTAGGCATGCATTTGCTGCCTCTACTATTCCATTAATTTTGAAGACCTCTCTGACTTCTTATCCTTGAAGCTTGATTTCTTGCAGTCCAACTACCTAAACAGTATATTCATCTATCTATAATGCCTACAACTCCAATAGCTTCCTTTTTTCAAGTTCCACTGACCAAGCTAAAAGAGATGTGGGGATTTTCTGTAAGCCTATTGCCCTCTACTTAGTTCTCTCCACCAAATGCAAAATATTCATCTGTTAACCAGAATACATAACAATCCTCTCCACTCATCCAACGCTCACTATTGACTAGTTCTTTGGGAGTCTATAGCTCAGTGAGCTTATACAAGCTCTTTGGTTGGAAAGACCCAGATTCAAATCTTGTCTATTATGTGGGGAACCTTTATCAGGTGTTTCTGATCAAATGGTGAGTCAGTCAATCTCATATGGAGATGGGAGTTTTTTTCTCCTGGAAATTAAGGTTTTTCATCCCCTGATGAGGAGAACACATGCAATTTACTGGCAGAAATACATTACATCCAATAGCATAATACTAGCTTCATTAAATGGTGCTGTATCTCCCTGTAAGGGCTTCATGGCCATTGTATTATCTGATTTTTTAACGATACTTGTAACATAATGATTAGAAATATATACACGTTTGTAATATTTCGGTCTGAATATTACAGACCATCTTCAGTGGCTACATAGGAATAGTTTTAAAAAAAAAACAAAGTGGAATATGAACAATTGATCATTCACACATAGAACAAGCCGTGTGATGTCATATCACTAAGTATTAGAAGAGTAAATATTTTTAAAGTCATAATTAAAGATATTAATTCAGAAATTCATATAATAATCTTAAATAACATTAGACTAATATAGGAAATTTATAAAAAAAATAAAAATAAAATAATGTGTTATCCTGATTAAACTTTCCCAAATTTTTGATATAGATATACAGTCATTACGATTCAAGTTAGGATGTTGAAGTAAGAGCTCCACACTTTCTTTAAATAAACGTCCAAATTTGTGGGAGCTGCGATAACATCACAGAGTGCCTGTCAATATCAGTGATAGTGTGACTTACTGCTCGAAGAACCTCTTGCACATCACAAAACTGTGGACCTCTGAGAGGTTCTTTCATTTGGGGAACAAGTCAAAGTCACAAGTATCTGGTGAATACAGATGATGTTCCAATACTTCCAACTGCCACCTGTCCAACATCTCTGTCTCAACATCAATGCACAACGTGACATATGACGTTGTGCATTGTCATGCAACAAACTCAGTGGAGCACTCGTAAAAAAAATGTGGTTGCTTGCTCCTTAAAGCAGGATGCAAATGGTGCTCCAGAAATCATTAATATTACTGTGTGCAAACAGTTTGCTTTTAGGACACAGCATGACACCTTGAATGTTGTAAGCAACAATCAGCATAATTTTAACTTTGCTGGGTTCCTGGCAAAGTTTTTTCAGATGGAATGATCTTGAATGGCACCGTTTGTTGGACTGTCTGGCGCCATTCCCTGGCTTGACCCCCTCCCTGGGTGCGCCAATGGATCCAATAGTAGATTTGCTTGCCCGCCTCTGGATATGTGCCATGGTTTGTCACTCTGTAAATGGGTAGCCAATTTTCTCAATGGTCATTCATTGCATGTAATGGCAGACAGACAGACCTCTCTCCTTCAAGATTTCTCTACCAATAAGAGAATGATCCAGTTCAACAGCCTGCCTTCTTTCTCTTGTATACAAATGATCTTTTCTCACTGACCTCAAAACCCTATCTATATTTTTGCTGAGAATAGTCTACTCCATTCCTTTACTCATTTGAAAAACCATGCAGTGATTCAATTCCAAGATTCAAGATCTAAACCAATTCCTTAAACACTGATCTCCATACCATTCTTTAACAACAACTTAATCACTCTCAATGCTTCTCACATTGATGCTAGTTCACCTCCCCTTACCTTTCATAATACCCAGCTCTCTAGAACGAGGCCAGGTCTTCTCTTACTGAGCTAACATTGACTTCTTGCCTATCTGTGCAACTTGATATCCTTTGCTACTGAAGACACTGCTTTACTTAGATACAACCAATCCAGCCACTAACAGTTCACAATTCCCAATCAAGCCCAACCTTAAAATGCTACTCTTGTAGTTTGGAGTGGTGCACTAAAAACCTTCCTAAAATTCTTGGTGCTGTCTAAAAGAAGCCAGTTCAACTAATCAGTGATCCCCTCTCATATACATTCTGTTTCTGCTTTAATTATAGGTACTTCTATAGGTACTGAACTGGCATCTGCTATTTCCTCAATTCTGCTTAGCCCAACATCCTCCCCTCCATATAAGGCACCTGATCATGGTGGAGGATCATCTCCCAGTGACAGTACTGGCCCTTTTTGTTGTTCTTATTGCACTATGCTTTTCTTCCCGTATTCTCCACTCTACTTCTCCTATCATATCTTCCCGACCACCATCACTGGGTGGGATCCAACTTTTGCTGCTGTTTGCCATGCAGCATGATCTGTGGACATCCAGAAAGGAGGATGCTGGTAGTTTTGAGGTACTTTTGTCTCTGCTTTGGCAAAATTGGTGCTCCTGAATGGTGCACCAATGGCCAGGTTCAGTCAGCTAGTGGACTTGCTTGTGAGGGTCAATGGTGTAACAGTAAGTCTCTTTCCTCATGATTCAGGAAAAGAATAAAGCCTATTGTGATGCCAGTAGGCATCCGGGTTAGCCCTGCCATTTCACTCCCAAGAACAGTCATTGCTTGCAGGATAGTGGGCATGCATGGTGGGTGGGGAGCTCTGGCTCCCCACCCACCATCAAATTCTCTTTGAGAATGAGTAAATTTTCATCTTCTATCAGCAGTCCTCAGAAAGTGCTAACCTTCCTGAAACCCATTGAAACATCAATGTTATCTATTGCCATGCTCTGCACCTGTTTCCGAATTTGTGGGAGCTGCATACCATCACAAGTGTTGCCTGTTGATATCAGTGATAGTGTGACCTATTGAAAACAAAATAAAGAAGCAAAAAACATCAGAGGCAGAAAGAAACATACCAACCTTTTTTAATACTACACTTGATATACTGAAGAACATCAACTCAGGAAAATATCACCCTTCTTCATCTAAAAATACAGATCTTCAAATTAAGTGTTCTTGTTTCTACAAGAATGTCCCCATTCAGAGGACATTCTTGTAAAAACAACAACAACAGACACAATCAGAGCATCTCCTTTGTGAAACATCTATCAAGGGAATATCAATTACTGTCATCCCCACCCTACACACACACCTTTGAACTGTAAAATTCGATGTAGCTTGGAATTTTACAAGTGCCTTACATCTTTTATGGAGGTCACATCTCAAAAAGATTGTAATATAAAAAGAACGTTTGTAAAAAGAATATATTTAATCCTATGATAATTTTTACCTGGCCAAGACATAGTAAACAAAGAATGAATAAAGTTTGCAAGAAACAAAAGAAAATGCTATGTCACTCCAACCTATATGTTATTATTTAAATTAGGGGATATTAAATCCCACATTGTTTTAAAACCGAATAAGAAACTCAAAGATCGGAATCAAAGAGTTTCATGCCGAATATAGTAACTATAAACGTATCGGCGACTACTAGCGTGAGCTAAAGCACGTAGTACAAACTAGGGCAACTTGTTGCAAAGGTGGGGAAAGTTCTGATCGTTAATCTTAGTATTTTCCATAATGTAGAACCCATCTCCTAGGAGATGTATAATATTATACATTATGGTGGGAGGTCACTACCCAGACCGGTTTCGATCTTTATTGAGATCTCGTCAGCGAGTATCTAGACCAAAGTATAATACTAAGGGTATAGCGAAAATACTATTAAAACGGACAGCGTAATTCATGAGTAGTTCCGGTGTCCATCTAATTGGATTTGTGTAAAGAAAGTGATGACAGGGACATTGATACGAATGTCAACCCTGCCTTTCATAACCACAACATCCCTGAATGGTATGATATGGACTCACTTCTGAGGATATGCAAAAAATAATCCCACTACTAGAATCCAATAATTAAAAAAAAAAACATGGAACATGCACCACATCAGATGCAAGGGTGCTTGATATTATACTAAGCACCCTAAAGCTAGTCTAATTTGACAACATCCTGGATGTTTTTCCAGAAGAAGAAGAAATGATGGATACTGGCTTTCCACAATTGCATAAAAAGAAAAAATTCAAGGCTAATGGAAACATCACCTCTCAACATAGGCAGCCAGATACCACCAAAAAGAAATAATGAAAACATTTCTGCAATGGAATTGTCATGGATTCCATCAAAACATTGATGATATCAAGGATCTCTTGCAGAAGTACAAACCAATCTACTTTTGCCTGCAGGAAACATACAATCTGGCATTACAAAATGTAGCCATTCTTCATAAACAGGATGGGAAGGGACCTGCCCATGGAGAGCAACCACACACACACTTCCAGCAAATCCTACTTAATACAAATGTAGAGGCAATTGCTATCCAACTCTCAACAACATCTACTTACTTCCTGCTGCAGATATCTCTCAGGATGACCTAGATGATGTCATATTGCAACTACTATCCCCTTTACTCTTAATGGATAATTTAAACAGATACACTTTGTGGGGGTAGTGCCCAAAATAATATCATAGGAGGAGCTGTGGAGCACATGCTTAACAACAATAATCTCTCACTCCTGAATGCAGGAAGCTATACCTGTTGTATTCTTCAGTACTGCTCAATGAAAACAGAATTTCTTGTTTTTCTGATTTGTTTGGATGTGCATCCATGTGCACATCCAAATATTCACTGCCATCAACTAATTGTCTACCCACCCTCTCTTTTCCCACTCTTTAAGTGAGAAACTTATATAGATGCAGTGACAGAGTGTATTACAAAAGCTGTTGCAAATGCAATTCCCAAAATATACAGTCAGTTTCCGCTTTTCTTTAAACCATGGTGGGATGCTGCTGATTGAACAGCAGCTAAGGAAGCACAGAAGACAGCTTGAAGTATCTTTTGAAAATACCCCACAACAACAACAAGCCTCACTGCTTTAATGCACCTGGGCAAGATGAATCTGTTTTCAGAGCCAAAAGGAATCCTGGATCCAATAATCTTTTATAACAAGAGCAACAAACAGTAAAGAAATCTGGGACAGAATCTAGAAAATGAAGGGCAGATATACCACCCACAAGTTCTATATCCTTGAACATAATGGATGCACAGTTGCTGAATAATAGCAATTGCTGATACTATCAGGGAAGATTTTTGCTAAAACATCAGCAATATCTTCTTATCTTCCAGAGTTCCTTGGCCAAAAATGCAAATCAGAAAAACAAGAAATTATTTTCATTGAGCAGTAATGAAGAATACAATAGGTCATTCACAAAGTAAGAAATGAAAGCTGCTTTATTTAAATGCCATCCAACTGCTCTTGGACCGGATAACATCCATTATGAGATGATCAAATACCTGTCCACAACTGCCAAGGATCAACTACTGCACTTGTTCAACAGAATATTCTGTAAGAACATTCTTCCAGATACCAGACAAAAGGCAATTATTATTGTCTTTCCTAAGCTATGGAAGGATTCAAGATCACCAATAAACTATTGGCCTGAACCATTCTGAAAAAAAAAAATGGTTGTCTCATCTCTTTTATGGTTTCTGGAGAGAAACAACCTATTTTCCCAGAACATAGTCGGGCTTCCACAAATATCACTAAACAACCGATCACCTAGTCTGACCGAAAGCATCCATTCGAGATGCCTTCATCTCCTGTGATGTAATTCTAGGAAAAGAACATGGGAATTTCATGGTAGTGAAGTGTTTCTGGCATGATTTGATGAGCACTCAGTATCAGGTTTTCTTGGATAAGGAAAAAGCATGTGACAATGCTTGGAGATTTGGAATACTGAAAAAGTGCACAACTTCTGGTTTCAGAGAAACTCTTCCTCTCTTCATAAACGTTTGATCAAACTGAATAGGAACCACTCTCTGTCAACTGTACACTCAAGAGGAAGGAGTCTAATGAGGTTTAGTTTTAAGTGTCATGCTTTGTGCAAACAAGGTAACTGAATTGATAACTGAACAACTTCCTCCAAATGTAAATAATGCCCTGTATGTGGATGACTTTACCATCCTCTGTCATTCAATAATATGAGGATCATAGAAACACAACTGCAGCAAGCAACTTGCTATGTTTCAAAATAGGCATTGCAAATAAGTTCAGATTTTCACAGTGGAAGACAGTTTGTATACATCTCTGTTGCAGATATGGTCTTCATTCAATCCAGAACTCAGACTAACACAAACTTTAATCCCAGCTACATCAGCAGCCAAGTTCTTGGGGCTCCTATATGACAAGAAAGTCAAGTTTCCTTCCTAACATATGCCATTTGCAAGATAAATGTGTGGAAAGCAATAAACATATTTCATCCTATCTTTCACCTCTTGGTGTGCTGAAGATGTTCTTTGCTTCCACTGTATCATGCACTGATGAGATCAAAACTTAGTTATGTTAGCCAGATGGAGTACCCTATGATAACTGGATCTTCTCCACTATCAAGCCATAAGAAATGCAACTGCAGCATTTTGAACTTCACCAATTCCTAGTCTATACATCAAGATAAATGAACTGTCCTTGTTGCTTTAATGTTAACAGTTGTCTCAACAATACGAAAATAAAATCCCTGCCAGACCATACCACACAGGTGACTATTTTCAGTCCATGTTGGGGAAATCTGTACAATACTCATCAGACTGCCATAAGACCCTTTGGTTTGTGGACAAAAGTTCTCTTACAAGCTCTAGATATTGGGGAATACAATAGAGGACACATATACTGCTTAATACACTACTGCTGTGGCATTCACATATATATATACACGACAATGGGGCTTTTCTTTCTGTAGTCTCAAACATTCCGGTTCCTCCTGTTGTCTACTAGCAGCTCTTTTGAGCACATTGAAGGAAATACTCTCATTTTGTGCCTGTCTACAGAGGTGGTTCAAAATCAGAGGATCTTGCAGGACCTTCTGCTGCCTTCCCAGACAGCATAATAGCTGTTCCGATCCCAATGTAATGTAACAACTTCACTGGTGAGGTTGTTAAGGGTCAAAGCTGTATAATTGAGAGGAGACCTCCACATCGCCTTTAAAGGAATGCCGAGAACCGACCAGGATTTTTGACCCAATGTCCAATCCTGACCTTCTTGTGGTGCATGCTGTTAAGAATCTACCTGGATACTGAACGGACGAGGATGGCCTGGCAATTTGGGATTTAGCCAACCAAATTGTATTCTTATTGGCTTAAATCAAAATATAAAAATCATGGTACAACATGACAGTTTCATGGAGGCTAGGGTGTCGCCCGGTTAAACAAGGCCCTGTTGTTTTCACCAGGGAACCAGGACGAACAGCGAAAAGTCAGCTACTGGAACAAATCCTGAACCACACCCCAACTCAATATCACCAGAGTTCAAGATTGGTACTATCAACATAAGAAGTGGCCTGAATGGCAAAGAAATGGAGCTAGATGAGGAATTAGATAAGTACCAGATCAATAGGGGTGACTGAAACAAAAAAGACAAAATCAGATGGGATTTTTCTGAGTAATAAATACAAAATGTTATATTCAGGCAATGACAATCAGGTAAAAAGAAGGTGTAGCTATAGTATTGAATACAAAATATGAGGCTAAACTTCTTGAATTGCAAGCAATATCAAGTAGAGTGATGTGGGCAAATATCAGAATGGGGAACTGGACAATGAGACTTATTTGTGCCAATGGTCCCACAGAAGGTTATACTAAAGTAGAAGTGGAGGAATGTTTTGAGGTTTTACAGAAAGCAACTGAAACAATGAAAAAGAAAAAGTTGGTCCTTTTTTGGGGATCTAAATAGCAGAGTAGGAAATGATTGTCAGACATACAGAAATATTTTGGGAAAATTTGGAGAAAAGAGCAAAGCTAATAATAATGACAATACTTGTTGGATTTCTGCTCAGGACATGGACTGGTTATTGCTAACACAATGTTCCAGCATAAAAATGTGCACAAATTCACATGGAGAGAAGAAGCAAGGAATAAGAAAAGTCTCATTGACTATGTTATTGTTGATAGCAATGTTTTCTCCCTGGTGCAGGACACTAGAGTGTACAGAAGATTTGAAATTTAAAGTGATCACCATTCAGTCTTGAGCAGGACAAAATGGAATTTTGTATTGAAAAGAAGAACATGTAAGAAATTTTAAAGCAAATAAAAGATGAGCAGCTCTCAGATGCGAACTGTAGACTGAAATACACAAGCATTATTCAAGAATAAATGAAAGAGTTTGTGAACAGAAACTAAACCTTGGAGAGTCAGTGGCAAATCCTGAAGAAAACATCGATTGATTTAGCCAGCGAGGCATGTGGTGAGATTGTCTGCAAGAATAGAAAAATAGGAACACTATGGTGTACTCAGGAAGTTAAGAGGCAGTGAAGGAAAAGAAGAAAGCACATCAAAAGTTCCTGTCAAATAAGTCAACTTGTGCTATTAGAGAATACAGAGACAAATGTAAGAAAGCTAAACAAAAGTCGTGGGAAGACTTTGGTAAGAACATAGAAAATAAATATCAGGATATTCTGATGGTTGTTGAAAAAGCTCAGAAATGGAAGAAAGACTGTAAAAGAAATTAGAGATGATAAAGGCGACATGAAAACTGGAGAAAAAGATATCCTTGAGGTATGGAGTAATTACTTCTAAAAATTGCTAAATGAAGCAAGCAATGATGACAGCACAGTAGTAAAAAACACTCAACAGACATGCAATCAAGAATACGTATCCATACTTGAAGTAGAAAAAAGGCCATCAAAAGCCTGAAATGTAGAAAGGCAGCAGGAGTAGATGGTATTCGACCAGAAATGCTCAAGTATGGAGGTATAAAAGTCTTACAGTGGCTGCACTGCATACTTCAGAAGGCCTGGACAGAGGGATGAATTCCAGATGATTGGAGTACAGCTCTCATAGTACCCATATATAAAAAGGGAAATAAAACTGAATGCGAGAATTATAGAGGTATTTCTCTACTGAGTGTTCCTAAAGATTTATTCAAGTATGGTTGAGAAGGATTGTGGAAGGGAAGCTTGGTGAAGAACAAGCTGGATTCAGGCCAAATAGAGGCTGTCAGGATCAAATTTTCACGTTATGACAAATAGTTGAAAAATCGTGGGAATATAACAAAGATCTGTATTTAAGTTTTGTAGATCTGTAAAAGGTATATGACAGGGTGCCAAGAGAGAAGCTGTTTAAAGTGCTAGAGTTGTATGAGCATTATATCAAGCAATACTTCATTTTTATTTGAGTTGTAAGTCAGCAGTTAGAATTGAAGGAAGTACAGGAAGATGGTTTTATGTTAAATCTGGTGTCAGACAAGGATGTATGTTATCCCCTCTGTTATTCATTATCTATATAGTTCACATTATGAAGGACAGTAGTATTAAATCTAATATCAAAATTGGAGATGTTAATCTCAGCTCTTTGCAGATGATGTTATACTTCTAAATAAATCTGCTACAAATCTGCAAGATTCCCTGACTAAATTGAATAACTCTTGTAATAGATTTGATATGAAAGTCCATAATAACAAGACAAAGACAATGAATATAGGCAGAAGCATTGAAAATATCAACTGCATTTTGAATGGAGAACCTATAGAACAAGTAAAACATTTCAGCTACTTAGGCACGATTTTTAGTGAAGATGGTAAATTAAAAATGGAAATAGACAACAGAATCCACAAAGCTGGAATGGTAGGAAGTCAACTGAAAAAGTTATACGGAATAAGAGAGAAATTAGTCAAAACACTAAATTAGCTGTATGCAAGACAGTGTTGAAACCAATGGATCTGAGAGCTGGGTTAGAAGTAAAACACTTGACCAAAGACTAGAGACCACAGATATGAGAGTCCTGAGAAATATTAGGGGCATAAACAGATTATCAATGGCAATATCATATTAAAAACGAGGATATTAGGAAAGAACTTGACATTGTTAACATCCAGGAATGTGTTCTCAGGGCTAATCTCAGGTGATATGGTCACTTAATCAGAATGTTAAAGAAAAGATTAGCAAAACAAGTGTTCTTTGCCAGGTTGGCAGGAAAAAAGACCCAGAGGAAGACTAAAATATAGGTGGATTGATACAGTAAAAAGTGCCTTAGAAGACAGAAATATAAGATCTGATAATATTGAGGTCAGATTGATTTGAAGGAAAATTGTAAATAGGAAGTTACTAATGGTGGAAGTTTTTCATGCAGTACTATTATATCCTGTACACCCCTTGAGGGTACATATCAAGAATTTGATGATGATGATGATAATGTGACTGAAATACTCTCAAAGGCTATTATACATAGATTCATGAAATTCTCTACAGCATTTTTTTCAGTTTTTTTTTAAATTAAGATTCTAGTCAGTTTATCTTTAAAAGCTGTTTTAATAAACAGCTTTTAAAGATAAACATATCAACATTTCTGATTCTAAAAGTTCATTTGCCACTATTGCAAATGTTGATGCTATAAGAATTTATTGAAATTTCTATAATTCAGAAATCCATTAATGAAATGTTTCAGATGAAACTTGAAAATATTGTTTAGATTATCTTGTGGGTATCAGGAATAATTGCTTTTGTATTCATTATATTCACATTCATCAGAGAATGAGGGTGATAGTCTGACAGACACAGAAAAATCATTAACAGTTACCAACAAATGATTCTGCAATTAACAGCTCTTTGTGTTTACACATGGAAATATTGTGAAGTTGATGGAATGGCCAGATTAATGTCTAGTGTATATTCTGCATCCCTATTTATCATTAATGCTGATGATATTGATATACAACTTAGTGGCACAGAATATATCTGTGCTGCAAAATGCATCAACATCTGCATTCAGTGATGATGAGAGTGACATGGAAGACCAGGTGATCACATTCACAATTGAATTATTATGATTGCAAAGTACTTTGTGAAAATATAACTGTTAATTTCTTGCAACATTGTTTTTTTTTTTTTTTAACTTCTCCAACCCTCTGCACAGCAACTTCACACCTTTTTCTTAAATTCATTCACACTGCCTACATTCACCACCCCAGTACAATCCATTCTAGTCATGCACCACTCTATGAGAGAAAAATCTAGCTTTTGTTCTCCCCCCACTTTTGACTGCATTCATTTTCAATCCATGGACACCCTTTTGTCTTCTCTCCAACATCCATAAAATGAAAAATTCCATTTACTGGTATCCTGTATGATCCTTTCAGAAATTTCTAAGTCTCAATCATGTCACATCTCTTTCTTCTGCTATTTACTAATGTCTGCAATTCACAAATTCTCAATCCATCTTTATAATCTGTATTCCACAATCCCAATATCATCTTTAACACTTACACTATATCAGCTTCACCATGGAGGACAAGACATCAGACTTATGCAGAGTAGTCCAGATAAAGTCATAGTATCATATATTATTTATAAAGAGGCAAAATGACTTCCTTATATATCAAAGTTCATTTCAGCACTGCAATTATCCTCTGATTTGTATTTGCAAGCTTTGCCATATAGCACTTGAACATCGACTTCCTATCTACAGAAACTCTAGGATCCAAAGTCTGACCAGTTTCTTCTAGCATAATCCTACCAATATAATACGACACTGGATATTACATTACACCAAAGTACATAACTTTACATACATTGAACTGATAGCCATTTTCACTTGCCCCATATTTTCAGACTATTTAAATCATTCTGCAAATACTGCATATTAGCCACACATCTGATTGCCCTGCCTATCACTGCATCATCAGCAAATACATGTAATATCACTTATCAATCCTTCCCAATATCATTAATGTTCAGATTGAATAACAGTAGACCAAGGACTGATCCTTATGGTACACCACTAGTTACCTTAAACATTGCAGACTTACATTCCCCCATATGCCACTTTTGGATATCTGTTAGTCAGCCATCCTCTTATCCACACCAACATTTTATAATCCAATCCCATATTCTCCAATTTATGCAACACTTCCATGCTATATCCTATCAATGCCTTAGCAAAGTCCAAAAGCATCATGGTTTATCTGCTCCCCTTGTCTAATTCAACAGTAACATTATTATAGTGTCAGCAAGTTGCTCAAAAATGACCTTCCCTTAGTAAATCCATGCTGTTTGTTGCCAAGTACAGTTTCTCTGTCACTCCATTTCTATATGCAATCTCTTACCAACTTTTCCAAAATCTTCTTGCCATAACGATAGTGCTGGATGTATTTTTTTTTTAATGTTCACCAAGGTGGATGTCAACAGTTCTTTCTGTCTGTCCAAGCCCAATCACAAGAACAGGACACTTCATAAACTCCCGGATGTGATAAAGAAGAGAGTTTGTCCTTAGGTGAACAGATGAGATTGCTTTACTGGGAGAACAGAATGGTGCTACTTTACCTGTCATCAATTCTTAATCCTGAACTGTCTGACTGTTCTCTCTACTATATCAGATAAATCAGCCCATAAAGAACTTCTAAAAATTAAGGAGAAATACACTAAGAAATATAACAATCTGTGAAGATTTTTTTCTCAGCTGAAAAGTCGTCCATTTCAAGTTGTAGCTTAACCTTTCATCTAAAAGACACTTGACTAAACAGCTGTTAGTATCCTTAGCCCTGATGACAACTTTATAGTAGTGCCGCATCAGGTTCCATCTTTAGACTTCATGCTGCACACAGAATGTGGTATTTGCAACTTACCTCCTACCATTGCCAATATCAGGCTTGACATAGCAAACATTCTTTCTCAAGTTTCACCACTTAGAAGAAAGTTCTCTAACAGCCAACTCCTCTCTCTCTCTCTGTAAATTACACAAAGACAGTAGCACAATAATTATTAAAGTCAACAAGGTAATTCTACTGTGGTTATCAATGCCAGTGAATATAACTGGAAGATGAATGTCTTGCTGAGAGACTGCACCACTTATAAACCACTAGATTATAATCCCACTAATTTTCAAAAGAAAACATTTAAAAGGCTTCTTAAAAATGTCACATCTCTGCCTCCTGAAAGAGATAAAGAACTCAACCCATTTAGTTCCCCCCCCCCCCCCCCAATATATGAATTGCCAAAAATTGAGAAACCCAGTAAACTTCTCCATTCCATAGTAGATGCCACCAACTCTCCCTCTTTTAAGTTAGCTAAATCTTTAACCCCACTTACAGGTCATTCCTCTTCCTAGATTAAAAATTCTTTTTAATTTTACCATTCATTCTGGATATTTCACTTGGAAAGATACCATTTATAAACAGACTGAGGGTACAGCAATGGGCTATCCCCTTCATGGAGCATTTTGAAAAACTTGCTCTTGATACCGCTATTCTCAAACCTTCTATCTGGTTAAGATATATTGATGACATGTTCTTTATTTGGCCACACGGCTCAGACAAATTAGACTCCTCCCTCCAGAATCCAGTTCACTATAGAAAAAGAAAATAATAATAGCCTTCCTTTTCTAGATACTCTTATATGTCTTCCCAATGGCATCCTTTTTTTCTCAGTTTACAAAACACCCACCCACACAGGTAGATACATACACAAACTTTCCCATTATCTCCACTCTCAACAATATGGTGTTATTAAAACCCTTGTAAATAGAGCTTCCAATCTCTGTTCTTCCAAGGCTGATCTTACTGCTGAACTTTCCTTTATTCACCACTTTTTCCTGTCCAATGGCAACAATGCCAAAAAGGTCAGCAAATTAATTGTTCCTCCCATCTTTTCTCATCCTTCTCAACATGTTGACTATAGTATGCTATCATTGGTCCTTATATTCACGGCACCTCAGAAAAAATAGCCAGAACTATCCCTCCATGGCTTTCAAACTTTATCTAAAGCTGGCTACTCTCATCTGCTCTCCCAAGGATCCCCCCATCTCCTTTATCAGTCCCAGATGTTTACAAAGTTCCTTGTTCCTGCAACTTATCTTATTATGGTCAAACTGGTTGATCTGCTAACATCTGCCTAGAAAAACATGAAAAATACATCTGTCACCATAAGCATGGTCAGTCAGGGCTTGCTGACCATGTTTTGGATACTTTACACAGAATCAAATGGAAAAAAAAACTACTATGCTTCACCACAAAAATACAAATTTGAAAGACTTTTTTTTGAAATCAGCAGCAGAATTAAAAATCCAACCTAATCTTAATAAATATGTTTGTATTAAACTTCTCAAGATTGTTTAGGCCACCCACTTAACACAGCTAAGGCTAGCCAACAGTACCCATAGAAAGTGCTCCCTCATAGTACTTGAGATTTTCAATCTAATCTTTTCCAATTAGTGTTTGTGCAAATGTGTGTGTGTTTTTGTGATTTTAATATTGTTCCCCTGACAATGTCTCAATGACTGAGATGAAATATAGGAGTGATTAAATGTGTTGTTTAATTATTTATATATGCTGTATTTATTCCATTAATCCCATAATGAGTTCATACCAGCATATAAGTGAGAGCATTCTGACTTATCACATTTCTCTCTATCTCTCCCCCCCCCCCCAACAGGTTGTGGAAGATGAATTTCATCGCCTAGTGTGAGACCACCATAAGATGTCCATTTACACCATATAATTGAAGGGTTTCGAACAACTGTTCTCATGCCACATAATTATCATATGTGTTTTCCAGATCTACAAAGCATACCTACCTACCTACTGACCATTGCTACTGATCTCCATGATTCATGTCTATTTTTTTAATAGTAGAAATCCGATTTTCAGACAACCGATATTTTGGCTGAAGTCAGCTTGTTCTTCCACAGTTTTTCTTAGCCTATTTTCAAGTATGCTTGCATAAATTCTATCTGAAATGCTCAGTACTCAAATTCCTCTGTAATTCTCATTCACTTTTATTTCCCTTTCTCAGATGGTACTATAACAGCTACTTTACTCTAATAATCTGAAATTAGTGTATCTAATTTAACTATAAAACTTTCATAGCTCTGTAATAAATTTAGTTTAATCCTCTATCCAAGTGTAAGCAAACAAAGTTTGCACCTGAAGTATCTTCAGGACTGAGACAACTCATGGTAAAGGTGGATCAAGCTCTCATCACTCTTTGTCTTAGTATCTCCCATAATGCAAAGCACATCTCCTTGCAGACATGTATAATGCTATGCATTAAGAGAAGGGCCACTACCCAGACTGGTTTCGACCTTTATTGAATGTTCAAGTACAGGTCAAACTCCAAAAACTCAGCGTTGTTCCCCTCAGTAACAGGCTCACTCTGCCACTGAGAACTCTCAGAACCGGTTGGCTCTACACCGTGGCAGACTCATCCTCACCATCGAGCAGACCAGTCATTTGCTCATATCTCACCCGAGGGGTAACAGCAACAGCCGTGCCTCAGTTATCTTCACAGGCTACAGCATTGCCATTCATTACCCTCCACACACACACACACACACACACACACACACACACACACAGGACCTGGGTGACAGCAACAACCGAGCCTCAGTTAAAACTTCATGGGCTACAGCATCACCATTCATCACCCAAGCTTCCAACCTTTATTGAAGTCTCATCAGTGGAAGCCAGACCCAGCGGTGGTGATACCAAGGTGGAAGCAATGGAGAAATTATATTTACCTATACAAGGTGCCAAAAGGTGTCTCACCTTGTTATTAAATTACTCTGGATTTAGAGAAAGATGTTGGAAGTTTTTTCCCACTTGGTTAGACTATAATAAATTTAGTTTAATCCTTGATCCAAGTGTATAGTCTAACCAAGTGGGAAAAAACTTCCAACATCTTTCTCTAAATCCAGAGTAATTTAATAACAAGGTGAGACACCTTTTGGCACCTTGTATAGGTAAATATAATTTCTCCATTGCTTCCACCTTAGTATCACCACCTCTGGGTCTGGCTTCCACTGATGAGACTTCAATTAAGGTCGAAATTGATCTGGGTAGTGGCCCTTCCCTTAATGCATAGCATTATACATGTCTGCAAGGAGACGTGCTTTGCATTATGGGAGATACTAAGACAAGGAGTGATGAGAGCGTGATCCACCTTTACCACGAGCTGCCCCAGTCCTGAAGATACTTCAGGCGCAAACTTTGTTTGCTTACACTTGGATGAAGGATTAAACTAAATTATTATAGTCTAACCAAGTAGAAAAAAAATTTCCACCATCTTTCATAGCTCTGTATTCAACCATCTAGGCAAACCTTATCCACTTAGATGCTTTTTCCGCATTTCAGATTTCTGATGGCTTTTTATGCCACAGAAAGCCAACAGAAATGATATACATTGGTAAATGCTTTCCTCTTGAATAATGCCACTGTTCTGTTGCTACTTGGTTCATTTAACAACTCATCCAAGTAATCACTCCACACATACTGAATATCTTTATCCCCAGTTTTCATGTCATCTTTATCATCTGTTTTTATCTTTCATAATACTCTTTCCTCTATTTCTAAGCTTTTCAATAGCTTCCAGAACATTTTTCCACCTCCCTGATATTTATCTTCTTATCAAAATCTTGCTGTAACATATGTTTGTTTATCTACTCTTACACATCTTAATTTTCTTATATTTTTCCCTATATCTTAAAAGAACACTTGTCAGGAACTTTCAACATGATTTCTTCTTTTCCTGGGGTGCTTATTTAAACTTCTTGGGTCCACCATCTCCTTCCCCCGCCCCTCCATCCTTGCAAACAATTTTATCATATACCTTCCATGTTGAATCTGTCAATGTTTTTTTTTTTTTTTTTTTTTGTAATGATCTCATCGATAAATCTCCCATGTTCTTGTTTGAAAACAAGAACATTCAAAAATGCTGAGAATCTACAGTTCACCTCTGGAAGCTGTTCGGTGTTTTTTTTTTTTTTATATTTATATACATATTTAATATGATGTTTACCTTTATCCTCCTTAAAATTAAATGTTAATTACTTCCAAATTCACTGCGTAGTCTCTCTCCCTCTCGAATGTGAAGATATTACTGTCAACAGCAACATAATCTATAACAAGTTTTTCTTATTCTTATGTTCTTATTGTTAGAGGGACCTGCGGCATAGTATAATTATTAAAAACAATACGTAAGTCCACAGTAATAACTTTAATTAATAAAAGTTATTACTGATTATTTAAAAATTATTTAATTAATAACTTTCATTAATTAAAGTTATTACTGTGGACTTACGTGTTGTTTTTAATAACTATTCTTATGTGTTCTCTCCACATGAACAAAATGAAGGACATCTTTCATTTTGTTCATGAAACATGCCATTTGTAATGGCTGGTCCATGTACAGAAATCCAACAGGTACTTACAAGAATATTAGCATGGGCTATATCCTTTTCTCTAAATTTTCCAAAATCATTTCTATGTATCTAGTATTTATTTCTTACTGTAATGTTTACATCTACAAAAGTAGATCTAAATCCAAGCAGATCTAACTATAACCACTCCTTATTCCATATAACCACTTTTCAAATATAGCATCTCATTGTTATTCTTTAACAATATCTCATTATTTAGTCTTCTTTGTTTCAATAACACCAATAATGTCAACATTATACATCTGTAATTTTTCTGTAAGCTCCATATCTTTTGCAGTGATACTTCTCATGATAGTGCTTAGATTCAGTTCTTAGTAATTTTTCACTCTGGTTCTTTGATGAAAACAGCAGGCCGTGTTTAACTAGGCAATATATCATCTAGCATGACATTATTATTACAATGTGACATCTCCAATGTTCTACTTTTTTTTTTCTTTTTTGTGGTTTAAGTTAATACATACATACATCTTCAAGGCCCACCTTTCCTAATTGGGTTGTGGGAGCAGCAGCTGCAAGAGGAACTTCCAATGGTCATGATACTCCGCCACCAAGCTCAGGCGTTCTGGTGGGACTCCCAAACGTGTCCACCCAAGGTTTTGGATATAATCTATCCAGCGAG
This sequence comes from Typopeltis vanoorti, assembly GCF_054136105.1. Taxonomy (NCBI): domain Eukaryota; kingdom Metazoa; phylum Arthropoda; class Arachnida; order Uropygi; family Thelyphonidae; genus Typopeltis; species Typopeltis vanoorti. Next base: position 57,025,277 of record NC_143563.1, on the reverse strand, counting down.
TCCTTGGCCTTCCACCACGTGGCCTCTCACCCTCTGGCTTGGCAAAGAGGGTCTGCTGGGGGAGCCTTTCTTGTGGCATTCTGACCAGGCACCCATACCAATGTAACTGTGATCTCTCAACACGGAGAAGCAATGGTTGAGTATTGAGGGTTTTCCAAATTGCAGATATTCTGACTCTGTCGAGTCTTGTCAGCCCTGCAACCCCCTCATTTCAGCCGCTTGAATTTGTGTCCGCATTCTTTCAGTCATTACCCAACTCTCATGACCATAGGTGAGGATGGAGACATAGACTGTATTAAAGACAGCCAGCTTTGCCTTCCGGCTTAACTCCTGCTTCAATACTACCGAACGGCCAAGCTCCCGCAATATTGCGCTTGCCGAGCCAATTCGAGTATCTAGTTCTACGTCCCACTTTCCATCACTCGTGAATATGGACCCAAGGTATTTAAACTTTTCCACCTGCCTCAGTGCAACTCCACTCACAAGTAGAGTGCACTGGGATGGTTGTCTTGAGACCACAAATGTTTTAGTTTTGGCCAATCTAAAACATCTTTGGCCGATCTTCATTCCAGCTTCTGCATAAACAGCTACAAACCTATCCAGGGTCTGCTGGAGGTCATCTGTGGAAGAGCTAAGCAGAACTAGGTCATCTGCAAAAAACAGATGTCCACTGCTACATCTTCCAATTCTGACACACTCACTGCCTCGGCTGTGCCTATCAATCTAGTCCATAAATATTATGAAAAGGAGGGGTGACAGAACACACCCTTGGCAGAGGCCATCGAAGACCGTGAAAGGTTCAGACTTTGTGCTGTTTACCCTGACACAAAACTCCGGGAATTCACACAGGGACTTGATGGCAGCTAATAGTTGGCCATCCACTCCATACTCCTGTACTACCTGACAAAACTTATCCCAAGGAACCTGGTCTTATGCCTTCTCCAAGTCGACAAAACATGTGTAGACATTCTTGGCATATTCCCAAGATTTCTCGAAGACTTGCCTTAAAGTGAAGATTTGGTCAGTTGTGTTTCTACCAGGACGAAAGCCACATTGTTCTTCCTGTAAATTTGACTCAACTATGCTCCTACACCTTCTTTCCAAGCATCTAGCATATGCTTTTCCAGGCATGCAGGCTGAGCAGAGAGATGCCATGATAGTTGCTGCAATCTCTCTCTCTCGTCTCCCTTCTTGAAGACTGGTATTATGCCTGTCTGCCATTGCTTTGGTGCTCGCCCAGATATCCAAGCAGCCTGACACACTCAAGTCAGCCAAAGAATGCCATCTCGATTTAAGGCTTTTAGCATTTTGGGCTGAATTTCATCATTACCAGTAGCCTTGCCCGATTTTAGCAATTTTATTGCTAAATGGACCTCTTCTGCTGTGAGACTAGTCATCGTCCTGATCTGCACCTCTTGGATGTCCACAACTGCTGGGCCACCTGGGTTAAGAAGGCTCTCAAAGTATTCCCTCCATCTATGGAGGATATCCTTCTCGTTTGTTAAAAGTACACCATCAGAGGCCTTAATTGCCCTTGCTGTGCATGATTTCCTTCCTCGAAGGTGACGGATGGTCTGCCAGAATACTTTGTTTGCATTTGCATAGGATGAGTCTAATCTTTCTCCAAAGGATTCACAAGCTTTCTTCTTTGCTGTCTTTACTGCCTCAGCAGCAGCTTTAGTTAATGCACAATATAATTTCATTGGCTAAATTGCTCATTCCAAATCCATCCTCATTTATTCATATATGGGTGGATACCTCTTAAATAGCTGCACTACAAAAAAAAATGTGAGACTGAGGCATTGGATCTGAAGTTCTGGTAGATTCTCTACATTCCATATAGGTTATGTGGAGGTCTCCTCCAAGTTATCTAGCTCTGACCCTTAAGAAAACCTTATCTAGTGTGTGTGTGTGTACAGTATATACTTTTCTGTATTAAGGTATATTTATATTAAAGTATATATATATTAAATATCAAATAATTATATCAAGTATGTGTGTATATATATATATATACTTTATTGTTAAAGAATACCTATATTAAAGTGTCGATACTAAATATATTAAAGTGTGTATGGATGTGTTTGTGTGTATATAAAGAAAAGTATGTAAATACATACATACTTTTCTTTATTATTGTTATTACTATTATTAGGCTTGAAAAGTGATGAAAAACTACTTGCCATTTACTCTCCCAAGACCCCCCCCCATTTTTTTTAATGATATATGGAATTGCAAAGGGTTCTAAAATGAAGAAGCAGAAAGGGAAATGGCCCCAGTCCAGCATGGAGAGATCACATCAAGTGAGTGGTATCAGTGGAACTAGCTGTAGATCCAGAAATGAGTTGTGTTTGTATACCAATGATAGAAGTATAAGAAACAAGGCGGATGAAATGGTTGCACTAATTGCGTCTGTGCACCCAGAGATTGTCGGAATAAATGAGACATGGTTAGATGAGGATGACATCCTGACAGGAATAGAGATGGAAAGGTATGATGTGTTTCGTGAGGATAGAAGGGGTAAAAAGGGAGGGGGAGTGCTATTGATGATAGAGAAAGAGTTATGGCCATACAAGGTAGAGATGCAAGAGGGAAATAGGGCCAGTGCTTTTGAGGCAGTTTGGTATTAGATAGAGGTGAATAGAATCAAATACTTGGTGGGATGTTGTTATAGACCTGGTAATGTGGATGGTGGTGATAGTGAAATGTATAGTCAAATAAGCCAAGCAAACAAGAAAAGGGTGATCATTATGGGTGATTTTAATTATGGCAATATAGACTGGAATGAAGAGATAGCAACTGGAAGTAAAGAAAATGAGTTTCTTGAGTTTTTGAGGGATAACTACCTCAGACAGTATGTAACAGAGGGTACACGAGGATTAAGGGTCTTGGATTTGGTCATCTCATTGGAGGATGCAATTATCAATGGGGTATCAAATCATCCACCAATTGGTGAAAGTGATCATGAGGTGATTACCTGGGTGGTTGCCAGCAGTGCAAGGACCCCTGTGAAAAAAGGGTACATGTGGAACTACAAGGGGGGTGATTATGAAGAGCTCAGGAGACAGCTTGCAGGTGTAGCATGGAATAAGGAGTTAGCTGGAAAAGAGATCAATGCAGCTTGGAGGATTTTCAAAAACTGTCTAGTAGATGCAATGTCTAAATGTATTCCAAGGGTGAGAAGGTTAAATAAGGTAGGTGTGATATGGATGAATAAAGATATCAAGCTTGTGATACAGAGAAAAACGGCATTATGGAGGCAGCATAAGAGAAGTGGAAATAACCAATTCCATGCAGTCTACAAAGACCAGACAAGGAGGGTGACTTGGTTCGTGAGAGTAGCTAAAGAGAAGTATGAACAGCAGTTAGCTAATGAAGCCAGAAAGAATCCTAGGGAGTTCTTTCGATATGTAGCCAGCAAAAGAAAGAATGATTATGGAAGGATGACACTGATTGGAGGAAATGGTATAAAGACAGCTGTTGCAGAATGTGTGGTGGAGATACTTAATGAGCAGTTCATAAAGATCTTTCAATCTTGTGAATGTGACTTCATGGAGAGATTAAGAGCAGTTGATGATGGGGAGGAGAGACTGACTGTAAGTGAGCAAGAGATGTTTGGGGAGTTGAGTAAACTAGATGTAAATAAGGCTGTGGGACTTGATAATATATCACCGCGTATTCTGAAGGAATGTGCCAGAGAGTTGACACCTGCCTTGACATATTTTTTTAATACGAGTCTTGCACTTGGTCAAGTCCCTAAAGAGTGGAAGGAGGTGAAGATTGTGCCACTTCATAAAGGAGGTGATCGAACTCAAGCATCAAACTATAGGCCTATCTGTGTGTCAGGTGTTGTGGTTAAGTTGTTGGAGAAGTTTGTGAGAACTAGGATCCAGAGTTGGGTTGACAACAATGGTATAATCTTTGATGGACAGCATGGATTTGCTAAAGGGAGGTCATGTTTTAGTAATCTACTTACTTATTACAATAAAGTGACTGCTTCCTTGGACAGAGGAGAAGGATACACAGTAATATACTTCGATTTCGCAAAAGCTTTTGAAAGAGTACCTCATGATAAGTTGACAGTCAAACTAGAGCAGATGGGGTTGGATATTAGATTAGTGCATTGGATTGGGGACTGGCTATCTGATAGGTATCAACAAGTTGTGTATGGGGGTGCAACATCCAGGAAAAGGAAAGTCACTAGTGGAGTGCCTCAGGGGTCTGTTTTAGGGCCATTACTATTTAACTTGTATATTAATGATATTGGCGAAGATTTGGATGGAGATATTCAGTTGTTTGCAGATGATGCAAAGTTGGGACGAACCATAAAGAGTAGTGAAGATGCTGTGACCTTGCAAGAAGACTTCAATAAATTGAGTGATTGGGCAAGCAAATGGGGATGTGAATTCAATGTTGCAAAATGTAAGGTTTTAAAATTTGGAAAACAAAGAGGGATGCAGAATTTATGCTTGGTGAGAATATATTGTTGGAAGTAGAGGAAATAAGAGATCTGGGGGTGACAGTGGATAAGGAACTAAAATTTAGGGGATACATCGCCAAAATTGTGAAGACAACACAAAGACTTGTGGGAATAATGCGGAGGACACTAACGTGTAGAAGTAGGGAGATTCTTGTTCCATTGTATAAGGCTTTGATTAGGCCACACATGGACTATTGTGCCCAGATTTGGTAACCTGGTTTTCAGAAGGATGAAGAGATGTTGGAAAGGGTCCAAAGGCGACTGACTAATGTAGTTTCTGACCTCTGGAATGTCGAGTATGAGGAAAGATTGAAAAGATGTAATTTGCAGAGTCTAGTGGAGAGAAGGAAGAGGGGAGATATGATAGAGACCTACAAGTTGGTAAGGGGTTGTTATAGGATCAATGGTGGAGAAGTTCTACAGAGAGTAGTGGGAGATCAGGGGAGAACCAGAGGTCATCCCTGGAAACTGTTTAAAGAGGGTGTGAGTAGGGGAGTGAGAGGCAGGTTTTTTCGTGCAGAGTTGTGAGTGATTGGAATGCCTTGCCTGAGAGTGTGGTGTCTGCAAGGAGTTTGAATGTGTTTAAGACACGGTATGATGAGATGTGTGTGAGATAAAATGACCTCCTAGATGAGTCTTTGACTCCATGAGGTCTTGTTTAATAATAATAATAATAATAATAATATGCAAATAAGTCAATAGTAATTCTACAAAATGATTATTCTCGTGGAAAGGCTTAGATGTTGGTTATGCATTTTTGCTAAATAATTTAAGGAAATTACAACGTCAACTAGAATATACATTAAAATAAATTTTAATATACTTCAATATTTCAGTAAAGTCATGTTTCCATTTTCAAGAAACTTAAGAACAAGACACGTGCACGCAGGCACAACAAACAGTAGATGAAGAAGAAGCAGGAAGCTATTATTTCTCCTAAAGTCCTGATGGTGCCACCTAGCAGGCAATGTTGGTATTCTTGGGCAACTGGGCTGAAGGTCTTCTGATGTAGGTTTCCCAAATTTGAGGCAGTCTCATACAGCCAAATTTGTTGAGGTTTGGATTGTTTCTGAGGGCTGAAGCTGATTCCATGAAAAGCCGTTCATATTTGTATTTACTACGGTGTATTATCGTGGCTTTTTTCCACCGTATTCTATTGCAGGTATCCAGCGCATGGTCATCAAGACCAGAGTGGCTGTATTGGTGAAACCGGATGTAGTCCTTGTGTTCTGAAATTCTGATATTTGCTGTCCTGCCTGTTTGGCCAAAGTAGGACAGCTTACAGCTGCAAGGGACCTGGTATACACCAGGTAGGTCTGGGGGGGGGGGGGGAAGGTTGGTCTTTAGTAGAGCGGATAAGGGATGCCAATTTTTTATATGGTCTGTAACAGGAAGTTGTCATGTTTTTTCAGGATTTTCATAATTTTTTCCCGAGGTGCCTCAGATATAGGGTATGGTGATGGATTTAGAGTAATCCTTGTTGGGGGGGGGGGGGGGGGGGTTACTGGTTTCAATATTTTTTGGGTGGATAACCATTGGCTGAGAAAGTGTTGAGAATGTGGTTTAGTTCAGTGGTTAGGGCATTGTCATTTGAACAGATATGTTTAGCCCTGTTGGTAGTGTGTTAATGACTCCATACTGTTGCGAGGAGGGGGTGGTGGGTTTGTTGGTGAATGTATCTGGGTTTGTACCTGATGGATGAATGTACCTGATGAATGTACCTGATGGAACCTGGGTTTTCTATAGACTGAGAAAACCAAGGTTCCATCAGGCTCGTGGGTGACTAGTGTGTCTAAGAAAGGAAGGCAGTTGTTTTTTTCTTCTTCCAGGGTGAATTTGATTCGGGGGGGGGGGGGGGGGTGTTGGTTGTTTAAGTGTGCTAGGAAGGAGAGGAGTGCATCGGAGCCATGTGTCCAAAAAGCAAACACATCATCAACATAGCAAAGCCAAATGGTTGGTTTTTGTGGGGCAGAGTTTAAGGCTTTTATTCAAAAGTCTCCATATAAAAGTTGGCCAAGGGTGGGGAAAGTGGAGAACCCATAGCTGTCCCCTCTATTTGTTTGTAGAATTTTCCTTGCCAAACAAAATAGCCTTAGTTCATTGTGAACTGAAATACGGCTGTGATATCGGGAGGAAATTTAGCTTGGATTAGCTCTAAGGATTTTTTTGAGTGGGGCATTTGTGAATAAGGAGGAGTCATCAAAACTGACCATTATGTCAGTGTGTTTGAGTGTAAGGTTTTTCTATGCTGGCTTTGAAGTAGGCTGAGTTTTTTATGTGTGAAGGTGTGTTGCCAGTATAGTGTGAGAGAGCTTTGGCCAAATGTTGAGCTAGTTTGTATGTGGGGGAATCAATGCCATCTGCTATGGGATGTAATGGCACATTTTCGTTATGTATTTTTGGGAGTCCATAAATACGGGGGGGTATGGAGTTAAATGGTTTTAATTTGTTAGTGATTTCCACAGGCCAAGAAGTGACCTTCTTAAGGAGCCTGTGGAGTTTTCTAGTTTGTGAGTTGGTGGGATTGTACTCGATAGGGAGATAAGTAGCCCGATCTAACAATAGAGCTTTCAGCTTACCTGTGTAATACTGTGGCATTCCCTTTATCAGCTTTGGCGATTATTATTTTCTTGTTTTTCTTTAATTCTAGTAGAGATTTAATTTAAATCCCCCACATACAAACTAGCTAAACATTTGGCCAAAGCTCTCTCACACTATACTGGCAACACATCTTCACATATAAAAAACTCAGCCCACTTCAAAGCCAGCATAGAAAACCTTACACTCAAACACACTGACATAATGATCAGTTTTGATGGCTCCTCCTTATTCACAAATGCCCCACTCAAAAAATCCTTAGAGCTAATCCAAGCTAAATTTCCTCCCGATATCACAGCCCTATTTCAGTTCACAATGAACTCAGGCTATTTTGTTTGGCAAGGAAAATTCTACAAACAAATAGAGGGGACAGCCATGGCTTCTTCACTCTCCCCACCATTGGCCAACTTTTACATGGAGACTTTTGAAGAGAAAGCCTTAAACTCTGCCCCACAATAACCAACCATTTGGCTTTGCTATGTTGATGATATGTTCGCTATTTGGCCACATGGCTCTGATGCACTCCTCTCCGTCCTAACACACTTAAACAACCAACACCCCGGGATCAAATTCACCCTGGAAGAAGAAAATAACAACTGCCTTCCTTTCTTAGACACACCAGTCACCCACCAGCCTGATGGAACCTTGGTTTTCTCAGTCTATAGAAAACCCACCCATACAGGCAGATACATTCACCAACAAACCCCACCACCCCTCCTCGCAACAATATGGAGTCATTAAGACACTACACAACAGGGCTAAACTTATCTGTTCAAATGACAATGCCCTAACCACAGAACTAAACCACATTCTCAACACTTTCTCAGCCAATGGCTACACCCCCCAAAAAATCCAAAAAATATTGAAACCAGTAAACCACAACCTTCCCCCCACCCCTCACAACAAGGATTACTCTAAATTCATCACTATACCCTATATCCGAGGCACCTCAGAAAAAATTACGAAAATCCTGAAAAAACATGACAACTTCCTGTTACAGACCATATAAAAAATTGACATTCCTTATCCGCTCTACTAAAGACCAACCTCCCCCCCCCCCCCCAGACCTACCTGGTGTATACCAGGTCCCTTGCAGCTGTAAGCTGTCCTACTTTGGCCAAACAGGCAGGACAGCAAATATCAGAATTTCAGAACACAAGGACTACATCCGGTTTCACCAATACAGCCACTCTGGTCTTGCTGACCATGTGCTGGATACCTGCCATAGAATACAGTGGAAGAAAGTCATGATAGTACACCGTAGTAAATACAAATATGAAAGTCTTTTCATGGAATCAGCTTCAGCCCTCAGAAACAATCCAAACCTCAACAAATTTGGCTACATGAGACTGCCTCAAATTTGGGAAACCTACATCAGAAGACCCTTCGGCCCAATCGCCCAAGAATACCAACATTGCCCGCTAGGGGGCACCATCAGGACTTTAGGAGTTTCTTCAAAATGGAAATGTGACGTTGCCGAAATACTGAAGTATATTAAAATTTATTTTAATGTATATCCTTGTTGATGTTGTAATTTCCTTAAATTATTTAGTAAAAAATACAAAATGATTAACAGTGATGCATGGCAGTTGGAAACATGAAGATCCTCCTTGGAGGAAATGAGAATGTGGAACGGAGCAGATGCATGCACGGACCACGAGGGCAAAGATAAAAATGAAACTAGCAAAGATATTTAAATCAAGGAACAAAAGAAACTGGTACAACATAAATAAACTGAAAAATAAGGAAGTGAAACAATATGGAACAACAGTAAAAACTGGAGGAAAAAATGGAGATATAGAAAAAAAATGGCAAAATATAAAACAATTACACAACGAAACAGCTTAAGAAATGCAAAGAAAACAGGAGAGAGTGTTCCAAAACAATGGATAATAGACAAAACAATGCTTTTAGTGAGGAAAGAAGAGAAGTTAGAAGAAAATTACTCTAAATCAAAATAAAAAGGAAAAGAGATTAAATATATAAGGAAAAAATAGACAAGTAAAGAAAAGTGTACAGTTTCACTATATACCTTCCATGTTGAATCTGTCAATGTCTTTTGTCATCTCTTACAAGATGATGAAAGAAAATTCATTGAAGAACTCTGTAAGGAGGTTGAACAGGCTACAGAAAACTTTGATTCCAAGAAACTTTTTGAAATAACAAGGCAGATAACTGGAAAAAAGATGAGAAAAGAGAGGCCAATAAGAGATAAATAACGAAACATACTAACAAAGGAAAAAGACAGAAAATAGATGGATAGAACACTTTCAGGAAATACTAAACAATGAAATCCCCAATACAATAAACTATACTCCCAGAAAATACTGAAATGGAAACATCAAATATAACAAAAGTAGAAATAACTAAGGCAATAGAGACACAGAAATGGCAAAGCTGCAGGGATAGACAACATACAAGCAGAACTACTTAAAACAGATATACATATATAGACAGAGATATTGTATCCCCTTCTAAATGAAATATGGATAAAGGAAAAATGGCTAGATGACTGGAATAAAGGATTATTGGTGAAATTACCAAAGAAAGAGGATACAACAGAATGCAAAAACTGGAGAGAAATATCTTTTCTAAGCACAGTTAGTAAAATCTTCACTAGAATAATATTATTATTATTATTCAGGCCTCCAAGGAGTCAAAAGACTCATCGAGGGAGGTCCTTCCTAAGACATAAAGTCTGTCAAGACTCATTGAGGGGAGATCCCCCCCCTGAGAAACACAGTCTATCATACCACTCTTTAAACTCACTGACCGTTCTTGCTCCCACCACTCCATCAGGCAATGCATTCCACAGCTCAACCACCCTCCACACAAAGAAACCACTCCTTACCCTCTTGCTCACAGTTTCCTTTCGTAACTTCCAGGGATGGCCTCTTGTCATCACTCCTTCCCGCTGATCAACCAAGCGAAAGAACTCCCCAGTGTCAACCCTGTAACCACCTCTCAACAGTTTAAAAGTCTCAATCATATCAACTCTCCTTCTTCTATCCACCAAACTCTGCAGTCCACATTCTCTCAGCCAATCCTCATAACTATCCTTGTACAGTCCTGAAACCATCTTTGTCATCCGTCTTTGTATCCTTTCCACAGTTAATTTATCCCCTTCAAATCCTGGGGACCAAATCTGAGAACAATAGTCCAAGTGTGGTCTGATCAGAGACTTATACAACGGAATGATAAACCTTTTATCTCAGCAGGTCAGTGTCCTTCTCATAATAGCAGCAATCCTCTGTGTTACCTTCACCACCTTTGCAATATGTCCCCTAAACTTCAGGTTTCTATCAATCATCAACCCCAGATCTCTTGTCTCCCCTACTTCCTCCAGTATAACTCCTCCCATAGAGTATGCAGCATCCCATTGATGTTTCCCAAACCTCAAGACCTTACATTTTGCTGCATTAAACTGACACCCCCATTCATTTGCCCATCTATCTAGCTTATTTAAATCCTCTTGCAGGGCTACCACATCTGCACTATTACTAATAATCCTTCCCAGCTTCGCATCATCTGCAAACAACTGAATATCCCCCTGCAATCCACTGGCTATGTCAATGATATAAAGGTTAAACAATATAGGTCCTAGTACTGAGCCCTGTGGGACCCCACTTGTAACCCTCTGCCTCCTGGAAACTGCTCCACCATACACAACTCTCTGATACCTATCAGACAGCCAATCCTGAATCCAGTTGACCAATCTGACATCCAGACCCATGTGCTGCAACTTAAATATCAGCTTATCATGTGGCACCCTGTCAAATGCCTTCGCCAAGTCTAAGAAAATTGCAGTGTATGCCTTTCCCTCATCTAATGTTCTTGAAACTTTATTATAAAAGGCTAGCATATTGCTAAAACAAGAGCGTCCTTTCACAAATCCATGTTGATTCTCACAGATAACATTACCCTCATCTGCCCAATGCTGTATACGGTCTCTCACTACTTTCTCCAAGATATTAACAACTACTGATGACACACAGACTGGCCTATAATTAGACACTTCCAGTCTGTTACCACCCTTATGAAATGGCACTATCTTACCTTCCTTCCATTCCCTGGGCACCTTTGCCAAAGCCAGACTTTCATTGAAAAGCCACGTTAAAGGCACTGTCAATTCTCTAGCACATTCTCTCAAAACTCGTGGTGAAATACCATCCAGTCCCACAGCTTTACTGACATTCAGAGTACTCGGTATCTGAAACACACTCTCCTCCTGTACCTCCAGACCTTGAACCAGTCCTATCCCTCTAGCATTAAAACTGACTCCTCTAGGATGAAATACTCCAATAAAGTGTTCATTGAACAATTCCACTATGTCCTCTGCATCAGTCACTCTATTCCCATTTTTATCCCACAATATCATTCTTCCACAGTCATTTCTCCTCCTACTGGCCACATAGCTAAAAAATTCCCTAGGATTTTCTTTGGATCTTAGGGCCAATCTCCTCTCATATTCCAGTTTCGCTTTCCTTACCACACTAGTCACTCTTCTGTCCTGTCTCTTATATTCCTCATGCATCTCTCCACCTGTCTCCTTATATCTCTTCCATAGCCTCTTTTTCGCATGCAATTCCTGTTTAATATTGTTTGTCATCCACTTTACTCCAAATTGCGTCCTCTTCTTCACTTGTGGTATACAACTTACCATTGCTGATAACAAATATTCTTTCACAATTTCCCATGCACTAGTGATATCCCGGCCTTCCAATTCCTCCCTCCATGAAACTTCCCGAAGTTGACGTCTAAGACTATTATAATCACCTGCCTTATAATTCCACATAAGTTCCCGTCTCTTTGATACTCCTGCATGTCTATTCACTTTCCAAGTCAACACCATATGGTCACTCTCTCCAACTGGTGGGAGAGACGTCAACTCAGTTATTATCAACTCTTCTGATGCTATAACCAAATCCAAAACTTTTGAACCTCTTGTTCCCTCTTTACATGTTGCCTAAGACATTTGTCCCTCAAGAGTTCTAGAAATTCCATTCCCCAATTGCTACATGCATCTTCCTCTCTCCAATTTATACTACTGAAGTTAAAATCTCCCATAACAATCATTCTTCTTGCACTTGCCAAACTTAGCTGGCTAAACATCTCCTGGTCCCCATCCTCTGTGCTCCTGGGTCTGTAGCAACACCCCACTAAATATCCTGTCTTGCCTACCTCCACCTCACACCATACGCTCTCAAAATCATTTGTCTCACTTCCTTCCAAATTCTCCACTCTTAGAGGACATAGGTCATCACTTATCATAAGCAGAACTCCACCACCACGCTTTCCCCTCCTATCCTGACGAAAAATGCTATACCCAGCGACTTCTATTCCTGTTGTTATATCCCCTTCTGTCAACCACGTCTCAGTGATCGCAATAATTTTTGGCCAGGCTGATGCTATCTGCGCCACCAATTCCTCTCCCTTATTCCAGATACTCCTGGCATTAGTATAAAGCATATAAATGCCACTGTTTCTATACCCAGCATTATCCCTTCTAGACTCCACTGGGCTCAGTGTTACCTGACATTGTCTCGCTTCTCCCAAGTATCCATTCCCACAAGAGGCCACCCCTGCTATCATCCTCCCTGGGACACACTGACTCGTACAGAACAGCAATTTCTCCAGATGCCTACGTCCTTCCTCATTCAAATGTAAACGGTCTCTCGCATACAATTCCTCTCTTTCCTCAAATGCACTCCAAGCATCTACATATACCAGTCCTCTCTTGTCACACATTCTCGCTATTATGCCATTCAATATCTCCGCTTTTCTGCTCAGCTCATCATTATCATACCTAGGCAACACGCACACTATTTTTCCTCTCTCTCTCTCTTCTTCCGTACAGTCTCAAGCAAAAATCTCATATCTCTCGCTGCCCGACTTACATTACCACTCAAGTCATTCGTTCCTACCATCACAATCATCTCATCCACCCTTTCACCTCTCTTAATTGCCATAGCCACCCTTTCTATTGTTCCTCCTGGCAAACACTCCTCACGCATCCTATCTTGAATACCACGGATCATTGAGTCACCATACATTATACCTCTTACCATTCCCTCGCTCCTATTGTTTCCATTCTCTCCTCTTCTTTCATTACCATACCTCTCTCTTCTACTGTTTCCATTCTCTCCTCTTCTAGCACTCCCATACATCTCTCTCATTCCCTCTCTCCTACTGTTTCCATTTTCTCCACTTTTAGCACTTCCATATCCCTCTCTCATTCTGTCTCTCCTACTACTGTTTCCATCCTCTCGTCTTCTAGCATTCCCATACCTCTCTCTCATTCCATCTCTCCTACCGTTTCCATTCTCTCCTCTTCTAGCACTTCCATATCTCTCTCTCATTCCGTCTCTCCTACTGTTTCCATCCTCTCGTCTGCTAGCATTCCCATACCTCTCTCTCATTCCCTCTCTTCTACTGTTTCCATTCTCTCCTCTTCTAGCACCCCCATACCTCTCACTCATACTCCCTAAATTCTCTCTCTCTCCTACTCTGATTCGCCTTGCATTTATCTCTTCCATTCGCCTAATCTTATCTTTCATACTTCTGCTCTCATTCACAAGACATTCCACCTCCTCTTTCAACTCATCTATCTCCCTCTGCAGGTCAGTCACTCTTAATCTAAATACATTCTCCAAAATAACTCACTACACCGTGATCCTTCCAATCATTCTATGCGAAACCTCTTCTTGCAGGGTATGATAGATACTGTGTGAATGTCGAATAGTTGCTCTTGACATGATGTTAGGGCCTCCCTCGATTAGAAAGAATAAAACATGAAATCAAATCAAGGATCAAAACAAAGGAAAGAACAAGCAGCTTTCAGACCTGATAGATCACGCATAGATCAAATAACTCCTGGAATAATTATTGAACAATCAATAGAATGGCAGAGAAGCTTGTATTTGGGATTCATTGACTTTGAAAAGCATTCAATAGCATAAACAGAGAAGTAATTTCGAAATTAATGAAATATTATGGCATACTAGGGAAAATAACTAATATAGTAAAAGCAATGTCTAACAATTATAAAATCAAGATATTTATGTAATTGGAATTTAAGTAAAGAAATAAAAACAACAAGAGATATAAGGCAAGGGTGCATGCTCTCTGCTACAATCTTCTTAATAGTAATGGACTGGGTGATGAGAAATGCAATAGATGAAAGCATTAATATTATTGTTATTATTATCTCGGGCAACTCCAAGGAGTTGACAGACTCATCGAGGGAGGCCCTAACATTATGTCAAGAGCAACTATTCGACATTCACACAGTATTTATCATACCTCGCATTGAACTCATTCACGGTCATAGCACCCACAACAGACTCTGGCAGCTTATTCCACTCATTCACCACTCTCCAAGTAAAAAACCTAGTTCTAACACCCCTGCTAACCACACTCTTGCCCAGCTTCCATGTATGACCCCTAGTCCTCCCACCACCAATCCTATTCTCAAAAATATCTTCTGAATTAATCCTATAGAAACTCTTCAGTAATTTGAATGTCTCAATCATATCCTCCCTTTTCTGCCTATCAACCAATTTTTGCAACCCACAAATCTTCAACCTATTCTCATAAGGTTCATTCCACAGACCTGCTATCATCTTGGTCACTCATCTCTGGATCCTCTCCACCTCCTTCCCATCAAGAAGAAACACTGGCGTCCATATCTGGGCACAGTAGTCTAGATGGGGTCTTATCAAGGCTTGATACAGAGGAACAATAACTTGTTTGTCTCTGCTTGTTAAAGTATTTTTCAGAAGCCAAGTGATTTGATGAGCTGATTTAGCCACTTCTGCGATGTGACCTCTAAACTTCAACTCCCTATCCACCAACACTCCCAAATCCCTGACCTCATCAATCTCCTGGAGTATGGTTCCACCAGTGTGATATACTGCTGCTAATCTTTTCACTCCAAAATGCATAACCTTACACTTTGCCACATTAAATTGACATCCATTTTCCCTAGCCCAGTCCTCCAAACTATCCAAATCATCCTGCAAAATTTTGACATCCTGTGCACTCACAATTGCTCTACCCAACTTTGCATCATCAGCAAACAAGTGAAAACTTCCTCTCAGATCCTTTCCTATATCGTTAATGAACAAATTGAAAAGTAGTGGTCCAAGAACAGAACCCTGCAGCACACCACTAGTCACAAGCAGTCTTTTGGACTCCACTCCTGAATAAACCACTCTCTGGTATCTCTCCATCAACCACCCTCCTATCCATCTCACCAACCCTATATCCATCCCCATCTGCTCCAGTTTACTGATTAGAGTAACATTTGGTATCCTGTCAAAGGCTTTGGCAAGGTCCAGTAGAATCACTGTAAACCCATTACCCTTATCTAGTTCAGCCTTCACTGTGTTATAAAACATGAGCAAGTTACTGAGGCATGATCTACCCTTCACAAAACCATGTTGTCCCCCATACAATATCCCATTTTCATCTATCCAGTCCTGTATTCTTCTCTTGACTAATTTCTCCAAGACCTTGACAACGATTCCTGATATGCTAATCGGTCGGTAATTTACAACAACAGTCTTGGAACCTCCTTTATGCAGTGGAACTATTTTTCCCTCTTTCCACCCCCTCGGGACTAACCCAGACCCAAGACTCAAATTAAACAATATGGTCAAGGGTACTGACAATTCTTTAGCCGCTTCACATATGACACGAGCTGGTATACCATCCAATCACACAGATGTATTGACATTGAGGTTTTGCAATAGACTACTCACCTCCACTTCATTCACCACAATTCCCATATAATCTATTGGTTCATTCATTTCTGCAATGTCACCACCTGGAAGATATATTCTTGCAAAGTGCTCGCTCAGTAATTCAACTATATCAGCTGATTCGGTTACCTCCCTACCATCGGCATTCTTTAAAATCATTCTGCCATATACGTTTTTTCTTTTACTTGCAACATATCGAAAAAAAACTGTTTAGGATTCTCTTTAGCCTGCATGGCCAATGTTCTTTCATAATCCTTTTTTGCTTTTCTTACCACACTCGTTACCCTTCTGGCCTGCGCTTTATACTATTCATGTGCCTGCAGGTCACCTTTCTCTTTAAATTCCCTCCATAGTTGTTTTTTTTTTGCAGCTCAAGCTTAACGGTGTTATTCATCCATTTAACCCTTACTTGATTTATTATTCGGACTCTTGGTATACAGTCAGCCATTGCCTCCTGCAAACACTTCTTTACCGCCTCCCATGCACTATCAACTTCTAGCCCTTGCAGTTGTACATGCCATGGCACTGAACCAATCAATCTCTTAAGCTTGTCATACTTACCAGCCCGATAATTCCACATGTACCCCGTCTTAATTGTAAAATCCACACCTTTAGCCACCTCCCAAGTCAAGACCCTATGATCACTCTCACCAATTGGTGGCAACGTGGTCATATTCGTTACAGTCAAATTCTCAGATGCAATTACCAGGTCATGCACTCTCTGACCCCTAGTATTTTCCATTACATGCTGTCGCAGATAGTTATCCCTTAATAACTGCATAAAATCCAATTCCTTCCTCCCATGTGTCCTCTCCTCCTTCAAATCAATGTTACCATAGTTGAAATCTCCCATAATAATTACCCTCCTTCCACTCATTTCTTCTATTTGCTTATGTATACTATCTCCACCATCTATTCCATCACCTGGTTTATAGCAGCACCCAACTGTGTATCTAGTTCTGCTAATTTCAATCTCACACCAAATAGCCTCAAATGTGTTCTTTTCTCTATCCTGCAATTCCACTTCTATTCTTCTTATCTGTAGCTCATCAGCTATCATCAATAACACTCCTCTCCCCATTTTATTCTCCCTGTCACTCCTGAACACACCATACCCCTCACATTCAATCCCACTAGCTGTGTCATCTTCTGTCAGCCACGTTTCACTAATGCCAATAACCTGTGGTCTGGAAGTGCCAACCAAGGCCAAAAATTCTTCCCTCTTGTTCCTAATACTTCTGGCATTTGTATACATGAATTGAAGAAGCTGATTTGTCCCATCCCTATTTTGGTGCCTTAAACTAACTATCCCATTCTGATTCGTGGTCTTTCCTACTCGCTTGGGCATATTACACACATTCACACACTCAAGTGTCTCTCTAAAATCTGCAAGTCTATCCCCCCCTTAATAACTCTAGTTTCCATGGTTCTGTAACTTCACTTCCAGAACTTCTGTAACAACAGCTTTTCAAGTCTCCGCACACCAAATCCATTAAGAAGTAATCCATCCATTTTATATAAATCCTTTCGCCCATCTAACTCATTCCACACATCCACAAATTCCACACCACTCATCAAACATAATTCATGCATAAAGTCATTAGCAATTATGGCCCTCCTTCTAATATGCAATGGGGATGGACAAATAAATTAAATGACTTAGAGTTTGCTGGTGACATATGCTTGATAGCTCAAAGGCACCAACATATGCAAAGAAAAACAGATAATCTAAACCTGGAAGCCTCAAAGTGTGGTTTAAAAATAAATCAAAAGAAAACCAAAATAATGAAGATTAATCCTAAACAAAAATCTAACACTCCAACGTATGGAAGAAACACTAGAACAGATAGTCACTTTTATTTATCTAGGATCACTCATGAGCACTGAAGGAGGAACAGAAGAGGACATAAAAAATAAAATACAAAAATCCCAAATTGTCTTCAATAGAATGAAAAATATATGATAAGTAAAGAAATAAGTCTCAAAACAAAAATAAGACTCTTCAACACATGTGTAAAGACTTCTACTATATGGATCTGAAACCTGAAGATTAGCCAAAAAGAATTTAACAAACTACAGATTTACATAAATAGATGTCTTAGAAAGATATTGGGAATATACTGGCCAAATAAAATTTCAACCAAGAAAGCAAATCAATCTGACATCAAAACAGAAATAATGTATACAAAATGGAAGTGGATAGGCCACACAACCAGAAACCCAAATAAGGATATAGCAAAGACAGCTATAAAAAATGATATAGCAATTCCCTGTCAGTTAAACTGCATATAGCTTAACTGACAGGGAAGCAGAAGAATCAGATGCCACAAGACAACCTGATCAAAGCAGAGATGAAACATCTGAGAAAATTCTGGAATGAGATCAAGAGAGAGAAGCAATGAACAGAGTCCAATGGAGGCCAATGACTGAGGCCCTCTGCTTTGCAGGAAGTGGAGATAAGTAAATACAGTGGTTGGAGATTTTTTTTTTTTTTTGTTAAAAAATATTTAATTTTGTCCAGTTTGCAGCTACTTGCCAGCAAACAAAATCTATTGACCACGGGCAAGTGGATAAGCATATCTGTCAAGCCCTGATTATTATTAAGGATTAATTTTAAAAACTAGTAAAGGAAAGACAAGTCAGTCAAGATATTTACCATTACCTCTTGTCATAAAGGCATCTGCTGGTAGATAACTTTCACCATAGAGTACTGTTCTTGACTCCAAATCACAATTCATGCTCATACGAATGATACTAACTTCAAAGCTTCCTAAATTAAAAATATGATAATTAATCTCATTAATCATCCTCTATCTAATGATGGCATTCTGTAGAATCTCTAGTTATCTTGTCATTATAAAAATTAGCAGAGAGAGAGAGATGAATATTGTGCAGAAAAGGGATAGGGAGGAATCCAGAGGTATGCAAAAATATTAGTACACTGTTTTGAAAGTGACAAGTTTATTAACCAATTAAGACTTCATATGTGTTAAAATTCACATGTTGAAAGTTTTGCACACTGTACTTTGGTTGTTAAACCAAACAATTATTTAACAAAATCTCGTACATTTACAGGCTTTCAACAAAATCTCCATTCAATCTATTCATTGCTATCCAATGTTTGGGTAAGTATTATATTCTTGTCAGCAATTTTTATTTTATTTTTTTAATGTGCTTGAGAAATCACATCACTTCAGTAGAAACCTTGTCAGTGATAGAGAAACTTTTGTTTTTAAGCTTATGCATAACATTATTTTGCATAATTTAATGAAAAACCAACAAAACAAATAATGTAAAAAAGAATTGAAATTCATACAAAACTACAGCTAACATCTGATGTTTTGTATGAATTTTAACATCAGCCAGCATCTGATGGTGCTAATGTTACACTAGCACTATTAAATGCTGATGTCCCCCAGAACAGACAAATGAATTTTACATTATCTGAATATAGTGATTCGAACCAGTTAAAATCACAACAGCAGTATGGTCATTTCAAAATGTTTGCACACCATACTGATGTTGTTAAACTAAACAAATATTTAACGTTTTGCTCTCACACTGAGTTAGTTGGTCTCAGTATGAATGGTTTTCTTTCAGGTGCTCCAGTTTTCCTCTCACAAACATAAAATTGGCTTTGAATACATTTTGTGTATATCCTAGTATAAATATGAATTTATGTATTTCATGGAGTTCATGCTGTAGCCACTCTAGATGGAGAGAAGTCTCTTGGTGGAAGGCTGATGATGATGATGATAATAATAATAATATAATAATAAATATCCATCTGTTATCATTATTTGTTAAATTTTATTATTAGAGCTTCCGAAGCTCAGTCAGTATAGATGAAGCCCTTTGGTTAGAAAGACCTGGGTTTGATTTCTGTCCAAGATGTGAGACACCTCTATCTGGTCTCTTTTGACTAAAGGTGAGAAAGCTGGTCTGATACAGAAGTAGGGGGTTTTTTCACCTGAAAACTCAGGTTTCTTGTCCCCCAGAACAGACAAACCAGTCCAGTGTAGAAGACACACATCTGCAGACATAAAATACATCATTTCCCCCCGCCCCCTCAATGCCAGGCCGGTTGGATTTGCTTAAAGTCGCAATATGTAATAGTGGACCCTGCACCTGTAGAATAAAAGTGCTAGAAAGTTAAATTCTAATATTATCATTTGTAATAATGGCAGGACCTATGCCCATTAAGTAGTTCTTGCAACTTAGAGAACAAAATGAAATCTGGAGAGCTCATGTTAAGACTATACAGGAGATGACAAGGCAGACTCTCTTTTAACACAATATCAGGTACTGTTGTCATTGTCATCATCAAACTAGCATACTCTTGGGGAAGTGTACGGAATATCATTATAGCATTACATGAAAGAGTTAAATCATTACTAACTTCCTATTGACAAATTTCCTCCAAATTAATCTGTTATCTGTCAAGACTCCAATATTATCAGATCTTATATTTCTATCATCTAAGCCACTTTTTACTGTATCAATCCACCTAGATCTTGGTCTTCCTCTGGGTCTTTTTTCGCTGCCATCTCCTAGTAAAGAACACTTGTTTTGCTCACCTTTCCTCTCCCTTCTGTTTAAGTGATTACCACCTGAGATTAGCTCTGCTAACACATTCCTGAATGCTAACAATGTCAAATTCTTTCCTAATATCCCATTTTTAACATGTTTGCTGCCAACTACGAGTATACTCGTAGTTGGTAAACCAGCTACACAAGCCAGCTTCGAGTATACTCATAGTTGGTAAACCAGCTACACAAGCCAGCTTCGAGTATACTCGTATGACGCTTACCACCGGCAATGAGATTACTGTACTGACCTTGAAGAAGTGAAAATGCTTGGCATGTGGAGCTAGCATCCAAAACCGTGTATTCTCATAGATGGTATATGCTCCGCACAAGCCAACTATGAGTATACTCTTATGACTCTTACCGCCGGCAACGCGATTATCGTACTGACCTTGAAGAAGTGAAATTGCTCAGCGTATGGGAACAGACTATGCCGAAGTAGCGTGGCAGTGAACGTGTTAATCTGATACTGACACTGGTGCCATCTGCTCACTTCCCTAACTTTCTCAGAACTAATCATATTTGTTGTCTCTAGTCTTTGATCAAATGATTTATTTCTAACCTACCTCTCTTGATTCTGTTATCTATTTCCATATTTAATTTACCATCTTCACTAAAAATTGTGCCTAAGTAGCTGAAATGTTTTACTTGTTCTATAGGTTCCCCATTCACAATGCAGTTGATATTTTCAATGCTTCTGCCTATATTCATTTCCTCCTCTCTTCTCCATGCAGTATGAGTAATGCCCTTCAATGGCATGACTAACATACTTAGAGACCCAGACCCTCTTCCATTTCGAGGGTACAACAGTTAAAATGTGGTAATGTGGGCAAGCTGCCAGACAGTATATGGGCCCAAATTGGTCAGTAACAAGTAATGAAGCTTCCTGGTCAACCAGCACATAATCCTACTGCCAGGTCGTGCCTGGTGAGAGAGAGAGAGCCCAAGTAGTGGTATGTGGGAGCACTGTCAAGGCCACAGAATGGCAAGGAGACTGGCTGCTCTGTGTATGGGTGTAATATTCACAAGCCTATCACTCACACACACACATACACACACATTTTCCTTTCATCTAATAACAATGAAAAATGAAACAAGTAAACAATCATGGTAACACTGCAAACATAATAAATCTCCCTCAACAATCAGTCTATCCGAACAATTCAAACCAAACACAATATTCCAAACTTACCAGGATCCCTTCTAAAAAAATCAATTCCACATCCACTTCACAAACATAAACGACATTCATCATCACTACTTACAGTCATCCAAACCAAACCCCCTTCTCTTAACAGAAACCCAAACTACAGCTACAGCAACCATAGTTCACCTTCAATACCCATATTATACACTTCATTTTGCCACAAAGGTGGCACATATACTTTTGTATGTTCTAACAATGCTTGAAGGGAATGCCAAATTTAGAATCCCCTACTTCTGACTTCCTAAGGATTTTCTTTGCACAACTTAGTAACATTCATCTGCTGCATTTACCAATCTCCAAACACCACAAAGACATCTTTACTTTCCTCTCCATGAAACTTGACCATCTACAATCCAGCTACCAAAACAGCAGTCATCATCCTGGGTGACCTTAATGTCCACAACTCCAACTGGCTCCCCCTTCTCCACTATAGATCAAGCTGGGCATAATGCAAAAGTTTTTGCCATAAGCTCTTATCAACACAAATCATGCAGTTACCTACCCTAATTCAGATAACTCCCTCCACTCTCTCAATACCCTAGATCTTTTTTTAACCAGTTTTCTTTTCAGAAACATTGTAGAAATTGTGTCTGGGTGTCTGGAAGGAAACTCAGACCACCATCTATGCAAGTTTCCAGTCTCGCAATACGACCTCGTGTCCTCTGGCACTACAAAGTGGGATGATCTCCAGAACTACTACTCTTCTTTCCCATGGTATGGCTGTTGCTTTTGTTCTTCTCATCCAGACTCCTGCACTGAGTGAGTTACAGAAATCATTTTCAGTGGCATGAAGGTAATCATCCCATACACTAACTAACCACTCAACCAGCCTGGTTGGTTGAGTGGTTAGTTAGTGTATCCATTCTCCAGCCATGAGACTGTGAGTTCAATTCCTGCCAAGGACATGGATGTTTGTGATTGTCCTACTAGCCGTTTACCATATGTACTGTTATAATCTGTGCCCTGGTGCAGTATGACGTTTGATGTCTTTGTGCCATACAAATCAAACCATCCAAAATTCCCATCCGCTTTCCAAGTCCTTGTTCAATAAAAGATGTATGAAGCCATGCCTTCTGATCCCTTGCAAAACCATCAGGTGCAACTTCTGCTCATCTGCACTCCGACCTCTCTTTCAATCCAGATTGCACCACTGTTATAGCACCCAAAGAAAAAGCCAATCTCTTAGCTAATAGTCACTCTTCTCTTCTAATTCCTGCATAGACAATGAAGGCAAATCACCTCCTTCCACACCAATGGTGCAACTGAGCACCATATGCCTCCTGTGGCCTTTTGGCAGAAAAACAGAATTTAAGAATATTAAACAACCTGAACACTACAAAGTCATCTAGTCCTGATGGCATCTCTCCTACTGTACTCAAATGTTGTGCTCCAGAGCTAACACCTGTCCTCTATCATCTCCTCAGTTTTCTATACTCAGCTGGCACCTATACCATCTCGTGGAAACTAACATATATCCAACATATTCCAAAAAAGGGACACAAAGGCTTACCAACCAATTACCATCATCTTAATTCTCTCCAAAATAATGGAAAAATTATCAATGATCAAACTTCTTCACTGCCTATAAGCTCACTAGTATGGTTCTGCCAATCCAATCCATGGCTGATATTCTAGCCTACACCACTCACTTTCAATGCTTTCAATCATATTTGGCGTCAAGGCCTGCTTTTTTAACTGCCTTCCTTCAGTCACAATAGCACTCTCCACTCATCCTACTCCTTTGACAAATCATGTATTTCCCAGACATCCCTTACATCAAGATCATCTGCAACCAGTGTCTTAAACACTGATCTCCATACCATCCTTCAGTAGGACAAGAATAACCTAACCTTCAATGCCACAAAAATGCAGTCCTGCCTTTTCTCAGAAAAGGAATCTCAGCTCACCTTCCCTCATCCTCAGTAATACACTCATCATTAGACAGGATGAACTCTCTCTCTCTCTCTCCCTCCCCTTAGACTGACATTTACTTCCACCCTCTCTTGAAACAGAGATATCACATCAATAGCTTCCTCAGTTTCTAAAAAACTAGGAATTCTTTTCCACTCAAGAAGCTATTTTAGACCCACCCAACTACTATCCTATATAAAGCCTAAATCTTCCCATCCTTAGATTACTATGCACACATTTGGGGTGGTGCACCTAAACTCTCCTTAAAAATTCCTGATGCTGTCTAGAAGAGAGCAATTCATCTCATAGATGACCTTTCCCAGGCAAATTTCAACCCCTATCTCACAGATCCAGTGTGTCAGCTCTGTGTATCTTCTACAGGCACTTCCATGGTCACTGCTCCAGTGAATTGGCAAACGTCATTCTTTCACTTGCTGTTAGGTCTGTTAAAACAAGAGCAGCTTGTCCAGCATCCCTTTACAGTACAATTGCAAATTCATTGAACCTGCTTCTCCTCTTCATTTAATCCATCTACCTCAGTTCTCTGGACCAGCCTTCCTCATGATGTGTTTCACGATAATTTCAATCTACATCTCTTTAAGAGGAATGTCAATAGGTTTCTTCTTTCTCAACCCCCATATGCCTCCCACACGGCACTGATGTGCTATAAATAATTGTACCTCTCGTGTGTGGGATAAATATATATAAAAAAATAATAAATAAATAACCTTTTGTGTGGAAGTAACAAAAAAAAAAAAAAAAATCCTCTTTCAACCACATCTCACTAATGCTTAGCTTATAACTTGACCAGGTTGTACCAGCCAATACCATAACCCCCCCCCTCTCCCATCTTATTCCTGGTGCTTCTGGCATTAGTATACATAAACTGTGGTCTCCCCTTAAGACTAAAATTAGATTTACATCTAGTTACCTGAAAGACTAGATTCTGCTTTCTCACACTCATTCACTTCACAAATGCCATCACAGATGTGCATGCATGCATGCAGTGCGCACACACACACACTCTTCCTTGAGTTTTTTTACTGAAGATTTGAAATGAACAGAATATTTTATCAAAGTTGAGCCTATTAGGAGAACAAGCGATTTCTTTAATTGTTTATCAAGTTTTAAATGGGATTATCTCAGCCAACCAAGCCGGCCTGGTTGGCCAAGTGGTTAGCTATCCGCTCTCCAGCCAAAAGGCCGGGTTCAGATCTCGCCGTAGGCATGAATGTTTGCGATTGTCTGTAAAAATACTGGTGGTGGTGGACGGTAGATGGCACTGGTGTGGTTGTGGTTCGTTGTAGTTGGTGAAGCTATAGAATAGGTGCCTTCTCTCGATGAGTCTTTGGACTCCCTGGAGGTGTCATGTAATAATAATAACAATAATCAATATAATCAATTGTTAATTATAGAGAAGTATTGGATTTGTGAATTTTGGGACTTCATAAATTATGTGTGGTTGAACATGAATAGATTTTAGTTTGTTAATGATTCCTTTGAACCAAGAAGCAACTTTTTTTCAATAACTGAAAATGTTTTGCTTTTTTTTGAGACAGTGAGATCTTGATCTACAATTTATAAGTAGAATTGTCATCTAGGATATCCTGCTGGATATTTTTTGTTATTGTTGTATTCCCTTGACTCATTATAACAGTTACATCACCCTTAGCTTCAGTTATGATTTTTTTTAATTCTCACTTTTTTTAAACCTTCTCTCTGTGTACAAATATTTTAATGTTAACCGTGTACAGGGGTGTAATTACACCCCATGCATTTTCAGTGCAAAACGTAAAGAAAAAACTTTGGCATAAAACTTCCAGCATATATTTAGAATGCCAATCATAGTATAGATTTCATCGGCATCAGTATCATAGAGATTGTTTGTATTGCTGTGGATTTCTGGATGCATCATAATGATCTCTGGCTATTCTATTAGTTTCACACACAATCATGTTTATAATTGTTTCAGGAATTATTTGTTTGAAACAGTCCATTGTGGAGCATAGATTTTGAGTTAGTATTGCTCTGGCAATTCCTTCTCTTTTTCGAAATACCTGAAAGTCAGGAACTTTATGTACATCAGGAGGAACATTGGTCCATTTTCTGTTCATTTTTCAGTTTCTATTCGGATACTCAACATTTTACGGGATATTCTCAGCAGAAGAACCAACAGCTGAAGCATACAGTAGCCATAGATTCCGCATTTGCTTCTTCTTCTCTTAGTTCTTCATCTAAATGTGGTATATATTCTTCAGCAACATCGTCAAAAGCTGAGAAATCGCCATCAAAAATATCATTTTCTAATTCCACATCTGAATCATCATCATCGCTTGGCATATCTGATGAAGCAACTGACGACACTTCCTCTAAAAGATCTCTCAACTCGTAACTGGTATGACGTCTTTTTCTTCCTGTCATAATTTTTTTCTGTGGATATCTAAAATATCCACAGAAAAAAAAATAAACATATCACAAAACAAACTTACAAACTTAGTAGCAATAAGTAGTAGTAAAATAAGCAGTAATGAAGAAAAACAGCAATAAACACAGCAGATAATAGTTCGTAATTCACAAGACAATACCAAATATGAAAACCATAAACACTTACCACTAATTCAATAAAATCATATCTTACTTCTTTGAAACGCAAGCAAAGACTGAACTGAAACTGCATCAAATCATTTTAGAGATAACGAAATTACACTACAGTGTACACCAGTAAGCTGAACAAAAAATGACTAAAAATGAAGAAAAATATACATGCTCATACAAGAATCATACATAGTTCCAAAGCAAATATGGTAGCAAAGCAAAAAAATATATATTTCAGGCAACAGGAATGTAAATACAAAACTAACTATGGAAAAATACATATGCACCCCTGTACACAGTTAAGCAATCAGCTGCCTTTGAAGCCTTACTACTACATTCAAATTCACCGATTTCAATGAAATTTTTTTCAAATTGTGTGTGAAACATATCACAGATAGCATTCCTAAGAAAACTTTGGAAATTTTCCATTCGGCAACTTTTTATTTATGTTTTTATTAGCCTGGGGTGTGTTTGCACACAGAAAGAAGTACACAGAAAGACGGTTCTGTGATATAGAACTTAGCCTTAGCCTTCTTTCTGTGTAACCCTGTATACAGAAAGAAGGCTAAGGCAGTTATTTCTTTCTGTGGTATATTGTTTTAGAGAGTTTGTTTGGTTAATAAGATATACAGTATCTTATTTACTGTTTGGGTAAAATACCATGAAAGCAGAGATGAATCACTTTTTAACACTCTTCCCAGTTTTACCTTATCTGCAGACAACTGCATATCTTCAGCATAAAGAATGCACAATAATAGTGTCAGGACTGGTGTCTGTAGAAATCCACATTACTTTCCTATTCCTTGATAATGCTTCTCTATACACAGCACTGTGACATATGTCAAAGTGGAATATATAAATATGGATAGATATATCAGATATCCCACTGTGACACATTAAAACAATTAAAGTCATTAAAACAATTTTGTGTTTGTTTGTTTGTTTCTTTCTTTCTTTTATGTAATTTTTTGCTTTTTATAAATAAATGACAGTTTATAATTCTTTAAAATTGTTTAAAGAATTATACTTTCTTTCTCATTAATGACTTTTATATTATTTTACACATGTTTTATATATTAAAACAATTTTGTGTTTGTTTCTTTTATGTAATTTTTTGCTTTTTATAAATAAATGACAGTTTATAATTCTTTAAAATTGTTTTTTTATTTTATTTTTCCAAGTTTTATCATTTTAAACGTAAAAATTCTAGTTAGTTCTGCAATTTATTATTGAACTCTATAGGGTGCTGCAATGAAATTAAATGAGAAACACTGCTCTAAAGAAAGTCACAGCACTTTTTGGCATCAGTCATTAGGCAGCAGACAATGGTTACCCTGTGTGAGACAACCATCCAACTTATTGGAGGCCTAAGAAATGATGCCAAAACGTGCTGTGACTTTCTTTAGAGCAGTGTTTCCCATTTAATTTCATTGCAGCAACCTATAGAGTTTAATAATAAATTGCAGAACTAACTAGAATTTTTACGTTTAAAATGATAAAACTTGGAAAAATAAAATAAAAAACAATTTTAAAGAATTATAAACTGTCATTTATTTATAAAAAGCAAAAAATTACATAAAAGAAACAAACACAAAATTGTTTTAATATATAAAACATGTGTAAAATAATATAAAAGTC